>NW_025111073.1:0-499241 GCF_015476425.1 Leptopilina heterotoma
GGGAGCAAAAGGAAGGGCGTCAAAATCGCACAATCCAAGACTTTCGTCATTTTTTTAGAAGGTAAAAACACATATTACTAAAAAATTCAAACAGCAAAATTTCGAACTTTTGACTTTCTTTTTTGCTGCTAATGTTGTATATTACCTAATTTGGAATCTACAGAAAAACTTAAAGTTTGAAGTGTATTTAATGTTTTTATTTAATGATGAAATATCGAGAAAACAGCATTTTGTCCCTCCAAAATCAGATTACTACTATTTGGTCTAAATCACTAAGTCTTCTTGCACTTGTTGTTGGAAAAAAAATGACATAACTTATTTTTTACATTTCTAGTTGTATCCCGAACAGCACAAATCTTTGTTTATTAAAGGAAAAAGGTTGTTTGTTTTTGTACAATTTTAAGGAAAACAATTAAAAAATTTTTTTTTTTTTTTTGAAAATTGTCAAAATCCAAAATTTTTTAAAATTTCAAAATTTCAAAAAAAATTCATAACTTTTTTGATTTTTGTTATACAAAAAAGTGTGTAGAAGAAAAAGTTGTTTTGTTTTTGTACAAATTTTATAAGGAAAAAATTGGAAAAGAATATTTTTTTTGAAAATTGGAAAAATACCCACATTTTTGACAATTTAAAAGTTTTGTATTTTTTTGTCGTTTTTTGACGAAATGATCTGTCCAACGAACTCAGCTTCATTTTAATGGACACTAAAAAGCACCCCAAATTGCAAGTCGCTTCGTTAAAATTTGTTCTGTTTATCGCGCGAGACAATTTTCTACAGACACTACAGACAGACAGAAGACGACAGACAGCCATACCACTTCGCGTAAAAACCATTTTTTTTGGGACATCAGGGGGTCTAGAACCGTGAAGGATTTATCAAAATTCGAAATTTCTCAAATCGCCCAAATGGGGCGCGACGACTTTCCTCATTTTTATGAGAATGTACAAACCACATATTAGCGAAAAAACAGAGAAAGTGGGGGGTGAAAACAGCAAAATTTTTCGGTATTAATATAAAGAAAGGGAAGTTACTATTGGTTTTTGCTCCTAATTTGGATAGAGGTAGTTACCTAAATTTGGGCAATCTAAAAGAAACAACTTTAAAGTTTTGACATGTTTTTAATGTTTTTGTACAATGTTTCGGCTAATGCTGTCCTCACATAGAAATCTCAATGATTTTTGAACACTTTTTTGGAAAAAAAATTCATAACTTTTTTGGTTTTTTTGTTGGGTAAACAAAAAAGTTTGTAAAGGGAGAAAAAAAAAATAAAAAAAAAAAAAAGTGTTTGTTTTTGTACAAATTGTACGGAAAAAACTTAACAAGTGTTTTTTTTTGCAAATTGGTCGCAAATAGACTCCAAAATGTATAAATTTACAAATTCAAAAAAATTCATAACTTGTTTGTTTTTTGTTATACAAAAAAGTGTGTAAAGAAAAGTTGTTTGGTTTTTGTACTTTTAAGGAACCAAATTGGAAAAGAATTTAACAAATTTTTGAAAATTTGGAACAAATCCACTTTTTTGAAAATTTAAAGTAGTTTTGTCTTTTGTGTCGTTTTTTTTTGACGAAATGAGCGCTGTCCAACGTCAACTCAGGGCTTCATTTTAATGGACTACAAAAGCACCCCAAATTGCAAGTCGATTCGTTAAAATTTGTTCGAGTTATCGTCGACACAAATTTTCTACAGCCGACAGACAGACAGACAGACAGACAGACAGACACTTCGCTAAAAACCATTTTTTGGAATCAGGGGGGTCATGAAACGTGAAGATTTATCAAAATTAGAAATTTCTCAAAATCGCACAAATCCAAGACTTTCTCATTTTGATGAGAATGTAAAAACAAATATTACGAAAAAATCAAAAACAGCAAAATTTTCGGATATTTGAGTTCTTTTTGCTCCTAATTTGTATATTTACCTAAATTTGGCATCTAAAAGAAAAAACTTAAAGTTTTGACATGTTTTTAATGTTTTTTTAATGTTTCGGCTAAATGGCTTCACTCACTATAAATCTCAATTTTTTGCACTTTTTTGGAAAAAAAAATTCATAACTTTTTTGTTTTTTGTTGTACAAAAAAGTGTGTAAAGGAAAAGTTGTTTGTTTTTGTACAAATTTAAGGAAAAAAATTAAAAAAATTGTTTTTTTTTGAAAATTGTCAAAAATCCAAATTTTGAAAAATTTCAAAATTTCAAAAAAAATTCATAACTTTTTTGTTTTTTGTTATACAAAAAAGTGTGTAAAAGAAAAGTTGTTTGTTTTTGTACAAATTTAAGGAAAAAATTGGAAAAGAATATTTTTTTTGAAAATTGGAAAAAATACAAATTTTTGAAAATTTAAAAGTTTTGTATTTTTGTCGTTTTTTGACGAAATGAAGCTGTCCAACGAACTCAGGCTTCATTTTAATGGACTAAAAAAGCACCCAAATTGCAAGTCTATTCGTTAAAATTTGTTCGAGTTATCGTCGAGACAAAAATTGTTCTACAGACACAGACAGACAGACAGACAGACCAGACAGACACTATCGCTAAAAACCATTTTTTTGGAATCAGGGGGTCATGAAAACGTGAAATTTAGCAAAATTAGAAAATTTCTCAAAATCGCACAATCCAAGACTTTCCTCATTTTGATGAGAATGTAAAAAACAAATATTACGAAAAAATTCAAAAAACAGCAAAATTTTCGGATATTTTGAGTTCTTTTTGCTCCTAATTTTGTATATTTACCTAAATTTGGCATCTAAAAGAAAAAACTTAAAGTTTTGACATGTTTTTAATGTTTTTTAATGTTTCGGCTAATGCTTCACTCACTATAAATCTCAATTTTTGCACTTTTTGGAAAAAAAATTCATAACTTTTTTGTTGTTTGTTGTACAAATAAAAAGTGTGTAAAGGAAAAAGTTGTTTGTTTTGTACAAATTTTAAGGAAAAAAATTAAAAAAATTTTTTTTTTTGAAAATTGTCAAAAATCCAAAATTTTGAAAATTTCAAAATTTCAAAAAAAATTCATAACTTTTTTGTTTTTGTTATAACAAAAAAGTGTGTAAAGAAGAAGTTGTTTGTTTTTGTACAAATTTAAGGAAAAAAATTGGAAAAGAAATATTTTTTTGAAAATTGGAAAAAATACGAAATTTTTGAAAATTTAAAAGTTTTGTATTTTTGTCGTTTTTTGACGAAAATGAGCTGTCCAACGAACTCAGGCTTCATTTTAATGGACTAAAAAAGCACCCCCAAATTGCAAGTCGATTCGTTAAAATTTGTTCGAGTTATCGCGAGACAAAATTTTCTACAGACAGACAGACAGACAGACAGACAGACAGACAGACACTTCGCTAAAAACCATTTTTTTGGAATCAGGGGGTCATGAAACGTGAAGATTTATCAAAATTAGAAATTTCTCAAAATCGCACAAATCCAAGACTTTCTCATTTTTGATGAGAATGTAAAAAACAAATATTACGAAAAAATTCAAAAAACAGCAAAATTTTCGGATATTTGGAGTTCTTTTTGCTCCTAATTTTGTATATTTACCTAAATTTGGCATCTAAAAGAAAAAACTTAAAGTTTTGACATGTGTTTAATGTTTTTTAATGTTTCGGCTAATGCTTCACTCACTATAAATCTCAATTTTTTGCACTTTTTGGAAAAAAAATTCATAACTTTTTTGTTTTTTGTTGTACAAAAAAGTGTGTAAAGGAAAAGTTGTTTGTTTTTGTACAAATTTTAAGGAAAAAAATTAAAAAATTTTTTTTTTTGAAAATTGTCAAAAATCCAAAATTTTGAAAATTTCAAAATTTCAAAAAAATTCATAACTTTTTGTTTTTTGTTATACAAAAAAGTGTGTAAAAGAAAAGTTGTTTGTTTTTGTACAAATTTTAAGGAAAAAATTGGAAAAGAATATTTTTTGAAAATTGGAAAAAATACAAATTTTGAAAATTTAAAAGTTTTGTATTTTTGTCGTTTTTTGACGAAATGAGCTGTCCAACGAACTCAGGCTTCATTTTAATGGACTAAAAAAGCACCCCAAATTGCAAGTCGATTCGTTAAAATTTGTTCGAGTTATCGTCGAGACAAAAATGTTCTACAGACAGACAGACAGACAGACAGACAGACAGACAGACAGACACTTCGCTAAAAACCATTTTTTGGAATCAGGGGGTCATGAAACGTGAAGATTTATCAAAATTAGAAATTTCTCAAAATCGCACAAATCCAAGACTTTCTCATTTTTGATGAGAATGTAAAAAACAAATATTACGAAAAAATTCAAAAACAGCAAAATTTTCGGATATTTTGAGTTCTTTTTTTGCTCCTAATTTTGTATATTTACCTAAATTTGGCATCTAAAAGAAAAAACTTAAAGTTTTGACATGTTTTTAATGTTTTTTTAATGTTTCGGCTAATGCTTCACTCACTATAAATCTCAATTTTTTGCACTTTTTTTGGAAAAAAAATTCATAACTTTTTTGTTTTTGTTGTACAAAAAAGTGTGTAAAGGAAAAGTTGTTTGTTTTTGTACAAATTTTAAGGAAAAAAATTAAAAAATTTTTTTTTTTTTGAAAATTGTCAAAAATCCAAAATTTTGAAAATTTCAAAATTTCAAAAAAATTCATAACTTTTTTGTTTTTTGTTATACAAAAAAGTGTGTAAAAGAAAAGTTGTTTGTTTTGTACAAATTTTAAGGAAAAAATTGGAAAAGAATATTTTTTTGAAAATTGGAAAAAAATACAAATTTTTGAAAATTTAAAAGTTTGTATTTTTGTCGTTTTTTGACGAAATGAGCTGTCCAACGAACTCAGGCTTCATTTTAATGGACTAAAAAAGCACCCCAAATTGCAAGTCGATTCGTTAAAATTTGTTCGAGTTATCGTCGAGACAAAATTTTCTACAGACAGACAGACAGACAGACAGACAGACACTTCGCTAAAAAACCATTTTTTTGGAATCAGGGGGTCATGAAACGTGAAGATTTATCAAAATTAGAAATTTCTCAAAATCGCACAAATCCAAGACTTTCTCATTTTTGATGAGAATGTAAAAAAACAAATATTACGAAAAAATTCAAAAACAGCAAAATTTTCGGATATTTTGAGTTCTTTTTTGCTCCTAATTTTGTATATTTACCTAAATTTGGCATCTAAAAGAAAAAACTTAAAGTTTTGACATGTTTTTAATGTTTTTTAATGTTTCGGCTAATGCTTCACTCACTATAAATCTCAATTTTTTGCACTTTTTTGGAAAAAAAATTCATAACTTTTTTGTTTTTTGTTGTACAAAAAAGTGTGTAAAGGAAAAGTTGTTTGTTTTTGTACAAATTTTAAGGAAAAAAATTAAAAAATTTTTTTTTTTTGAAAATTGTCAAAAATCCAAAATTTTGAAAATTTCAAAATTTCAAAAAAATTCATAACTTTTTTGTTTTTTGTTATACAAAAAAGTGTGTAAAAGAAAAGTTGTTTGTTTTTGTACAAATTTTAAGGAAAAAATTGGAAAAGAATATTTTTTTGAAAATTGGAAAAAATACAAATTTTTGAAAATTTAAAAGTTTTGTATTTTTTGTCGTTTTTTGACGAAATGAGCTGTCCAACGAACTCAGGCTTCATTTTAATGGACTAAAAAAGCACCCCAAATTGCAAGTCGATTCGTTAAAATTTGTTCGAGTTATCGTCGAGACAAAATTTTCTACAGACAGACAGACAGACAGACAGACAGACAGACAGACAGACAGACAGACACTTCGCTAAAAACCATTTTTTTGGAATCAGGGGGGTCATGAAACGTGAAGATTTATCAAAATTAGAAATTTCTCAAAATCGCACAAATCCAAGACTTTCTCATTTTCGATGAGAATGTAAAAAACAAATATTACGAAAAAATTCAAAAACAGCAAAATTTTCGGATATTTTGAGTTCTTTTTTGCTCCTAATTTTGTATATTTACCTAAATTTGGCATCTAAAAGAAAAAACTTAAAGTTTTGACATGTTTTTAATGTTTTTTAATGTTTCGGCTAATGCTTCACTCACTATAAATCTCAATTTTTGCACTTTTTGGAAAAAAAATTCATAACTTTTTTGTTTTTTGTTGTACAAAAAAGTGTGTAAAGGAAAAGTTGTTTGTTTTTGTACAAATTTTAAGGAAAAAAATTAAAAAATTTTTTTTTTTTGAAAATTGTCAAAAATCCAAAATTTTGAAAATTTCAAAATTTCAAAAAAATTCATAACTTTTTTGTTTTTTGTTATACAAAAAAGTGTGTAAAAGAAAAGTTGTTTGTTTTTGTACAAATTTTAAGGAAAAAATTGGAAAAGAATATTTTTTTGAAAATTGGAAAAAATACAAATTTTTGAAAATTTAAAAGTTTTGTATTTTTGTCGTTTTTTGACGAAATGAGCTGTCCAACGAACTCAGGCTTCATTTTAATGGACTAAAAAAGCACCCCAAATTGCAAGTCGATTCGTTAAAATTTGTTCGAGTTATCGTCGAGACAAAATTTTCTACAGACAGACAGACAGACAGACAGACAGACAGACAGACAGACAGACAGACACTTCGCTAAAAACCATTTTTTTGGAATCAGGGGGTCATGAAACGTGAAGATTTATCAAAATTAGAAATTTCTCAAAATCGCACAAATCCAAGACTTTCTCATTTTTGATGAGAATGTAAAAAACAAATATTACGAAAAAATTCAAAAACAGCAAAATTTTCGGATATTTTGAGTTCTTTTTTGCTCCTAATTTTGTATATTTACCTAAATTTGGCATCTAAAAGAAAAAACTTAAAGTTTTGACATGTTTTTAATGTTTTTTAATGTTTCGGCTAATGCTTCACTCACTATAAATCTCAATTTTTTGCACTTTTTTGGAAAAAAAATTCATAACTTTTTTGTTTTTTGTTGTACAAAAAAGTGTGTAAAGGAAAAGTTGTTTGTTTTTGTACAAATTTTAAGGAAAAAAATTAAAAAATTTTTTTTTTTGAAAATTGTCAAAAATCCAAAATTTTGAAAATTTCAAAATTTCAAAAAAATTCATAACTTTTTTGTTTTTTGTTATACAAAAAAGTGTGTAAAAGAAAAGTTGTTTGTTTTTGTACAAATTTTAAGGAAAAAATTGGAAAAGAATATTTTTTTGAAAATTGGAAAAAATACAAATTTTTGAAAATTTAAAAGTTTTGTATTTTTGTCGTTTTTTGACGAAATGAGCTGTCCAACGAACTCAGGCTTCATTTTAATGGACTAAAAAAGCACCCCAAATTGCAAGTCGATTCGTTAAAATTTGTTCGAGTTATCGTCGAGACAAAATTTTCTACAGACAGACAGACAGACAGACAGACAGACAGACAGACAGACAGACAGACACTTCGCTAAAAACCATTTTTTTGGAATCAGGGGGTCATGAAACGTGAAGATTTATCAAAATTAGAAATTTCTCAAAATCGCACAAATCCAAGACTTTCTCATTTTTGATGAGAATGTAAAAAACAAATATTACGAAAAAATTCAAAAACAGCAAAATTTTCGGATATTTTGAGTTCTTTTTTGCTCCTAATTTTGTATATTTACCTAAATTTGGCATCTAAAAGAAAAAACTTAAAGTTTTGACATGTTTTTAATGTTTTTTAATGTTTCGGCTAATGCTTCACTCACTATAAATCTCAATTTTTTGCACTTTTTTGGAAAAAAAATTCATAACTTTTTTGTTTTTTGTTGTACAAAAAAGTGTGTAAAGGAAAAGTTGTTTGTTTTTGTACAAATTTTAAGGAAAAAAATTAAAAAATTTTTTTTTTTTTAAAATTGTCAAAAATCCAAAATTTTGAAAATTTCAAAATTTCAAAAAAATTTATAACTTTTTTGTTTTTTGTTATACAAAAAAGTGTGTAAAAGAAAAGTTGTTTGTTTTTGTACAAATTTTAAGGAAAAAATTGGAAAAGAATATTTTTTTGAAAATTGGAAAAAATACAAATTTTTGAAAATTTAAAAGTTTTGTATTTTTGTCGTTTTTTGACGAAATGAGCTGTCCAACGAACTCAGGCTTCATTTTAATGGACTAAAAAAGCACCCCAAATTGCAAGTCGATTCGTTAAAATTTGTTCGAGTTATCGTCGAGACAAAATTTTCTACAGACAGACAGACAGACAGACAGACAGACAGACAGACACTTCGCTAAAAACCATTTTTTTGGAATCAGGGGGTCATGAAACGTGAAGATTTATCAAAATTAGAAATTTCTCAAAATCGCACAAATCCAAGACTTTCTCATTTTTGATGAGAATGTAAAAAACAAATATTACGAAAAAATTCAAAAACAGCAAAATTTTCGGATATTTTGAGTTCTTTTTTGCTCCTAATTTTGTATATTTACCTAAATTTGGCATCTAAAAGAAAAAACTTAAAGTTTTGACATGTTTTTAATGTTTTTTAATGTTTCGGCTAATGCTTCACTCACTATAAATCTCAATTTTTTGCACTTTTTTGGAAAAAAAATTCATAACTTTTTTGTTTTTTGTTGTACAAAAAAGTGTGTAAAGGAAAAGTTGTTTGTTTTTGTACAAATTTTAAGGAAAAAAATTAAAAAATTTTTTTTTTTTTGAAAATTGTCAAAAATCCAAAATTTTGAAAATTTCAAAATTTCAAAAAAATTCATAACTTTTTTGTTTTTTGTTATACAAAAAAGTGTGTAAAAGAAAAGTTGTTTGTTTTTGTACAAATTTTAAGGAAAAAATTGGAAAAGAATATTTTTTTGAAAATTGGAAAAAATACAAATTTTTGAAAATTTAAAAGTTTTGTATTTTTGTCGTTTTTTGACGAAATGAGCTGTCCAACGAACTCAGGCTTCATTTTAATGGACTAAAAAAGCACCCCAAATTGCAAGTCGATTCGTTAAAATTTGTTCGAGTTATCGTCGAGACAAAATTTTCTACAGACAGACAGACAGACAGACACTTCGCTAAAAACCATTTTTTTGGAATCAGGGGGTCATGAAACGTGAAGATTTATCAAAATTAGAAATTTCTCAAAATCGCACAAATCCAAGACTTTCTCATTTTTGATGAGAATGTAAAAAACAAATATTACGAAAAAATTCAAAAACAGCAAAATTTTCGGATATTTTAAGTTCTTTTTTGCTCCTAATTTTGTATATTTACCTAAATTTGGCATCTAAAAGAAAAAACTTAAAGTTTTGACATGTTTTTAATGTTTTTTAATGTTTCGGCTAATGCTTCACTCACTATAAATCTCAATTTTTTGCACTTTTTTGGAAAAAAAAATTCATAACTTTTTTGTTTTTTGTTGTACAAAAAAGTGTGTAAAAGAAAAGTTGTTTGTTTTTGTACAAATTTTAAGGAAAAAAATTAAAAAATTTTTTTTTTTTGAAAATTGTCAAAAATCCAAAATTTTGAAAATTTCAAAATTTCAAAAAAATTCATAACTTTTTTGTTTTTTGTTATACAAAAAAGTGTGTAAAAGAAAAGTTGTTTGTTTTTGTACAAATTTTAAGGAAAAAATTGGAAAAGAATATTTTTTTGAAAATTGGAAAAAATACAAATTTTTGAAAATTTAAAAGTTTTGTATTTTTGTCGTTTTTTGACGAAATGAGCTGTCCAACGAACTCAGGCTTCATTTTAATGGACTAAAAAAGCACCCCAAATTGCAAGTCGATTCGTTAAAATTTGTTCGAGTTATCGTCGAGACAAAATTTTCTACAGACAGACAGACAGACAGACAGACAGACACTTCGCTAAAAACCATTTTTTTGGAATCAGGGGGTCATGAAACGTGAAGATTTATCAAAATTAGAAATTTCTCAAAATCGCACAAATCCAAGACTTTCTCATTTTTGATGAGAATGTAAAAAACAAATATTACGAAAAAATTCAAAAACAGCAAAATTTTCGGATATTTTGAGTTCTTTTTTGCTCCTAATTTTGTATATTTACCTAAATTTGGCATCTAAAAGAAAAAACTTAAAGTTTTGACATGTTTTTAATGTTTTTTAATGTTTCGGCTAATGCTTCACTCACTATAAATCTCAATTTTTTGCACTTTTTTGGAAAAAAAATTCATAACTTTTTTGTTTTTTGTTGTACAAAAAAGTGTGTAAAGGAAAAGTTGTTTGTTTTTGTACAAATTTTAAGGAAAAAAATTAAAAAATTTTTTTTTTTTGAAAATTGTCAAAAATCCAAAATTTTGAAAATTTCAAAATTTCAAAAAAATTCATAACTTTTTTGTTTTTTGTTATACAAAAAAGTGTGTAAAAGAAAAGTTGTTTGTTTTTGTACAAATTTTAAGGAAAAAATTGGAAAAGAATATTTTTTTGAAAATTGGAAAAAATACAAATTTTTGAAAATTTAAAAGTTTTGTATTTTTGTCGTTTTTTGACGAAATGAGCTGTCCAACGAACTCAGGCTTCATTTTAATGGACTAAAAAAGCACCCCAAATTGCAAGTCGATTCGTTAAAATTTGTTCGAGTTATCGTCGAGACAAAATTTTCTACAGACAGACAGACAGACAGACACTTCGCTAAAAACCATTTTTTTGGAATCAGGGGGTCATGAAACGTGAAGATTTATCAAAATTAGAAATTTCTCAAAATCGCACAAATCCAAGACTTTCTCATTTTTGATGAGAATGTAAAAAACAAATATTACGAAAAAATTCAAAAACAGCAAAATTTTCGGATATTTTAAGTTCTTTTTTGCTCCTAATTTTGTATATTTACCTAAATTTGGCATCTAAAAGAAAAAACTTAAAGTTTTGACATGTTTTTAATGTTTTTTAATGTTTCGGCTAATGCTTCACTCACTATAAATCTCAATTTTTTGCACTTTTTTGGAAAAAAAATTCATAACTTTTTTGTTTTTTGTTGTACAAAAAAGTGTGTAAAAGAAAAGTTGTTTGTTTTTGTACAAATTTTAAGGAAAAAAATTAAAAAATTTTTTTTTTTTGAAAATTGTCAAAAATCCAAAATTTTGAAAATTTCAAAATTTCAAAAAAATTCATAACTTTTTTGTTTTTTGTTATACAAAAAAGTGTGTAAAAGAAAAGTTGTTTGTTTTTGTACAAATTTTAAGGAAAAAATTGGAAAAGAATATTTTTTTGAAAATTGGAAAAAATACAAATTTTTGAAAATTTAAAAGTTTTGTATTTTTGTCGTTTTTTGACGAAATGAGCTGTCCAACGAACTCAGGCTTCATTTTAATGGACTAAAAAAGCACCCCAAATTGCAAGTCGATTCGTTAAAATTTGTTCGAGTTATCGTCGAGACAAAATTTTCTACAGACAGACAGACAGACAGACAGACAGACACTTCGCTAAAAACCATTTTTTTGGAATCAGGGGGTCATGAAACGTGAAGATTTATCAAAATTAGAAATTTCTCAAAATCGCACAAATCCAAGACTTTCTCATTTTTGATGAGAATGTAAAAAACAAATATTACGAAAAAATTCAAAAACAGCAAAATTTTCGGATATTTTGAGTTCTTTTTTGCTCCTAATTTTGTATATTTACCTAAATTTGGCATCTAAAAGAAAAAACTTAAAGTTTTGACATGTTTTTAATGTTTTTTAATGTTTCGGCTAATGCTTCACTCACTATAAATCTCAATTTTTTGCACTTTTTTGGAAAAAAAATTCATAACTTTTTTGTTTTTTGTTGTACAAAAAAGTGTGTAAAGGAAAAGTTGTTTGTTTTTGTACAAATTTTAAGGAAAAAAATTAAAAAATTTTTTTTTTTTGAAAATTGTCAAAAATCCAAAATTTTGAAAATTTCAAAATTTCAAAAAAATTCATAACTTTTTTGTTTTTTGTTATACAAAAAAGTGTGTAAAAGAAAAGTTGTTTGTTTTTGTACAAATTTTAAGGAAAAAATTGGAAAAGAATATTTTTTTGAAAATTGGAAAAAATACAAATTTTTGAAAATTTAAAAGTTTTGTATTTTTGTCGTTTTTTGACGAAATGAGCTGTCCAACGAACTCAGGCTTCATTTTAATGGACTAAAAAAGCACCCCAAATTGCAAGTAGATTCGTTAAAATTTGTTCGAGTTATCGTCGAGACAAAATTTTCTACAGACAGACAGACAGACACTTCGCTAAAAACCATTTTTTTGGAATCAGGGGGTCATGAAACGTGAAGATTTATCAAAATTAGAAATTTCTCAAAATCGCACAAATCCAAGACTTTCTCATTTTTGATGAGAATGTAAAAAACAAATATTACGAAAAAATTCAAAAACAGCAAAATTTTCGGATATTTTGAGTTCTTTTTTGCTCCTAATTTTGTATATTTACCTAAATTTGGCATCTAAAAGAAAAAACTTAAAGTTTTGACATGTTTTTAATGTTTTTTAATGTTTCGGCTAATGCTTCACTCACTATAAATCTCAATTTTTTGCACTTTTTTGGAAAAAAAATTCATAACTTTTTTGTTTTTTGTTGTACAAAAAAGTGTGTAAAGGAAAAGTTGTTTGTTTTTGTACAAATTTTAAGGAAAAAAATTAAAAAATTTTTTTTTTTTGAAAATTGTCAAAAATCCAAAATTTTGAAAATTTCAAAATTTCAAAAAAATTCATAACTTTTTTGTTTTTTGTTATACAAAAAAGTGTGTAAAAGAAAAGTTGTTTGTTTTTGTACAAATTTTAAGGAAAAAATTGGAAAAGAATATTTTTTTGAAAATTGGAAAAAATACAAATTTTTGAAAATTTAAAAGTTTTGTATTTTTGTCGTTTTTTGACGAAATGAGCTGTCCAACGAACTCAGGCTTCATTTTAATGGACTAAAAAAGCACCCCAAATTGCAAGTCGATTCGTTAAAATTTGTTCGAGTTATCGTCGAGACAAAATTTTCTACAGACAGACAGACAGACAGACAGACAGACAGACAGACAGACACTTCGCTAAAAACCATTTTTTTGGAATCAGGGGGTCATGAAACGTGAAGATTTATCAAAATTAGAAATTTCTCAAAATCGCACAAATCCAAGACTTTCTCATTTTTGATGAGAATGTAAAAAACAAATATTACGAAAAAATTCAAAAACAGCAAAATTTTCGGATATTTTGAGTTCTTTTTTGCTCCTAATTTTGTATATTTACCTAAATTTGGCATCTAAAAGAAAAAACTTAAAGTTTTGACATGTTTTTAATGTTTTTTAATGTTTCGGCTAATGCTTCACTCACTATAAATCTCAATTTTTTGCACTTTTTTGGAAAAAAAATTCATAACTTTTTTGTTTTTTGTTGTACAAAAAAGTGTGTAAAGGAAAAGTTGTTTGTTTTTGTACAAATTTTAAGGAAAAAAATTAAAAAATTTTTTTTTTTTGAAAATTGTCAAAAATCCAAAATTTTGAAAATTTCAAAATTTCAAAAAAATTCATAACTTTTTTGTTTTTTGTTATACAAAAAAGTGTGTAAAAGAAAAGTTGTTTGTTTTTGTACAAATTTTAAGGAAAAAATTGGAAAAGAATATTTTTTTGAAAATTGGAAAAAATACAAATTTTTGAAAATTTAAAAGTTTTGTATTTTTGTCGTTTTTTGACGAAATGAGCTGTCCAACGAACTCAGGCTTCATTTTAATGGACTAAAAAAGCACCTCAAATTGCAAGTCGATTCGTTAAAATTTGTTCGAGTTATCGTCGAGACAAAATTTTCTACAGACAGACAGACAGACAGACACTTCGCTAAAAACCATTTTTTTGGAATCAGGGGGTCATGAAACGTGAAGATTTATCAAAATTAGAAATTTCTCAAAATCGCACAAATCCAAGACTTTCTCATTTTTGATGAGAATGTAAAAAACAAATATTACGAAAAAATTCAAAAACAGCAAAATTTTCGGATATTTTGAGTTCTTTTTTGCTCCTAATTTTGTATATTTACCTAAATTTGGCATCTAAAAGAAAAAACTTAAAGTTTTGACATGTTTTTAATGTTTTTTAATGTTTCGGCTAATGCTTCACTCACTATAAATCTCAATTTTTTGCACTTTTTTGGAAAAAAAATTCATAACTTTTTTGTTTTTTGTTGTACAAAAAAGTGTGTAAAGGAAAAGTTGTTTGTTTTTGTACAAATTTTAAGGAAAAAAATTAAAAAATTTTTTTTTTTTGAAAATTGTCAAAAATCCAAAATTTTGAAAATTTCAAAATTTCAAAAAAATTCATAACTTTTTTGTTTTTTGTTATACAAAAAAGTGTGTAAAAGAAAAGTTGTTTGTTTTTGTACAAATTTTAAGGAAAAAATTGGAAAAGAATATTTTTTTGAAAATTGGAAAAAATACAAATTTTTGAAAATTTAAAAGTTTTGTATTTTTGTCGTTTTTTGACGAAATGAGCTGTCCAACGAACTCAGGCTTCATTTTAATGGACTAAAAAAGCACCCCAAATTGCAAGTCGATTCGTTAAAATTTGTTCGAGTTATCGTCGAGACAAAATTTTCTACAGACAGACAGACAGACAGACAGACAGACAGACACTTCGCTAAAAACCATTTTTTTGGAATCAGGGGGTCATGAAACGTGAAGATTTATCAAAATTAGAAATTTCTCAAAATCGCACAAATCCAAGACTTTCTCATTTTTGATGAGAATGTAAAAAACAAATATTACGAAAAAATTCAAAAACAGCAAAATTTTCGGATATTTTGAGTTCTTTTTTGCTCCTAATTTTGTATATTTACCTAAATTTGGCATCTAAAAGAAAAAACTTAAAGTTTTGACATGTTTTTAATGTTTTTTAATGTTTCGGCTAATGCTTCACTCACTATAAATCTCAATTTTTTGCACTTTTTTGGAAAAAAAATTCATAACTTTTTTGTTTTTTGTTGTACAAAAAAGTGTGTAAAGGAAAAGTTGTTTGTTTTTGTACAAATTTTAAGGAAAAAAATTAAAAAATTTTTTTTTTTTGAAAATTGTCAAAAATCCAAAATTTTGAAAATTTCAAAATTTCAAAAAAATTCATAACTTTTTTGTTTTTTGTTATACAAAAAAGTGTGTAAAAGAAAAGTTGTTTGTTTTTGTACAAATTTTAAGGAAAAAATTGGAAAAGAATATTTTTTTGAAAATTGGAAAAAATACAAATTTTTGAAAATTTAAAAGTTTTGTATTTTTGTCGTTTTTTGACGAAATGAGCTGTCCAACGAACTCAGGCTTCATTTTAATGGACTAAAAAAGCACCCCAAATTGCAAGTCGATTCGTTAAAATTTGTTCGAGTTATCGTCGAGACAAAATTTTCTACAGACAGACAGACAGACAGACAGACAGACAGACAGACACTTCGCTAAAAACCATTTTTTTGGAATCAGGGGGTCATGAAACGTGAAGATTTATCAAAATTAGAAATTTCTCAAAATCGCACAAATCCAAGACTTTCTCATTTTTGATGAGAATGTAAAAAATTTTCAAAAAAAAATACATTTTTTGCCATCACCCAATTTGTGGGGTATTGGGAGCTTTCACTTGAAATTTAAAATTTTTTTATTTTTTAGGAATATTTTTTGTTTTCTAATAGAAAAAAGTGTTAATACTTACAATAAAGCCAAAACTTTAGACTTAGAATAAATTTTTTCCTAAATTATAATTTAATACAAAATTTTTGAAAATAAATTAAATTTTTCATTTTTTCCACCAAAAATTATTTCTTAATTAAAAGTTTGTTCATAACAAGATATCTTTTACAATTTTCAAAGAAATAACGAAAGCCGTAACATAGTAAAGAAAATTCTTTGGGCTGACACTAATTCTCCCATTACCCCACAGAATTTTTACAGGACAAAATTTGAATAAAAAAATAAAAACATAAACAAATTTTATTATTATCTTGATTTTTATACAAGTATACATATCCACACATATTCACCTATAATATAATGAAAAAACAGAACTAAATAATACGATTTTAACTACTTATGGTGATGTTTAGAAATATTTTGCATTTTACAACGAAAACTCAAAAAATACATTTTCCCTTGTCTTTACTAAAAATTTGTCAAGAATGTGATCGTTTGTTTTGGAATGATATAAACAAAGGTTGTAGAATATTTTCTAGACATTACAGCGAATTTGAAGGCTTTTAAGTACGTGAAATTTAAAAGCTCCCATTACCCGCAAGCTCCCATTACGCCACGCTCCCCTATAAAGAAACTTTTAATAACTTTTAGTTTTTCTTATCACTTTCTTCCTTTTTTCTTCACAAATGTTAAAAAATAAGCAATTAAAACTAGCACTTTGCTTATTTTCACGATTTTAAAATGTAAATAACTTCTGCCCAGAAAAATGAAAAATTACTTATTTCTGAATGAAAATAGTGTCAGAAAAAAAATATACCAAATTTTTTCAATTATATTCTGTTATAGTTGAAATTTCGGGTGCGGGTCCCCTTAAAATATTTATCAATAAGTTTATTACACGAATGACTTGCAAAATATTGAAGTTTTTCTTTACTATTTTAAATATTTTTTGATCATTAATTATAATTAATTTATCCATAAATTACAAAATCATTTTAGCCCGTATTTGCGCCCAAGTCACTTATCCCACTTTTGCTCCTAATTACCACTTTTACTATCAACCCCTCGTTTCAAAGTATAACGTTTATGCCCTCACGCATGCTACAAAATCAGAACGAGTGACTGCTAAATGCGTCTCATTATGCACGCACCGCGTGACTCGCATGTCCTGCGCCCGAAGTGCGACAAAGTGCGACGCATGATTGTTATCTGGGTGTAATCACAGTAACTGTTTTTATCAAAATTGCAACAACTGCACCTAGTCTCCCCTAATATATTAAAAGAATTTTATATTTTTTTAAAATAATAATTCTAATTTTGATATCAAGTAATAAAATTTCCACCACAAACAACATATTCATAACTTGCAGTAATAAATAGTATATTTCGTAACGAGTGCGAGCAGTTGTCAATTTTCCAAAAAAGTGCTCATTCAAAAATTGACAACTGCTCGCACTAGTTACGAACGATATTTTTCATAACGCGGTGCAAAAAAGTGCCCTTTTTTGCACCGCGTTATGAAAATATTATTCCAGCATTACTTTAATATTTTAGTATTACAATATGTATTTTAATATTAAAATGAGGTATAATTTTAATTTCATTTAAATAAAGGTATAATTATATTCAGATAATTAAATAAATTCTATAAAATAATTAGTGTTAAGCTAGTTAAAATTGATACAATTGCTTTGAAAAATAAAAATTCTTGTAAATAACTGCAAATTAAGATAATAAGTATATTTATACAATATAAGAACTAAGCAGTAAGAACACATGTTTCCTAATTTAGTATTTATATTGTATGTATATTATTAGGTATACAATATTAATGCTTGATAGTTTATATAATTCTCTAACATATAATAGTCCAATTATTGATAACTTGAATAAATGTTTAAGAAAATATGTAGCTATTATACCGATAATGTAAGTAACCATATAATTTAATAATATCGTCGGCTTAGTGGAAAACTGTACCATTTCAGGTATTCGTTATAAACTGTACCATTTCGATAAATTGTTTTAAAACATACCATTTCGAGAAAAAAAGTTTTTTGCATTTTTTCCAAGTTTGTCAACACTGCTGCTAGACATAAAATAAGGTTATGCTTTTTTAAAAAAACGGTATCTTAAATATACTCTTGTTCATCTTTCCAATGTATTAATTCAAAATTTCTAATAATTTAAATTAATTGCTTGTTAATCATTACAAATTCTTTAGTGCAACGCTTTTATAGATCTTCATCGAAATGGTATGTTTTATAACAAACTTTTGAAATGGTATAGTTTATAACGAATACCTGAAATGGTACAGTTTTCCACTAAGCCGACGATATATCCATACTAGCTGTTTAAATACATTGAAAAATTTTAACAATGTAAGAAAAATTAATTAGGTAGTGAATTATAAGGGCAATTTTCTGGAACCTTTAATCATTAGGTGTCTTGTATTTATTATGCAATTACTCAATACATATAAAATGTTTTAAAAAAAGAATTATTGTTCCATGTAAAGAATGTTTAATAATATTAAAATATGTTAGTGTTAAAATTATTAAATTATGTTTAGTAATTAATATATATTTTTTAATGTGGAAAAGTAAGCAAATCACGAGAGTCCCTTTAGGCACTTTCGGAAACATAAACTAATTTTATAAGTTGGCACATCAAAATAGAATAAAACGACGAATACATAAATGTAAATGAATATCTAAGGATTATTTTAAAAGTAAGTAGAAGATTATACGCATTTGGAAAGTAAAGATATTTAATTTCGAAAAATTTCCCTTATTTTCGTGTCGGGACCGTAACTGCAAATGTACTTGCAGATATTTCAAGAGTGCCTTAATAAAATGAATTCAACCATATATAGAATGAAAGCTTAAAACTTACTGAAACTGTGGCCAGTTGAAATTTTTATGCGCAATAATTTATATTGAAATTATTTAAGAATATTGTTCTTGGATTCGACAGAGAACCCGCTTATGTCAGGACCGTAACTGATTCGGCACAATTAAACGAAACTATAAAAATTTATCAAACTTGTTCGCACATTCGCACAATTATTTTTTTTATTTGTGTGTAAAAGCACGTCTTAAACTGTTTAATAATTATCGAGATACAATGAGGTACTTGTGAAAATTTCAGGACCGAAACTGTCAGAACCGTAACAAAATAATTTTTTGTCGCAATAAATTAGGATTTCAAGGTTGTCAGTGTGATAAATTGATAACTTCACTATTGACCGTTTTGTTTTCAAAATTCAAAATAGAAATATGTAATTCGTAAAATTAAAAATAATGAGGCCAATGAAAAAAATTTAGAATAAAAAAGCAGAACAAATGAGGAAAAAGAGAAGGAAAAAAGGAAAAAAGGACCAGAACACAATTTGAAAAACTTGCATCAGAGAAGGAAATTGTTAAGGTTATCTAGAAAGAATATTGCAAAATTAAAAAAGAATAAAAGTTGTTCATTTCATGACAATTTAGCTTCCTCAATACATAAACAAGTTGTTCATTTCATGATCATTAAGCTTTCTCAATATAATATATACCAATTGTTTAATTTTTTATTTTAGAATAATTATTTTAAAGTGTTAAGATAAATTGTCAAAAAATACAAAATTTCAATTTTTTGTGAAAATTTAAAATATTTATTAATTCTATAAATTTTGATAAAATATATACTTTATATACATAAATCGATTCGTTTTTATGTCAGGAATGCAATTTTGACAAGAATTAATAAAAATTTTAATATAGAAAAAAGTTATTTCAAAAAATCCAAAAATTAATTTTTTCAAAAATTAAAAAATTGTTGAAAAAAATTTTTTTTTAGATATTTTTGAAAATCCTTTTGTCTGATTTTTGGTATTCGTGACCGTAATACACCTACAAAATTTTATCAAAATCCGTCAAGACGTGTAAGAGAAAATTTGTCTACAAGAATCGGTGACACACACACACACACACACACATACACACACATACATACATACACACATACATCCGGACATTTGTTCCTCTCGACGAATTATGTATACTACACTTGAAAATTTGTAAAAATAATTGGTTCTAAAAAATTCGGAAATCGACATCACTATAAGGCTTCCTTTATGAGGAAGCAATATTTGGTAAAATTTACACTTTCATATGCCAATTGCTTTTTTTATGATAGAATAATCATTTCAAAATAATAATATTAACATTAAATAAATTATGAAAAAAATACAAAATTTGAATTTTTTGTGAAAAAGAAAAATATTTATTACTTTTATAAATTTTGATAAAATATATACTTTGTATACATCAATCGATTCGTTTTCTTGTCAGGAATGTAATTTTGAGAATAATTAATGAAAATATTAACAAATAAAAAAATTATTTCAAAAAATACAACAAAAACTTTTTATAAAATTTTTAAAAAATTGTATAAAAAAAATTTTTGTAGATATTTTTGAAAATCCTTGTGTCAGATTTTAGGTACTAATGACTGCAACAAACCTGAAAAATTTCAGGACAATCCATCAAAATTTGTCTGAGATAATTTGTACACAATTTTTGTGACATACACACACACACACATACATCTGGACATTTGCTCATAATTGAATATACATATGTTTTAGATGAAAATGAGTCCATATAACCTTCTTTTGAAAAATTGAAAATCGTCACGAATGCAAAGCTTCCTCATGAGGAAGCAAAAATATATGAGACTTTCGAAATATTACGGCTGTTTTCGGCATTCACCCAGGGTTAACCCCGAGTTAACAATTATCCAATCATCAACAACATTCTGTTGGATCTAACCAATCACCGTTAACCGGGAGTTAACCCGGGGCGAGTGCCGAAAACGGCCTACATTTCTAACTGCAAAAATAAATTCTAAATGCTAATTTTAATTTATATACAAATTTTTATTAATGTGCAAGTAAATTTTTTTTTCAAGTCAAAAGTTAAAGGTTCCAGAGAATTGCGCATAAATTAATTTTAAGTAACTTTTCATTTTTTTCATTTTTTGTACACTACCACAAGGAGGAAGTATTGTAATACCAAAATTTTTCAAATTAGATTTTTTGACATATCTTTATGTTATTTGAACTCAGGCATTTAAAGATCACATTTTTAAAAAATGTCATTCTGTATATGTGTGTATGTGTCAACATTACATTTTCATAAATATCTCGAGGTTATGAATAGGTTTAGGGATGAACCTTTTTTTAAATTGTAGGTCTCACGTGCGGACATAATTGAGATAGATTAATAAAGTTTTACTATAAATTTTTTTATTTTGCAGAAAAAAGTTTTTTGCCCATAACTTTAAAAACATGTTAGGACACCTAAAAATGTTTTTCTCTAATATTTTGTAGTTTTTTTAGACACATCTTTTGAGCCCTTTTTAAACGTTTTTCGTTTATATTAGCCAGAGATATTAAACTTTAAAAAATCTAAAATTTTGGAAAGTAAGACATTTTTTAAATTTTGTTAAAAATGTATAAGTAATTTTAAAAGTCTCATATAACTTGTAGAGCATTAAAAGATGCATTGATTTACCATTTTTTGAACCTAATTCGGTCAGAACTTACGAAATTACTGGTATTTTAAAATTCAAAATTGTCGAAAACATCATAAACTGAATCTTTATTTGAAAAATTTTTCTTGTTATTATCTCCATGAGGATGCAAAGTATTCATGGCATGAACACAATAAATTTATCTTTTTACTTAGCAGCGGTTAATTTATTTTTGTATTAAATAATTAAATTCTTATAGAATTTACTAATAATTTATTTCAAAATGAATGTCAGTTAAAATTTTAGATAATAATTGAATACACAGGACTGCAAATTTTGGCTTAGTTCTGCTACAAAAAAAGGGATGTGCTTTTGATAGCTTCTTCGACGTATAAAACGAATTCGACCTTAAAAATGGCTCATCACGTCAGAATTTCTTGTAATATTGACTTAAATAGCCAAAAAACGACTAATTTAGCCATTTTTCGGAATTTTTTTTGGTGAATCAAATTTTTTTTTCATTTTGCAAAATTGTATCGTATAGTACTATGTCTAAGCTTTAAAACCCATTTTTGAAAATTGCTTTACGATTTTTACGAAAAAAGTTATTTTGAAAATTACGATTCTATCTTAATTTTTACATTCTCATCACATGAGAAAGTATTAGTTTTTAATAAAAAATGGATTATCTGAAATTAAACATAATGAATGTTTTCTATGAACAAGAATGTACGTAGGGGAGAGTAGGCTATACGTTGAACCAGGTTTTTTATGAAGTCCAAGAACTAATTAAATTTCACAAATTTTTTCAGGTTTTTGTATAAAAAAAACTAAAGTACTCCTTCAGTTAATACACACGTTACAAACACAAATTATTATAATTAAATAATGAAATTTAATTTTTTTCTAATCCAGTTACACTTTTCTTATTTTGAAGAATGTGTGTCTATCATTGAACCACCTCTAATAAAACACTACAATTTACTTCGAAAATAATATTTTCACTTACACATTGTAAAAAATCTTATTTTCCACTCAAAAAAATAGAAAATTGTTGTTAAATAGTTATTATATGTTAATATAGGAGATTAATATATTTATATGTCAGGTTAGGTAGCAAAAGTGACAGTTTAAGTTTATCTTGTTCACAATTGTGATGAAAGCATGTCTTCCAGTATTTTTCTTATACTAATTAGTAGAGCAGACAACTTTACCACTCTTAATTGAAAATTCTTTGCTTTTTCGGGTGGTTTGATGCCGCACTCACTGTATACACATGACATTCACAACAAAAATGGTTTATAATGAATTTATGTAAGATTAAAAAATCTTTATCACATCGGAATATCACTTAGTTTAAAATTTAGAATAAAATAATTTAACGTATTATATTTTAACGATAAAACAATTTATGACTTGTTGAAACCAAAATTGTAACTACACTGAACAAAAAGTGCTGTTGAATCAAATATCTCCATGCTATTGAATTCCCCGTCATTGATTCAATGACACATTTATTAATCGAAAAGTATATTGCTTAAAATGAAAAAATGAAACTGTTTAAATTAAAAGTACGGTACTGTAGAATTAATGATATTGTGCAAATTGTTTCTATAGTTCATCTATATATAGCAACAGAATAATTTATTGCTTCTTTGACATTATTCATTTGAAGCATCTAATAGGTAAATTTGAAGAAAATGCGTGTAAATTTAAATCAAATAAAAAATTGTTTGCTCTAAAGAAGCGCGCTCTGAAAACGAAAGCATATGCTTTCGTTTCAATGAGTGGTGCTATTGCGGACTGCCTATAGCATATGCTATAAAATTAAGAACACTATGTTTTGAGACATTGACAGGTACTAAATTTATTGAAATACTTACCCACATATATTTATATGTTTATTAAACCTGTCGTTTTTGAGATTCCAATATAAAAAAGTATTATTTAAATTCTTTTAATTAATTAATGACTAGTTAAATATAAATTCCCTATATAAATTCCCTTATATACGCGAAAAATCTCGAGCACGGTATTTAACCACAAAGTAAGTGCCCAACGTTGAGAAGCGGATGTATTACATTGCAGCGCGGCGGTTCTCGTCTATCACGGAAGTTAAGCGTAGTTGGTCGCGGTTACTAAATGGATGGGTGACCGCTTGGGAATAGCCGTATTTTTCTGACTAAAAAAGACAAGTGTGTTTGAATGTGTATGTGTGTGTGTGTGTTTAGCCGTTGGGAAAAATGAAAATAATAATAAAGATGTATATGTTAGTGTGAAAAATTGAAAAAAAGATGTGTATAAAAAGTGTTGTGTTAAAGGTGTGAGAATTAATTATAGTATATAAAAAACATGTGAACAAAAATTCCCTTTTTTCAATTTATCGTTGGTATATATTTAACCACATAAAAGAATTGAATTAACAGTATGGTGTTATTCAATCGATAGCAACAACTAAAAAAATTAAGAGTACAAATTTTTGAATCATAAAAATGATGCTTTTAAATTTAAAAGTTATAGTCATTGACTCAAAAGCATATACTGTTAAATTAAAAAATTTTGTTTATTGATTCAAAAGGATTCACCTTCGAATTAACATAGTATGCTGTCAATTTGAGAAATATGCTTTTGTTTCAAAGAAAGTGATACTATCGAATCATTAGAATCGGTGCTTTCAAAACAACAGCATATACGTTAGGCAGCCCGTTATGACACTATTCAATGAATCAAACCCATATGTCATTGATTCAACAGCATTTTTTTCTCCGTGTACATTTCATTTTCTCTTAATAAAATATAACATTAATTAAGGTCATGTTATTTAGTGGTCACGTGCTCCATATACTTTACTATGGGAACACGTGACCACTGAATAACATGACCTTAAATCCATAGTTGTAATTCATGAAACCTATATTCATTATTTATTAACCCGTTGCTTGTTTCCGACCCACGGGTGGGTCGTAAAAAAGTATGACCATAACTGTTTCCGACCCACCCCCCAGATAGCACGCAAGCTTGCTGCAAACTTGCAGCAAGCTTGAAATGTCTGGACTGCTGCAAACTTGCACTGCAAGCTTGCAGAAAGTTTGCACAGCAAGTTTGTAGAACGCTTTCAGCAAACTTGCTGCAACCTTGCTGCAAAGTTGCAAAATTTTTTTGTATGCATAAAAAATTATGTTTTTTTTTTACCTTTTTTTGCAAATAATTTTAATTTTATTAAATTTTAAAAAGGTACAAAAAGCAGAATTTTTTATGAATATATAAAAAAAATTTGCAACTTTGCAGCAAGATTGCAGCAAGCTTGCTGTGCAAACTTTCCACAAACTTGCTGTGCAAGCTTGCAGTGCAAGTTTGCAGCAGTCCAGACATTTCAAGCTTGCTGCAAACTTGCAGAAAGCTTGCACTGAAATCTTGCAAAACTTACAGTGCAAGTTTGCTGCAAGTTTGCAGCAAGCTTGCGTGCTATCTGGGCCGTGGGTCGTGTTCACTATCGCTCAAAATAAATATAATTTGTATATAAATTGATAGATATTTGTCTTTATATCAATATTATAAGAAATTATAAGGGTCATTATTGATATTTTAGAAAATAATTGAATAATTAGTTATAATTTAAATATATTATAGGGGAGAGTCTCCAGTTGTGAGACGGGTTTTATTTTTGACCCGTAAATTGTAAACGGGTAAACGAAATTGTAAATAAAATACACCGTTCGAAAGGTAACAGAAATACGCAACTTTTATTAAAAGAAAGTGTAGTGTTTCGATGAACTCAAAAAATTATACGATACATTTAATTTCCGAGCACATCGCTTTTTTCAAAAAAAAAAAATGTCTCCAGTTGTGAGACACTCATTAAAAATTGCTAAATAAGTTTGACATAAAACGTTATGTTTAGTAGAAATAATTAAATATATTAATAATATATATTATATTATATACTAAATAATAATATTTATTTGCCAAAATATGACTATCAAATAAACACAATTTAATAGCTTCAACAAGAGCATTAAAATTGATTTCTTCTGAATCAATTGACTTTTTTCCACTTGACATGCCCAAAAATACTAGAAAAAAAATCAAAACAACATTTAAATAGTATGCCTGCAAAGTCGTATTTTTTATGCTGCCCAGATGGGTGTTGACACCGTCTCACAACTGGTGATATGCTGTGTCTCACACCCAGAAATTGGCGCTATTTTGAAAAAGGAAAATTAAATTATTTTCAACCGTAGATTGGAACAATGCAATATTGCATCACAAAATATAAGGAAAACACTAAAAGAAAATGCATTACATTTACCTTTTCCAATTAATTAACTTGGAAAAAAAGTACTTTGTATTTATTGAAAAAACGCTTTTTAGTCGATTATCACACACAGTGTTGGTATTTAACAAAAACAGTTTATATATCCGCTTCGGCGTACACGAAAAAGTTGGCTCATATAAAAAGAAATGTTTTTATATAAACCAATTGGCTTTTTAATATTGCATGTTAAAAACAATTGACTGTCTCACAACTGGAGGTGTCTCACAACTGGAGACTCTCCCCTACTATTTGAAAAAGTATCAGATTCCGCTGGGCATTTTGGGACAATCATGATATATTTTTCTCAAACAGTTAAGGGGTTAAACCAATTTGTTGTTTATAGAATTGTTTATAGAACTCATAGTTTATCAATAATAAATCATACTTAAGACGGGAATAAGACGAATTTTAATATTTAAAAAATAAAACTGTTCCGTCTTGAAAAGATAAAGTGAGCGTGTTTACCCTGGAAAATTGTAATTTCCAAATTTGGTATATGTGTATTAAAAAGTTTCTCTAAGTAAAACTAAAAAAGATAAATCAAAAAATCTTTTAAATTTTTTTAGTAGGGGAGAGTCTCCAGTTGTGAGACACCTCCAGTTGTGAAACAGTCAATTTTTTTTAACATGCAATATTAAAAAGCCAATTGGTTTATATAAAAACATTTCTTTTTATATGAGCCAACTTTTTTGTGTACGACGAAGCGGATATATAAACTGTTTTTGTTAAATACCAACACTGTGTGTGATAATCGACTAAAAAGCGTTTTTTCAATAAATGCAAAGTACTTTTTTTCCAAGTTAATTAATTGGATAGGGTAAATGTAATGCATTTTCTTTTAGTGTTTTCCTTATATTTTGTGATGCAATATTGCATAGTTCCAATCTACGGTTGAAAATAATTTGATTTTCCATTTTCAAAATAGCGCCAATTTCTGGGTGTGAGACACAGCATATCACTAGTTGTGAGACGGTGTCAACATCCATCTGGGCACCATAAAAAATACGACTTTGCAGGCATACTATTTAAATGTTGTTTTGATTTTTTTTCTAGTATTTTTGGGCATGTCAAGTGGAAAAAAGTCAATTGATTCAGAAGAAATCAATTTTGATGCTCTTGTTGAAGCTACACGGAGAAAAAAATGCTGTTGAATCAATGACATATGGGTTTGATTCATTGAATAGTGTCATAACGGGCTGCCTAACGTATATGCTGTTGTTTTGAAAGCACCGATTCTAATGATTCGATAGTATCACTTTGTTTGAAACAAAAGCATATTTCTCAAATTGACAGCATACTATGTTAATTCGAAGGTGAATCCTTTTGAATCAATAAACAAAATTTTTTAATTTAACAGTATATGCTTTTGAGTCAATGACTATAACTTTTAAATTTAAAAGCATCATTTTTATGATTCAAAAATTTGTACTCTTAATTTTTTTAGTTGTTGCTATCGATTGAATAACACCATACTGTTAATTCAATTCTTTTATGTGGTTAAATATATACCAACGATAAATTGAAAAAAGGGAATTTTTGTTCACATGTTTTTTATATACTATAATTAATTCTCACACCTTTAACACAACACTTCTTATACACATCTTTTTTTCAATTTTTCACACTAACATATACATCTTTATTATTATTTTCATTTTTCCCAACGGCTAAACACACACACACATACACATTCAAACACACTTATCTTTTTTAGTCAGAAAAATACGGCTATTCCCAAGCGGTCACCCATCCATTTAGTAACCGCGACCAACGAAGCTTAACTTCCGTGATAGACGAGAACCGCCGCGCTGCAATGTAATACATCCGCTTCTCAACGTTGGGCACTTACTTTGTGGTTAAATACCGTGCTCGAGATTTTTCGCGTATATAAGGGAATTTATATAGGGAATTTATATTTAACTAGTCATTAATTAATTAAAAGAATTTAAATAATACTTTTTTATATTGGAATCTCAAAAACGACAGGTTTAATAAACATATAAATATATGTGGGTAAGTATTTCAATAAATTTAGTACCTGTCAATGTCTCAAAACATAGTGTTCTTAATTTTATAGCATATGCTATAGGCAGTCCGCAATAGCACCACTCATTGAAACGAAAGCATATGCTTTCGTTTTCAGAGCGCGCTTCTTTAGAGCAAACAATTTTTTATTTGATTTAAATTTACACGCATTTTCTTCAAATTTACCTATTAGATGCTTCAAATGAATAATGTCAAAGAAGCAATAAATTATTCTGTTGCTATATATAGATGAACTATAGAAACAATTTGCACAATATCATTAATTCTACAGTACCGTACTTTTAATTTAAACAGTTTCATTTTTTCATTTTAAGCAATATACTTTTCGATTAATAAATGTGTCATTGAATCAATGACGGGGAATTCAATAGCATGGAGATATTTGATTCAACAGCACTTTTTTTTCAGTGTATTAAATTGTGTTTATTTTATAGTCATATTTTAGCAAATAAATATTATTATTTAGTATATAATATAATATATATTATTAATATATTTAATTATTTCTACTAAACATTACTTTTTTTGTCAAACTTATTAAATTTTAGCAATTTTTCATGAGTGTCTCACAACTGGAGACATTTTTTTTTTTTTAAAAGCGATGTGCTCGGAAAATGTATCGTAAAATTTTTTGAGTTCATCGAAACACTACACTTTCTTTTAATAAAAGTTGCGTATTTCTGTTACCTTTCGAACGGTGTATTTTATTTACAATTTCGTTTACCCGTTTACAATTTACGGGTCAAAAATAAAAACCGTCTCACAACTGGAGACTCTCCCCTAGAAATCATAAGTTTTCAAATGATATAAATTAACTTGGATTTAGAGAATAATTTTCTAGATTTTTACCGATCTAAAGAAAAGTGAGCGGGTTTACCCCAGTCTCCCCTACTATACGATGCAAAAAAAAGCTATTAGAAGCATCCCATTTTTTTGTAACAGATCTAAGCTAAGCTTTTATTTTCTAATATGTATTTTGTTAAAGATGAATTTTGGATACTTTAATTTATTAATCAAAATTCTTATTTTTACAAAAAATTAGTTTTAACAATTTGCTAAACAAATTAATTAAACACCAAAATTTAAATAAAAATATCTCAAGGTAAAACTACAGAAATAGATAAATTTACAAAAGAAATAGATAAATTTACTACATTGAAATAGCAAGTTTTAATATTTTGTGTAAGAGTTGTAAATGTAGCGAAAATTGATTACAGTTTTATCTAATTTCATTAGACAAAATCTGACAAATGAAAACGTTTTCCACTAAAACCTACTATCCACTGTAGTAATTTTTGGTGAGCAAGTGTGGCTAGCGAATGCAGTCATATGGCGCCTGCATTTCTACCCAGTGGGCACACTTGTTCAAAAGACGTCCTAAGGATGTCTTTTTGCTGACATTTTTTGGACTTGTACAAAAAGACGTCCTATTCATGTTCAATGTCTTGACCATTAAATGTCTTTAAGGTGTCTAAAAGACGTCTTTTTCATTCAACATTTGAAAATAGAAAAATTTTCATAAATAGAATGTTGAAATTCATCGACAATATACACTAATACACACAAGTTACTACTAATACAGACAAACAGACACTTAGGACTTGAAGAAACAGATTTTAGACCTGGAATTTTATTGCACTCTTTGACATCACAAGGATTGAAACTCACAACCATTGAAACAACCATTAAGTCTAGGTACAGACAGTCTGGTGCAAAGCCCCAAAGTGCACAGTTCTACTTCAAACATTCCATAAGAAAAAACACATACACAAACAAACATTCACACAGTAAATTAATTATAATATTGTTTGATAACACTAGCCACGACAACAATTGTATAATTCAAGTGTCATTAATAAAAGTGAACTTAAAAGTGAATTCATACTTTTCTTTATTGATAATCCAACTGGTTATGGGCCCAGTAGCCTAGTGTATTAATAAAGTACTGGACAGAAATTAATAAAAGACTCGTAAAGGTGTGAAAGTGTTTTAAAGGATTAAAAAGGTGTTTAAAGTTTTAGTGTGAACATTAGACATTTTTTTGTGTTGAAACCTTTTTTAAATAAGGTGTTAGTGTTTAAAAATGACAAGTTTTTTACATACAAGTGTGCAGAAACTTAATGGTGAAAATTATTCCATTTGGAGCCGAAAAGTTGACTTACTGCTTATAAGGAAAGAACTTTGGGATGTTATTAAAGAAGAGAAGCCACAAACTCCAGACACTGCATGGACAAAAAGGGACGATAAAGCCCGTGCAATAACTGGTCTCCTTATCGAGGATAATCAATTTTACACATTCAAGGAGCAAAAAGCGCACGAGAGTTGTGGGACAAACTAAAGGAGCATCATCAAAAGGCAACGTTGTCTAGTACAATATATTTATATAAAAGAATATTTAGACTACGACTCGCAGAAGGTGGCGATGCAGAAAACCATATCTCCGAAATGTTAACTCTAACTAACAAACTTGCTGCCTTGGGGGAAGAACTTAAAGATAAATTAAAAGCATCCTTATTGTTAAGCAGTTTACCAGACTCATATAGTGGTTTGATCACAAGTTTAGAAAGCAGAAGTGCAGATGATTTTACTCTAGATTTTGTTAAAGGAAGAGTGATTGACGAATATAAAAGAAGAAAAGAAACTCAAGGTTCCGAAAGCAGTGAAGCAGCATTAAAAACAAATTTTAACAATACAGACAAAAAGAAAGAATGTTATTTTTGCAAAAGAATGGGACATTTTAAAAAAGAGTGTTTTAAATATAAAAAGTGGAAGTCAGGTAAAGACAATGAAAATAAAGCGAATAATGTTACAGAAAAGGAATATACAAAAAATGACTTTTGCTATATGACATCGGAAATCACTCATAAGGAAATGTGTTTAATGACAATTAATGACAATTAATATCTAGCTGAAAAGGGATTAGCTACAGGAATAAAGTTTTATAACTGCGGTAAACGAGAAGTGTGTGAAGTTTGTGTAAAAGGAAAATTCTCAAGAAAACCTTTCCCAAAAGAAAACATCATAAAAAGTAAGGGTATTCTCGACCTTATTCATACTGAAATTTGCGGACCGATGCAAACAAAGACCTCTGGAATGAAACGGTACGTTATGACTATAATAGATGACTACTCAAGATTCTGTTTTGTTTATTTCTTAAAAACTAAAGATAAAGCAATTATTATATTGAAACAGTTTATTGAATTGATGAAGACTCAACATAATAAAACTCTAAAATGTGTAAGGTCAGATCGAGGAAGGGAATATTTAAACACAGACTTACAAGGCTATTTAAAAAATCAAGGAATTAAAGTACAGTATACAGTCTTATACACTCCTCAGCAAAATGGTGTTGCTGAACGAAAGAATCGATCACTATTGGAAATGTCAAGATGCATGCTACTCGACGCTAATTTAGAAAAGAAATATTGGGCAGAAGCTATTAATACGGCAAACTTCCTACAAAACCGCCTGCCTACAAGGACAACAGAAAAAACGCCATATGAATTGTGGTACGGGAAGAAACCTCATATCGAAAATATGCATGTGTTCGGGTGTGATGCATATGCTCATGTACCAAAAGAGCAACGTCGAAAACTAGATGACAAAGCAAAGAAATTAAAATTTACAGGGTATTCTGAAGAGTCAAAAGGTTTTCGATTACTTGACACAGTGACAGATAAAATTATAATAAGTCGCGATGTTGTTTTTCTCGACCAACTTGACCATCAAGAAAAATGCGAGACAAAAAATGTTGATATTACCTTATCAAGAAACAATATCAAGGAGACTGATAACACAAGTGAAGCCTCGGAAACATCGTCAGGAAGCAGCGAAGAAGAGGACCTCAGCCAAGCAGAAGAAGAAAAAGAAGAAGATAAACCAACTATCAGACAATCGGCAAGGTCAAATAAAGGTACCACCCAACCGATATTTGGCAATTTCAAAGATGACTACAGTTATTACGACGAAGTTTTTGCACCTGTCGTGCGACAAACAACTTTAAAGGTAATGCTTGCATTAGCAGGTAGTGAAAATTTTACAGTGAAACATTTCGATGCAAAAACAGCTTTTCTCAATGGAGATTTAAAGGAAGTAATTTATATGGAACAACCAGAAGGATTCGAAAAATTAGAACAAGAGAAGATGGTTTGCAGATTAAAAAAGGGACTATATGGATTAAAACAAGCAGCAAAGGTATGGAATGAAAAATTATGTAACATCTTGAGTAATTACAATTTCATACAAAGTAAAGTTGATTCATGTTTGTACATTAAAAGTATTGGAAATGAAGTCATTTACATTATTATTCATGTTGATGATTTCTTAATTGCTTCAAAGAATATAAATGAAATTGATAATGTCGCTAATTTCTTAAAGACTAATTTCGATCTTCTAAACTTAGGGATTTTAAGAAAATAATTAGGAATTCAGGTCAGAAAAAACAATGAAGGAATTTATTGCCTGAAGCAAGAAAAATATATAGAAAATATATTAATCAAATACGGACTGGAAGACGTAAAATCAGCAAGCACTCCTTTGGATACCGGTTACACAAAAACGAGAACAAATTTACCTGCAATGAACAAAAGCGAGAGATATCAACAACTAATTGGGGCCTTATTATATGTAGCAGTAAATACAAGGCCCGATATAGCAGCAAGTGTAACAATTCTTAGCCAGCATAATAAAGAGCCTTCATCAGGAGATTGGACGGAAGTAAAAAGGGTCGTTCGCTACCTGAAAGGAACAAAGGATTATGAATTGACACTCGGTCATCGTGACGAAGAAAGAAGAATCATCGGATATGCAGATGCAGATTGGGCGGAGAATCGTAGTGACAGAAAATCGAACAGCGGGTATGTTTTTAAATTTTTAAATGCTACAATCAGTTGGGGATGTCGCAAACAATCATGTGTCGCTTTATCATCAACCGAAGCTGAATATATAGCATTAACGGAAGCGTGCCAAGAAGCATTGTGGATTCAGAGATTAATTCAAGATTTTATCTCCCAGAAACCAATTGTGCTTATTTACGAAGACAACCAAAGCTGTTTAAAAATGATACAAGACAAGAAATTTAGCCACAGGACAAAACATATAGACACAAAATTCCATTTTATAAAGGATCTAAAAGAAAAACAAACAATCAGTTTTGACTACTGCCCCACAGAAGAAATGATTGCATACCTGCTTACAAAACCATTAGGAAAAATAAAATTAAAATATTTTGCTGAACAATGCCGTTTGAAGATTCAATAATATGCATCTTATTGTCGCTGAGGAAGGGTGTTGAAATTCATCGACAATATACGCTAATACACACAAGTTACTACTAATACAGACAGACACTTAGGACTTGAAGAAACAGATTTTAGACCTGGAATTTTATTGCACTCTTTGACGTCACAAGGATTGAAACTCACAATCATTGAAACAACCATTAAGTCTAGGTACAGACAGTCTGGTGCAAAGCCCCAAAGTGCACAGTTCTACTTCAAACATTCCATAAGAAAAAACACATACACAAACAAACATTCACACAGTAAATTAATTATAATATTGTTTGATAACAATAGCCACGACATCAATTGTATAATTCAAGTGTCATTAATAAAAGTGAACTTAAAAGTGAATTCATACTTTTCTTTATTGATAATCCAACAGGTTATGGGCCCAGTAGCCTAGTGTATTAATAAAGTACTGGACAGAAATTAATAAAAGACTCGTAAAGGTGTGAAAGTGTTTTAAAGGATTAAAATATTATCTACAATAACTAAATATAAAGTGAAACGTAGGTCGTTCGTTATCTCAAAAATTGACAATTATAAATTAATAAATTTTGCATTTATTCCTGTCCCAAGAACTATGTCTTATGATAAGTTGTTAAAAGTAAACTGCTTTCTCGTAAGTGCTGTAAATTTTCATCATTCAATATATGTATAAGGAAACAAAGATGTATACTTTTAGTGAAATTCGTTGTCGAGCGTGCAGTTATGTATTAGTGTATTAGTTAACCGCGTCTATACATATATAAGTGCACGGTGAGCTTGGATTGACTTCAACCCAAAAGTCCGACCACCTCACCGTTTTCTTTTGGAATGACTTTGGTAATGTCTTCTGATTATTTTAAGACCAAAATGAAAATAATTGGTGGAGGGAAACTAAAATTATATTGATTTTTTCCTTTTTGTTGGTTATTTTGTGTTATTTCTTTTTTAAAAAGGTTAATCTAAATTGTTTTTATGCAAAATATATATTTTGGCATCAATAAAAACTCTACAATATATAATACATTTAAATATTTAAAATTATTAAATTTGTTGAAAATTGAGGGGGAAATACGGATTTTACTCAGATTTCTTAAATTAACTTGTCTGTTATTCCTTTTAACAATAAAATCACCCACATATGAATTAGAGTACATTCAATTTTATGTAAAACTGAAAAGGAAGACTGTTAAACGTTTTACTATAACTCGTTGAAGTTTATATTTAATGACGAAATCGAACTTTTGACTTTTGAGCATATTATTTGTAAAATTATTTTTTTCAAATTCCTATATCCTGTATCATAGGATATGTAAATTATTGTATTCACATACAGCTCTTAACAGTCAGTTTGGATAATCCGAAAGATCTTTGGAAATTTTATACTTTTTCCAAATGGTTCTAAAACCAGAATAAACAGACTCAAATGCTCACTGTAAAATCCGAGGCCGGTTTGTACTTTTGAACAGAATTCAAGTACATAATAGAATAATACTGCATGATTTTTTGGAGTTAAAGAAACATTTAGTAGGGAATGTTACATTGAGTGGACCGCCACTTTGAGTGGACCACCTGAGTTTTTAAGTTATCTGACATCGCAAACGTAAAATAAATAAAACGAATAGCAGCACCGCACCTAGAAATCGTAAGAAATTAAGTTCCGCGATAATTATATACGTTATCGTTTGATGTAACGCATTTTTAAGAACACAAACCAAAAAAGAAGTCCCTCTTACAATGAGTAAAGTGATTCGGAAGTGTAAAAGTAGTGTAAAATTTAAGTTTTAAAAGGTAACTTATTTTTTTCCAACTACTTTGGACACTTACTATAAGTAAGTTAATGTCAGTTTACAATTTTTATGGAAATTAATTGACAATAAGTTGGTTTGAAACTATGTTTTATGTTCTTTATTAATTTTTTTGTGATATTGATGTGATATATGTGCCAAAATTATTAAAAGCGGTTTCACTTGTAAAGATTGCGACACATACATGGTCTGAAGCTGCATAAGCAAAATTTTGTTTCAATATATCAGAAGTATTAAATACATTAAAGAATTTAGAATAACTTTTACAATTTTTTAGGAGTAGTCCACTCAAGGTTACACTTTTTTCATTCCTTAAAAATTAGCTATTTTTTTAAAGTCAATTGTTTTTTCCAAATAAAAAAAATCAAAGCTATTATGGTATAAACACTTATCTAGGGATCTAAACTAAAGCTTGGAATAGAAACCTCCGATTAATTTGCTTTTATAAAGAATTTATTAAAAAAAATGCTTAGGCGGTCCACTCAAGGTGACATTACCCTAATAATGCTATCAGTATCCTTTGCCAATTGATGAAAACAGTAATTGCAACGTTTTTCTAAAAAAGTATTGATTTTTCCTAAAAATTAGATTTTAATGAAAATTTTAATGAGTTTCGGAAGTCAGGTGTACAGATATAGAAATAGTAATAAATTTACACAAAAGTTATAAAATATCATACCTGAAATTGATTTTTTTGTTATATCTGTAAGAAATTTATGGGTACAGAATTCCTTACATGTTGGCAAACATAACAGAGGCTCAAAGCTTTGCTGTTCAAACGAGTATTAATTTTGTTGAGTGGTTTAAGAGAAGAAGAAAATTATAATTTGAGATTGATTTCTGTACCACTTTTGACTTTATATAGTTTTATTTGACAATTCTTGCACAAAGCATTAGGTAACCTTTTATCACAAGGGTCGTACTCATACATCTCCTCAAAGTAATTATTTAACTTTCCTTGCACTCGAATCATAATTTTTGACCTTCCAAAACACAATAAACAAACTTTTGAACGATTTTTATTATGTCTTCCTGCCTTTCGCATTTTAATTAATACAAAAACTTATCTCAGAAACTATGGATCACTGGCATGTTAAAAAACAAAGACGAAAATAAACAATTATAAGTAATCATGGAAACAAAGATTCAAATTATCAAAATTCTGTAACTTTCATTCCAATATTATAAAATTAATAATGTTTGATTATATTATTTATTGTAGAGATTCTTTATTGATGCCAAACTATATCTTCTGCATAAAAAATTAAGTTTAATCTTTTTTTTAAAAAAATAACACAAAATAACCAATAAAAAAAGAAAAAAATCAATATAATTTTAGTTTCCCTCCACCAATTATTTTCATTTTGGTCTTAAAATAATCAGAAGACATTGCCAAAGTCATTCCAAAAGAAAACGGTGAGGTGGTCGGACTTTTGGGTTGAAGTCAATCCAAGCTCACCGTGAGTGAAATAAACATGTGTGTATCTTCAAATATTTATCCAACTAATATATGAGTGTGTGCGTCTGTGTATGTAAAAATCCTTCCAGTTTATCTTCATTAGTTAAGAATTGACGGGAAACCGGCGATAAAAATCCGTATTTTTTCTTTCACTCTTTCTTTCTGCATTTACAAACAACTATAGTAATTTTACGTACACAATATTTCTGAGTTTACTACAGTTGTTTGGAACTATTGGACAAAATAGTAAGAAACTTTACTAATTTGGTGAACACTAAGTCATTATAGTAACTTAGTGTAGAAAATAGTAAAAAATACAAAAAGTCCCCTTATTTCCTCTCTAAATTTGAATCAGCGAAAAGTCGCTGATTCACCAGCCCAGAGTATGCAGCTGATAAAATAGCGTATATACACTGATGAAACAGCGTATATGCACTGATTTTCCAGCGTATATACGCTGTTTCATCAGCTGCATACTCTGGGCTGGTGAATCAGCGACTTTTTGCTGATTCAAATTTAGAGAGTCCGCTGGTTGCAATGTAAAAATAGTAAATTCTAGTGTGATTTTATACAAAAATTACAAATCTCAGGCTCTCCGAGATTTGATTTTCTCTCCAAAAATTGCAAGCTTGCAAATTCCTAAAGTTGGCTAACACGAGTTCAATGCTCTAAATCCACTATCCTTTTAATATGTATATATGTATTTATTGGTATTTAAACCAATACATTTAGAGTCTTCTACAGGAAAATAACGATTCTTAATTTTAATAAAATAAAATGTCATTTAATATTGTTGGTACAAAAGAAAATAAATCAGAATTACTATTTTGGTAAAATTTAAGGATAACAAATAGTAAATCTGCTATTTTTCAATAATAGATCGTTTAATTTATCTTTGTTTGAATGATTTGTATGTTATAGTGTACTTAAATCTAATTACAAAATTCCCAATTTTTAATGAAGTTATATACATAATATAAGAATTTTTAATTTATTAAAAAAAATTAAAAATAGTTACGAAGTCATACGTAACTTATTTAATTAAAGAAATTTCCATATAATCGAAATTTCGTAAAATTGAATTGTAAACAAATAGATTTGAAAATTCTCAAAGATCTTTTCAAAAATTATTAAGAATAAATGTAAATGTTATGTTTGAATTCGATTGTTTATAATTTAAATATAATTAATTAAAAGATTTTTTATATTTTAGTCGAATTCGAACTTAACTGTATTAAAAAGAATTTTTAATAGTCTTAAAAATCAAGAAAACACTCAGTTTCTTATAGTAGGAAATGAATATTAAATTTATTTATAATAAAGATTGTTATTTAAAAATTAGGATCCCCTCTTTAAGTACGTTATTAATTCAACGTCTCCGATTAGACGGTATTTTGATTGAAATAAAATAAAGGAAAAGGTGGCAATAGTAAGGTAGAATTTCAATGAAACACTGAGTAATATGAGTAATACATGATATATCTTAATTTATTTCTCTTTAATGTGATTTAAATTAACATAAAAGTCGTACAAAGTGACCAAAATCTTTGTTTCCCTTAAAGATTATTTTTAGTAATAAACAATAATTAATACGACAAAATATCCCTTTTAATAAAACATGCCCTTTGTAAATTTTTAATTCGTGTATAACGATACAACTTGTGTAGTATTTGAATATTATTAGTTACAATAAGAAATAATATTTGTTTTTAATTATTTTTCTTCTCTTGTGTATAGAATATAATAATGTGTAGATGTAATCATGTGTAAAACAGTATGATAACTAATAATTGACTCACCAACTTACAATTTTATTAATTTTATCCAGAGCAGAAAAGTATCCTATTACTTTTCTCAGGTGGATTATTCAGATTCACACCTGTGATAGAATCTCTTATACTCATTAATCCTTTCTTATTTTAGTTATTTTCTTTGCGTACTTCTTCAATTATTTCTTTTTAAATTTATTCTTTTATTACTATCAGCATAATATTTTAAATGGCTTAATCAACAAAAAAAAAAAAAAAAAAAAATATCAAAATTGATTTTAATATTTAAACTTCGGGGTCACCGAATTTAAATTTGTAATCAAATCTGATACTATTTGGCAACAATATTTATGACAAAAATACTTTCAAACCACTAGACAGAGGTTTAATATTTAACACTCCCTATTTTATTTTACTTATTTCACTTCAAAACTTTCTTTAATTCACTTTATTAACACAATATTTTCTTGAGAGATATTCTTTTTATTTATGTTACTTATTTTGTATTTTATGTGATTATTCTTTTAATTATAATATTTCACTTAGTATTCTTTTTTTATATTCGTATTTTTTTTATTAATTACTTTCAATTCACGTAAAAGATTATTAAAAAATCTCAATTCAATTCACTTTAATCAATTAATCAATAGCAATTCAAAATCAACCCTTAATTCTGGGGACAAAAAAAATATAAACCTCCGCCTTTTGCGGGAATTAAATTCACAAATCATATAATCAACCGCCTTGCGGGAAAAACAAATTAAAACTTTTTGATTGTTCAATATGAATAATCGGTCACACCCTGGAAATCGGTTCAGAATCGGTAAAGTGGGGGATTCCGTTGCACACGGCCCCTCGAACTTCATTGTTGCTAGGCAAGCTTTTTGCAAGCTAGCAAATTCTTTAAAAGTGGCGTGATAGAGTTTTTGATTTTGTATTCTTTAAAATTATAATATTTTATAATTTTTTAAAATATTACCCTGACAACACTCAAGAAAAAAATAAAAAATTGAAGTTTTTAGTTATTTTTAATATAGATTGAATAATTTTAGATAAATTCGTAAAAGGTAAAATGGTGAGCAGATTAATAGTGATGAATTACATTCTTTTCTATTGATTGTGTAATAAAAAAAAACTTAATTCTAAGACAATAATTCCCGAAATTTCCTTTGAATTTAAATAATATAAAAGGTGTCATATTTCTAAAATACTAAAATAGTAATTACACAAAAAATTAAAAATAGTTACGAATTCGGACGTAACAGTAAAGAAGATTTAAAGAAGAATTTTAGTTACAAATTCTAGAAAATAATAATTGAATTGATATGATTAAAATAATTTTGATCAGGTTTTATAAAACATGAAGAAATCGATTACTCAGATTCTACGACTCGGAGCAATCGATATCTTCATGTTTTATAACAAATTAACAATATTTCTATAAGTTGTTTAATTTCAAAAAGGTTTGAAATTGAAATTTTTGAAAATCTTATAATTCCTCCCGTGTAGAAAAATTTCGGGGCAGTCTGGAGTCCAGTGATTGCCCCAACTAGACGCATCTGGACGGTCTAACTGTATTCTATATGGGATTTATCTGGACGGTCTAATCTAGACTGTCTAACTGCATGCTATATGGGACTTCATTGGCATCACTAGAATTCAAAATTTTTTAAGTACAATCAAGAATTTAGTGCCCGATTTGTCGGTCTTCTTTGAATTTATTCATGCGCAAAGGCTTGTCATTTGAAAATTAAATGGAATAATTTAGTCAATCCAAAGAATCGTTCAAAAATAAATATTGTAGGTTTATATCAATTATTATAAATAAAAATAAAATTTAAATCTATAAATTATAAATTATTTAATAAACTAGTTACGAAAAAAATTCAAAAACTACTGAAATCTATTTTTTCTACACTTTAATTTCCAAAAAAATCGTTCGTATTGTTTGAAAATATATTCATTGATTTTTGTACAAGAGTATTTAATTGGTAATACATGAAAATGAAACATAATTATGAAATAATTAAATGCCTTGAAGGATTTTTCAAAAAAATTAAATTTCACTTAGTTATAAACAATTAAAGTTTTTTGTAGTGTTTTATTAAAAAATTAATATCTCGGAACAGAATAAACGAATCGTTATAAAATTTGGTATCTATACTCAGAAAATGATGCAGTTTCAAATAAAATAATTGAAAAATTAAATTGTTTAATTTTTGTAATTGTTGTTCTCTCTAAATCTGAATATGTGAAAATTCACATATTTGTACGTTATAAGTCGTCTTCTCGATCAATAAGTGCATAATACACTTATAATAAGTGAAATTTCACTCAGAATAAGTGAAAAATTCACTTATTTATAAGTGTATATGCACTTATTGATCGAGAGGACGACTTATAACGTACAATAAGTGAAATTTCACATATTCAGGTTTAGAGAGTTGCAAATTTAATTGTTTATTTATAAAATAAACAATGTTCCTAACGTCGTAGGAAGTTTGTTCAAATTTCACCTTAAAGGATATTTTATAACGATTCCATAACTGTTTGAAAATTTAGTGTCCCGCAATTAGGAGCAAAGTTAATAATTTTTTTCTGCTGGGCGGCACGTTTGTTTACCGCGCGTCTCACTGTAGTATGAATCTGCAATTTGCTGTTCAAAGAAGTGTAAGACGCAGAGATATTGTCGAAATCTCGCAAATTTCTTTTCAAAAAAATAAATTTTTAAGAAACTTAGGGAAGCACTTTTTATAATTTCGATTTTTTATTATTATTCTTTTAATGCAAATAAGTCATGACTTTAATTGCATTCCGTCTCATATATTAGAAAAAAAAATTTTCTTCTCGATATTGCATAAATCTTATGAGTATTAACCTATAAAAAACAAAAAATGATATTTCGATAATAACAATTTTTTTTATAATTTTGAACAACTTTTAATTTTCTAAGCTAAATTAACAATTGAATAGCTCTCTTGTTAGTAGTAGAACAAAATTTGTTTCTTTTCTATTGCCTTTAGAATTACGTCTCTATTAACAGCTGTACATACATATTGTTCAAAAAATATTATTTATTAATGTTATAAACAAATTAACTTAACAAATGAATTGTTTATTTGTTTATAGTCGAAATGGCATCGTTTTTTTCTAACCGTTCTAAAATTATGTTACCAATAATATTATGGACATTTTTCATAGTTATTTGCATTATAAACAATTCATTTGTTAACTTTATTTATTTATATCATAAACAAATAATAAACTATGAAAAATGTCCATAAATATTATTGGTAACATAATTTTAGAACGGTTAGAAAAAAACGATTCCATTTTGACTATAAACAAATGAACAATTCATTTGTTAAGTTAATTTGTTTATAACAAACTTCCTACGACGTTAAGAACATTGTTTATTTTATAAATAAACAATTAAATTTGCAATAACAATTGCTGAGTATTATTCTGAGTATACATACCAAATTTTATAACGATTTGTTTATTCTGTTCCGAGATATTAATTTTTTAATAAAACACTGCAAAAAACTTCAATTGTTTATAACTAAGTGAAATTTAATTTTTTTGAAAAATCCTTCTAGGCATTTAATTATTTCATAATTATGTTTCATTTTCATGTATTAACAAGTAAATACAGTGAATCTCAAAATTTGATGTTACACTTCAGGAATTTTTACTCTTGTACAAAAAATCAATTAATATATTTTCAAACAATACGAACGTTAATTAAATATTATTGCAAAAGGAATAAGGAAAATTACAAAAAAATCAAATCATATGTAAAGCGTATTAAATAAACGTTTTTACATTCTCATCACATGAGAAAGTATTAGTTTTGGTCGAAAATTGACTTTCGCTAATTTCATGAAATCTCGACGTTTTGGGGTCCCTTGAGTCCGAAAAACATGGTCTAGAAAAAGTGTCTGTCTGTATGTCTGTCTTCGTATCTGTCTGTAGACACAATGGTGTCCCTACGATAACTCTTGAAAAACTTATTGTATCAACTTGCAACTTTTCAAGTACAAAGTTAGTGTTAAAATACAGATCGAGTTCGTTAGCCAGCCATTTTCGTCGAAAACTACGCAAACTACAGTAGTTTCAAAATTTTGAAAATTCAATTTTTTTAAATTTCATTATTTTTAACTTTATATTACTTTAGATTAGAAAAATACAAACAACTTTTCTCTACAACATTTTTTCATAGAAAGTCAAATTTCGGAGTTATAGGCTCTTAAATAGTAAAAAAATACTCAAAAATCCTAAAATAACGCTAAAAATCAAAATTTCTTAAAGAGAAAAAAATTATTACATTAATTTCCACATATTCTCACCACATTGAACTCAAAAAATGCTCACATTAACCAAAAACTAGTAATTTCCGGAAAAACCACCGCCCAAGTGCGAAAACCAACGCGGCTCAACACTGGCCCAGTATTGGCAAAGCTAGCATCGAGACTTGGCAGACAATATTGGCCCGACTTTGCGCCGACTCTTGTGGTGTTAACAGCGGTTGGACGTCGGCAGCCAGATCTCGGCAGACATTAATGGCGCAATATTGGCCGCCAGATCTCGGCAGACATTAGTGGCCCATTATTGGCAGCCAGATCTCAGCAGACATTAATGGCCCAATATTGGCTGCCATTACTCCCCCAGTGTTGACAAAATTAGAAAAAAATCAAAATAAATTTTTTGTTATTTAATTAACTAATTAATTTATTACATTTATACGGCTTATTTCCCTAAATTAAACGCAAACTTACAAATATTTGAAAAATTCTTACCTCTCGCGGGGATCAATACCTGAACCTGACGCACCACAGCCTAATACTTTGACCACTCTGCTACTCTGACTTGAAGTCGAGGAAACAAAAGGGTTCTTATAAGCTACACTACACTGGCCGATACTGTGCCATTCTTGGGCCGAGCTACGTCCCAATATTGGCAATTATAATTTGGTATCATAGATACAAAATGATAGACCTTAATGTGCCATTCCTGGGCCAAGCTACACCCCAATTCTGGCAATTATATTTTGCCATCAAAGATACAAAATTTTTGTCATTAAAGTGCCACTAATGAGCCATTAATGGACCGATCTTCGTCACATCATTGGCAATTGAATTTTGCCATTAAAGATTGATCAACTTTGCCATGAATTTGCCGTTATTGGGCCAAGCTACGCCCCAATACTGGCAATTATAATTTGCCATGAAAGATACAAATTTTTTGCCATTAAAGTGCCAATAATGAGCCATTAATGAGCCGATCTTCGTCACATCACTGACAATTGTCTTTTACCATTAAAGATTGATCAACTTTGCCGTGAATGTGCCATTATTGGGCCAAGCAACGCCCCAATTCTGGCAATTATATTTTGCCATCAAAGATACAAAATTTTTGCCATTAAAGTGACATTAATGTGCCTTTAATGGGCCAATCTTCGTCACATCATTGGCAATTGAATTTAAAAAAATTTTAATATCAAAATTCATGGTATATTTTTAATATTTAATTATTATCTAAAAATTTGACTAGAATCCATTTTGAAATAAATTTTTACTAGAAAATTCTACGGGAATTTAATTATTTAAATGCAAAAATAAATAATTTATTGAATAACTAAATGTTTCTTAAAAATGAATTATGAGAATTAAATTTTAAAAAACATTTATTTATACAATAAATTTTCTTAAGGAAATAATTTGCATCATTTCTATTTCTTAATTACAATTGCTTTAAGAAAAATTCAAAGATTTTAAAAAAATAAAGGAAAAAAATGTTTATAAATTCTATTTGTCAATTGCAAATATTAATTGAAAGTGAAATTGAAAATTTCTTAATTTTTAGATAATAAAGGAAAAATTTTACTCAAAAAAAGGTTTCTGTTACATTTATTCACGAATTTCTTTAATTGTAAAATTATTTGAAAACATTAATAACTTCTTTTTTAAATTAATACTTAATTAAACTTTTTCAAAAAAATTAATTCTTTAAAATTGACAGTTAAAAATATAGAAAATTCAAAGTTTCAAATATTTTAATTTGAATCCTTTTCAAGCTTATTCAATTATTTAAATACAAAATAAATAATTTATTGAATAACTGAATGTTTCTTAAAATTAAATTCTTATAAAAAATTTTACCAAATTAAAATGCCATTAATGTACCTTTTATGGGTCGATCTTCGTCACATTACTGTCAATTGTCTTTTGCCATTAAAGATTGATCAACTTTGCCATGAATGTGCCGTTATTGGGCCAAGCTACGCCCCAATACTGGCAATTGTAATTTGCCATCAAAGATACAAAATGTTTGCCATTAAAGTGCCACTAATGTGCCATTAATAGTCCGATCTTCGTGACATCACTGGCAATTGAATTTTGCCATTAAAGATTGATCAACTTTGCCAATATTGTGCCGTTATTGAGCCAAGCTACTCCCCAATACTGGTAATTATAATTTGTCATGAACGATACAAATTTTTTGCCATTAAAGTGCCAATAATGAGCCATTACTGGGCCGATGGTCGGCACATCACTGGCAATTGTCTTTTGCCATTAAACATTGATAAACTTTTTTTTATATTCATATATTCACATTACATTGAATAAACGTGAGAAACGAGTAAATTTGGGTAGATTATTTAAAATTAAAAAACTGAAATATTGAAATTGAACCTAAAATTTTAAATATTAGCACTGCTCATTAGACCTGATTAGCTCGTCCAGTCTGGACCAACGCGTGGTTCGAACGTCCTGGTCTGATTAGCCCATGATCAGATAGTCTTTTCAGGGCCCCGTTAGAGAACAGACTGTCTTTCAGGCTCCACACAACAGTGTGGGTCTTTCTTTTTACCCAACAATTTTTCTACACGGGGCTATGGAGAAATAATAATAATTAAATATTTATTTGAAAGAGAAGTTATTGATATTTTCGAATAAATTTATTTTCTTATTTATCATCTAATCATTTTTAGAGTGAATCAGAATATTCTTTAGGGTCGAAAGTGTCAAAATTTTGTTTGTTAATCAGAGAAAAATCAGGGAAAAACAAAATTAAATTTTTGTGTCAACCCTGAAAATTTAAAATAAAATATAAATTTATAACAGATTTAATTATACGTAAAAATATTCCAATTGAATATTTCTAATACGTATTTTAATGAAATTGGGATACACTTGGGATTTTCAAAAAATCGATTTTTTTAATGCATTTTCTAAAAGTATACCATTTCAAAAGTACATATTCTCTGAAAATTTAAGACAAATAGGACTATTATTTATGGGGATATAGAATTTTGAATGGAGCCGTCTCAGCCGTTACTGTTGCCAGGCGGCGGTATTCAAAACTTTGAACTCAATTTTCTCAAAACCATGTTTTGGGAGTCGGTGATCACTGTAACTTGAGAACGGCTTTACCGATCGGTTTAAAATTTTTACCACTTATTTGTTATAATTGGCCGATACTTGAACGAAAGATTTTTTTTTGACAATAATTTTTTTTATAGGCGAAAATGTGAGTAAAATTTTGGTCAAAATACAATTTTTGACATTCAACATCCGCCATTTCGCGAAAAATCAAAATTTTTCAAATCCCTTCGTTCAAGTACCGCATTATATCATTACCTAACAATTTCTTCTTCACGATTTGATTTTAGATGATCCAGTCAAGACGAGAGGGTATTTACTGGTTGAAAACGTGTACACTTCAATACACTTATTACGCTAAAATTACACTTATTACCAAGTATTACAGGGTATTACAAGGCAATACAGAGATATGTATAGGTATGACACCCACGTAATAACGTACTATTACGCCCTATTACGCGATATTACACGACTATTACAAGAAGAGTGTACACTCCAATACGGGAGTATATACCCCCTCGAGTCAAGAAATAGCGTTATCACCGCGAAACCATTTTTATTTAAGGAGCTTACGCAAATGTTCTATCATTCGCATATTTCTTTATATTTATGGATCTTGAAATATATATATATTTTATGTGGAAAAAGATTTGGTATTAATTATTTTAATGTGTGGCCACAAAAAATTCCTAAAAAACAACTTTTTTTGAAGCTCTAACTGTACGTAACCCCTTAATATTCCAAATATTCCAACGAAGCTTGTCGAATATTTCCACGAAAAAATAAAGAATTAATAAAATTAAATTCAATTAAATATTTAAATATTGAATATTTCAACGAAATTCGTAAATACTTAAATACTTGAAATCTTAGAAAATAAAATAATTCAAAAGTATTCTTGTAACATTTTGCTTGCTGCCCTTAAACGACAAATACTCTCCATAAATAATGAATGCAATGCAACAAATCAATTTTCACATTTATGAGAATGTATTAATCCCGCGTAGAAATTTGTCTTGAAAAACTAGAGTTTTTATTGTTTCTATACTGGCAAAACCAAGTTCAACCCGCAGTAGCACGTAATGTTCCAGTAACATTGACAACATTGAGATAATATTGGTAATGTTAAGGCAGTGTTCTCAATATTGCTGTAATATTACGTGCTACTGGGGACTGTTCACGCGAATCTATCTAGGAATTTTCAATATTCTGTCTAGTAATTGTAGATAAAATAATTTTCTACAAAAAAACAAACGCAAACTAATTTGGTTACTTTCAGCTAATTTAAAAACACAATTCTAAGTAGTTACTATCCTTATTATATCTAGTGGTTCTAGACAATAAATCCTTTCTAAAAAAACAAACATGATTTGAATTAACCTATTTAATCTTGATAATGTCAAGTACAATCCTTTTTTAAACTTTATTATGGATCGTGTAAGTAGAAATCGCAGCCTAGTGAGAGCAAGGGTAAAAAATTTCATTCATTGAATAGGGTAAATGTTTTGATACTCACAAACTATCAAGGTTATTTTAAACTTTTATTGTAATTAGAGTAATCTCAAATATAATCATGTAAGTTTATTTTTTGTTCATTATTATTTACTTATCTTAATTTTTGTGTTCAAGAAGGTTATTTTATTTCAATTTACTTTTTTAACAACTGGAAATTCAATTGATGTATGAAAATAAAAGGTTATTTATTTTATCTTTTGCAAAAAACATTTAAAAAGTAGTATTTTTATTTACATGTACACTTAAAAACATAACGTTCCAGACTTTAATTTCCTATTGTATTTGAAAACTATTTGTCATATTTAGAAGCATAAAGAAAATCCATCTTTTCTAGGTTGATCAATATTTTCTAGAATTCTAGAAATAAACTATAGGTGACGCGACCCGAAGAAAAGGTACCTAAGAAGCCAAACGGCAATTTTACAGGAGAGGGAAAAGAACAAGCGAGAACGCGGCGTAGAGTTTCCGATATCTCTTACTCTCTCTCCTTCCCACTACCAATTTGCGTTAGCGTCTGTCGTCGGCTTAGTGGAAAACTGTACCATTTCAGGTATTGGTTATAAACTATACCATTTCAAAAGTTTGTTATAAAACATACCATTTCGATGAAGATCTATAAAAGCGTTGCACTAAAGAATTTCTAATGATTAACAAGCAATTAATTTAAATTATTAGAAATTTTGAATTAATACATTGGAAAGATGAACAAGAGTATATTTAAGATACAGTTTTTTAAAAAAGCATAACCTTATTTTATGTCTAGCAGCAGTGTTGACAAACTTGGAAAAAATGCAAAAAACTTTTTTTCTCGAAATGGTATGTTTTAAAACAATTTATCGAAATGGTACAGTTTATAACGAATACCTGAAATGGTACAGTTTTCCACTAAGCCGACGCTGTGTCTTCGGCAAGTGACGCATGTATACAGTGAGAGGGGAGCGTAGATATGTGTGCGTGAGGAGAAAGAGAATCAACGCTTAGCAGAAATTGTTCATCTTTAAATCGTTATTACAAGAAAAGTATTTGATAAAAATTAATTTTGACTTCAGATAATTGAAAAGCAATCCTTAGTTTATCGAAAACAATCAGAATACAAAAATCGATTTTTTCCTTCTTAGGTACCTTTCTTCGGGTCGCGTCATTAGTTATTCTGTAAAGTATTTATACATTTTCAACTGTCTAACAACTAGTTGCCTGAAGGGTTACAAATGACAATTGGCACAATATAGAAAACTGTCTAGAAACAATAAAGAATCAAGTACTACTATACAGAACCAGGAAACTTCCATGAAAAATTTCCACACGGGATTATTTTTCGTGCGCTCACAGTAATCAAGAGTAATGAGGATATTGAGGAACACAGGAATCTGCCAACAAAAGATTAATGGGGCCTTGGGTAAAAGGGGGGGGCTACATACACATATGTATAATTCACTCCATTTGACGTTTCTTCGTGTTTGAAAAGCGAATGGACCGATCGTTGACTCCCTGGAATTTTTCAATGCATTGAAATGAAATGTACATACGCAAATTTATACATGCAGAAAACAAGAGTAGGTATTTCGTTGCGATAAGCCAGCTTGTTAGAATTATAGACGCACAGTGTCTCTTGAAGAACAACATTCATAGATATATATATGTTTAAGAAAAAAGCGGAAAAAACTGTCAAAGGGAAGTCTGACTCTCAATCAAAGATTGAGTCACCGAGTTCTGCATGTCGACGAAAGGGATGTAATAAGAACAAAAATAATCATTCTCTTGGATAATATCAAAGAGTGTCTCTTTTCAATTTATAATCATTTAATCTGAATTTAAAAAAAAAAGTTAATAAAAATTTTCAACAGAATTTCTATTCGTTATTAATGTCTCATTAAATTTTGTGTTGATTTTTGTAATTTATTTTACTGTATTTATTATTTACAAAGAAAAAAAAATTATTTTATTTAATGGGAGGGACCGGTGAAATTTCAACTCTTCATTATTTAGGATCTAAATTTATTATATACTAGGGGGGCCGCTTTGCGTTTCTAAGACACATTTTGAACCCGTTTTTTGAATTTTTAATTGTTTATATTTGTTTTGTTACTCAAAGTTAACAATGTACAATATTTTTGGAAAAAGTCATGTTTATTTTTTTATTTTTCCATTGCACATGATCGAATTCAATTTAAATTAATCTAATATGACAACCAGACAAATAATAATGCATAATGCAATTTATTTAAATTGTTACAAACAATGTTAATTAACAAATAGATAAATTTGTATAAAAAATTGTTTTTTTTTCAGACAAATTTATTTTTATTTAGGTAATCTATGTCTATTTTGGGAAAAAATAATTTTAATGTTATTTCATTTCTGTGGACAATTATATGAACTATAATCATTTTTTATCCCACATGCACAAAAATGGCGCTTTCTGATAGCAGATGACAGGGAGGAAAGTCATTCATTTCTTCGACCGTATGAAAATGGCGGCCATTTTCTCCCAAGGGCAAGAAAATTAGCTGTTTACATGCATTTTTCTTGCCCATGGGAGAAAACGGCCGCCATTTTCATACAAGTCGAACAAGTGAATGACTTTTACTCACTGTCGTCTGCTATCCGAAATCGCCACTTTTGTGCATTAGGAATAAAAAATATCGTAAGTAACACGAGAATAAAGGCAGCCAATTTCTTTACGATGATTTTTGTGAAACGAGTGGAGGTCGAGGGCGCCCCGAGACCGGAACGAGTGTCACAAAAATCACCGTTAAGAAATGGCTGCCTTTATATCCTTGTTGCTTAATATACTATTCTTTTGTATTTGTAAACATTTCCAACAATTATTAAATTTAAAATGTTTATATCATATGAACATTCTTTCGAAAACTAAGAATTTATTAACGTAAACAATTACAATTTTTCCTTTTGCATAAATAAGCCATTTATTTGTTCAAAAAGTAAATAAAAAATTGTTGTAAAAAATAATAATTTGTTTATAAGAAATTTAATTGTTTATGTTATGAAATACCGACAGATTGGCTCGGTCGGATAAATGCCTGGCTCGGTGGGCGGACCAAGGGTACTTGGTTCGCGCCCATTAGCCTGGGATTTTTCCGGCACGTGAGATAATCTGAGCGGGAGGTTTGACGTCGAAGTATAATGATGTGCACCGTCGATTATTGTCCGGTACACACCATTAGAATTCGACTGTCGATAAACCGGTTGTACTCGGAGAGGTTTTCTACAGTTTCCCTCTCCACTGGCGAGAAAACCCATTGACGGGTGGTCCAGGCAAATGCGAGTACTCCTAACCTCAAAGTCGTTCTGTAGAAACGCAAAAACAAGTTGGTATATAAGAGTGTGTGTTCTGACAGTTGGCTAAGCCTGAAGTCATTTAAAAAAAAAAAAAAAAAAATGTTATGAAATTCTTACAGTTTTTGCAAGAATGTAGGGTAGAGTTGGGCTAGTTGCACCACTTTTCTTAAAAAATGTAATAACTTTTATAATATTAATTATTTCATAGATTATATATATAAAATAAAAATCATGGCAATAACATTGAAAAAAGTCGCTATTGATGTAAGACGACCCACAGGTGGGGCGTATTGCAACACACTTTTTATAATTAAAGAATTTACATTAAATCCACTATTAAATATTGTTAAGCACGTTCATTAATTTCAAAAAGGCAATAAATAAACAGTAGACTAAAATTTTTTTTATTATAAAGTAGTTTAATTAGAATAAAAACATTTTTTATCCCACATGCACAAAAATGTCGCTTCCTGATAGCAGACGACAGCCCTGTTGGAAGTATATGGATACAAATTCTATCCAATTTAATATTTTTTAATCCAAAAGATTAATAAAGATAGATTATTTCTATCTTATTTTATTCGTGTCATTCCTTTTTAATTCTATAGTTATCCATGACAATCCATATGTATCCTTTGAAAGGATTGAGTTTTCATTTTTTACGTTTAAACGCACTATTTATTCCTCGGGACCAATGTGAATTGTTCGGTTAGTCTCGGGTGATGTCGGGAAAAGGCGCCAAAAAGGGTTGTCGGGTGTGAAGACGTTCAGCTAGTGGGATCTTTTCGACGGGATAAGGGGTTTCGCGAGGGGTCAATTAGGAAAACTGTTTCCCCACGCGTTCTATCCTCACTTATCGTCGTTTTGATGAGCTGATTGCTTCGCTTCGCCACGTCTTTGTGTGTCGCCGGCAGCTCGAAGGTAGTTTTTCCAAAATTGTATTATATATTGTTCTCAAGTTATTACTTTCTTTTTATTTATTTGAAATTGAATCTAAATTTTTGTGTTATTGTTTTATTTTACGTAGAGTGGCGATTTTTTTCTTTTGACGAAAAGGATCAAAATTTGGTTTACTAAAAGATTCTCGCCGGTGATATTTTGACGTCCATATATTGTTGGATCGTATGAAAGTTTTGACGACCGTGCCGAGAGTCTTCACGCACCAGTTTTAAAGGACCATAGGTCTCACCTCCTTCCCGCCTTGCTTTGGACACCTGAGCCATCAAGCGATAAGTTTTTATTGTTATATATTGTTTTTTTAATCCTTTTGTACACCATCTATATCTTCATCCAAATTGACAGTAAGACTATTTATACCTATTCCATTTTTAAATAATCCCACCTCAAATCTATTACACCTCCCAGTTCGCAATAATCCTTTAATTTAAATTACCTTATTTAACCTCCAATTAAACATTCTAATTTATGCGTTGATTATAATTTTATAATCTCGGCTCATTTGTTTATAATTTGTGAAACTCGAATTTGTTTGGAGAGTGTGTATGTGTGAACCGCGACGCGTGTTATTATATGTAAAACTGTTTATTTAACAAATTCGTTATAAAAATCCTTTCTTTGTACCACCTCTTTTATTCTGAGAATAATTATTTTTTCGTGATTTATAACTTTATTTATCGTTTTTTATTTGTGTTTCCTTTTTAATTATCGCCTTTTTGACTCACGATTATCATTATTCTAAAGTCATATATTAATTTTGTTTTGTTTAATTTTGCTGTTTCAAAAATATTTAAATTTTAATTTATTGTCGCGATTTTATTCTTTGTAAAATTTAACGTAAAAGGTAAAATCGTAACATAAATTGGCGCCCGAACAGGGACACGTGTTTGTCCTTTTTTGATAAACAGTCCGTTGAAACTTTGGTTTGTTTGTTTATTTCTTATAAATTTTGTTTTTCTATATACTCATGACTGTGCGATCGCCGTTGAAATCTGTAATTAATTTTAGTTGCGGAACGAACGAATCTGTTGATAGTGATATCTTGATAACGCAGAGGTCATTGAGACAAAATACTAACGACATAATGGATGTTGAAAATAATGGCGAGTTAGCTAGTCGAGATCTTGTGATTGAAGAATTAAAATTGGAATTATTGCGATTACGTGAATTGAACGGAGTGCAAAATGAACAATTAGCTCGATTGCGTCATAATGAAAAAAAAGATCCCAAGACTGTAGTTCCGAGAGGGGGGCAAGAATCCGCGAATGGGGAGTCAAGATTGGTACAAACTTTAATTGACGGATTAAAAAACATGAATGTCGATGTCAAACCTCCACGGTTTGATGGGTCGATTAATCCTATTTTGTTCTTAGAAAAGTTGGAAAAGTTTTTCAAATTAAAAAATTTTCCCGATAATAATAGATTATATGTCTTGGATAGGGTTTTTGAAGGGAGATATCGAGAGTGGTACGATACGCAAACTTTATGCAATTATACGAATTTTAGAAAAAACTTTTTGGAGGAGTTGTATTCAATACCCATTAGAGTTAAAGTGAAATCTGTTTGGCTCCCGAGGCGTTTTCAACCCGCGCATGACAAGTTGAATGACTATTTTTTAAATCAGGTTAAAGAGGCTCAATATTTTATTCCGCAGATGGACGATTATGAGCTTCATTACACTATCATTCAACAATTACCTTTGCGTGTTCGGGAAATGTTAATAACAATTGATTTCTCTGATATTAATTTGATTTTACAATCGTTATCGCAGGTGGATTTGATGTTCAGTGAGAAATCGAGTAAGGGGAAGTCAGTGGAGGGGGCGCGTGGAGAGGGCTCTAGCAATTTTAGCGGGGAGAATGATAATTACAAGCCGCGAATCAGAGAACTCGAAGCCGAGCGAAGATCTGTCACACCGCGCTGTTCTTGTGATAGGGGAGTGAACCATGGTCAAGTGTCTAGCATCGGTGAGGAAATACAGTCCCGCCAATGTACGGAAATTTCTTATGACAATCGCGCACTTGTCATTTGAATGGGAACCAATTTCGTGGACACACGAAACGAGGAAATAGTTCACAGTATATTAAAAGAACATCACGCTTATGTGATTTCTCTGATTTGGAATGTTTGGGTGATGGTTTGAATTTAAATGATAATGATTTCCCCAAGGATGAAATAAATAGAAAATTTTCAGTGTATCCCAGGATTATTGTTTCTTTTTTTTCGGTCCCTATTCCTGCCTTGATTGATACTGGAAGTCAGATCACTGCGGTATCTGAATCTTTTTACAAATATTTATCGTTGCATGGTCAGATTGATGAGTTGCCTGTCACTAACATTCAATTATACACCGCGATCGGAAGAAAGGCTACAACAGTGAAGAAGCAAATGAAATATGACATTTTAATAGGAAATCAAATTCTCTCAACGAATTTTTTGGTTATTCCGTATTTATCGAATTCAGTTATCATAGTTAACGACTGGATGTTAATGAACGGTGTTATTATTAAATATGAGAATTCGAGTTTGGTAGTTAGTGGTCACGATGTGTCAAAGTCGTTGTTGAGTTTCGATGATAAACCGGTTGATAATCAAGCACATCAACAAAATGATAATGAAATATATATACAGGGTCTTTCGAGTGAGTGGCTACTTAGTGCATCTGATGTGAAGGCAGATAAGAATTTATGTTTATTTGATTTTTTTTAGGAATGTGATGGTGGTGATAAAATAGTGTTTGATGGCGAGGAATGGGCTGATAGTTGTTTGGATGAATTTTCGGATATTGGCGCGTTTGATTGCTCTGAAGGGGAAAATATTTTTAATAATGTGATTTATGAGGATGATTTTAACCCGGATATCCTTGATAATGTATGCATTTTAAATGAAATTGAAGCAAAAGAGTCGTCTGTTTGTGATCGAGAGCGGAAAAGTCAATTATTTAAAAGTGATTCGCAGGAGATTGCCTACGCGATGAGCGATCAAACCGAGGATGAAAAAAGTTTATTCGTATAAATGCTTGGTAAATATGAGGCATTGTTTATGCCTAAGACAATTAGTGAAAATATTGAGCCTGTTCGATTAAATATAAAACCCTATGAGACGATTATTCGTAAAACTTATCCAGTACCATTTAAATACAGACCGAAAGTTGACCCATTTATGGAAAAATTATGTGCGGCCGTCATTATTGAATAATCAGACAGTAAATATTGTAACCCATTAAGGATCCAGTACGTCATCAGCAGATCATCATCGATCGGAAAGCGTAATAATCCTCGACTGAATCATTCAGCTGTTTAACGGTGACAAACTTCAAAAACAAATGAACTGGACACGTGTGGTTACTCGGCTGGACATCGACATCGATACGTAACTTTGAACATTCGGACAGTAAAACTTGACAGGACAGTGACTGGTAACTATGATGACTACGACCTTGTAGTCTTCGTAACGTGTGACTGATACTGACAATTATAATAACGTACGTAAACTGATTAGTAAAAACGATGTAAACTTCCTAGCGTTGACGGAATCTTCTGTTTGGTCTCGACTTTCACAACGATGAACACTTTAATTAACAAAAAAACTGATGATACAATTACATCAAACGCGTAACATAGGAACATAACGTAGATTTCGGATATAAACATTTACAGAACATAACGTAGTTTATAATTTGCGGAATGAATGTATTTTCGGCGTCGGTACGAATCAAAATCACGTTAACGTAAAATTATAACGGTGTAACGGGTCAAAATATTCTCAAACGGGTTTCTATTATTCGTATATCGGACGGACGTAAAAATATTTCAGAACGGTAACAGAATCGTGGATACAATTTTTTCAAAAGACGACGAAGAATTTCCAATTAAAATAAAAAAAAACATAACGTATTTACAAAACTATTCGGACGTAGACGTAAGATATAAATCTTTAATTAACGGTGAACGAGTATCGAAATATACAAATCAGAAGTATCGAAGGTGTAATAGACCGAAATAATCTAAACCTACTTCAAAATTTTGCACAAAAAAATGTTTCCTAAAGCGTTACGAAAGTTCGCGACATATTGCTAACTTTCGCCTTCTGTATTTGGAAAATATTAAGAATCATCATTGCGCGTGTAAGGCAGACTATTTTCTTTGGTTGCGCGATCGGATCGTTGATCAAGGCCTACTGTGAAATTTAGAAAACCGTGCACTACGTGATTTTTCTCAGTAATTACAGAAGTGTCAAAAATCGGAAAAGGGAAACGTAATTCGGATAAGCGAACATATTTTTCAAGGACGTTGTGGATATCGCAAATGATCGGTGCTTATACTCGTAATCGTGGAGTCAAACTAATTAATTAATAACGAATCAATACGGAGGTCTCAAATCAATAGACAACGTTTTCGTGACAATTAATTTTTCGTTTAATGCGGGTCGTAATAAGGCGTTTATGAACGAACATCGTATGATTAGTTACAAAATATACGTTGAAGCGGTGTTTTGATTTCTCTCTATGTTAATTTGTATTTTTGGTTGCTAGTTTGCAGGCTGGTGGTGTGAGCTGGAGAAAACGCGCAAACATTTAGATGACGTATAATTTTGGGCCTATCAGTGTCATGCGGTTGAGTGTGAAATTTGGAAAGAAGGGATTAAACCCGAGGAAAGCGTCGGCGGTTCGAGGAATGATGGTTTGGTGATTTTTCACTTTGTCATCGTGCCTCGAACTGGACGGCGAAATCCGCGCCATATTTTCACGTGCCGGCCGCGGACACTGAAAGGTGAGTCGCGTCTGTTTTACCATTTTGCTGAAATTGAGTGTTTATAATTTTCAGTTATTATATTTTTTTTATATATATCGGTATATATATAGTTTTTTTTGTTAATTTATTTTATTTAGTGTGGCGATTTTAACGTGGGCGGATAAAAAAAAAGCGTTCCCTTGCTCCGGATAACCGAATTTCACCAGCTCACCTGCCTTCCTGATCATAAGAATATTGGAAAGGAGAATTCAATTAATCGGTGGAATTGGTCCATTAAATTGCAAGTTTTATTTCGATTCCGTGAAGGAGATCAGAACGCTGCTTTATACATCACCCGCCAGCTTCGATAAGTATTTTGTTTTTAAGAGCAATCGATGACAAAGGCATTATTTTATTTAATTTTATAATATTGAAATTTAATTGTTTATTTAATCTATTTATATCAAATTGCAGTCATCAAATTTGACAATATAATTTATATTTATATGTATTTATTTTATGTGTGTGTCGTATGTGTATGTGTATTGTGTGATTTGGACGGAGATGTTGCCATTGATATCTTTATAAAAACAAATTATATATTATTTTAAATTTTTGGGACTGCAGCCCCCTTTTCTGAATCTTGATAATTTATTATAAATATACGAATTAATTCAAAATTTACTATCTAGATTTCTTATTTTTAATTTCGTGATTATTTTTGTTATTTCATTCATTTAATTTATTTAAAAGTAATCGTATCTCCAAAGAACGGTTACATTTTGGCGCTCAACGTGGCAGGCACGAAAACTGTTGCCTTTTCTTTTTTTAAATTGTGATTATTTGTGAAATTATGCAAGAGTGAAATTTAATTAAATTTGTTTGATGCCCTCGAATTCGTATATGAAAACAAGGTCGCAAACGGGAATTTTGTTTACGGGTTTAGAGGAAAGAAAATAAAGTGTAAATAGCGAGAAAAGACGCGAGAATTCGACAAATTTAATTGAAAATAATATTATATCTGAAAGTAATTTAGCTAATATAATGACGGAAGAGGAAAGAATGTTAAATGCAATGAATATTGATCAATTGAAGTCAGAAGTTTTACGTTTGCGTGAATTAAGTAAATTTCAAAGCAGTCAATTGACTCAATTGCATGGTGAAATTAAAACGTTAAGTGAAAGTCAGACAAATAATCAATTAATACAAACACTAACTGATAGTTTTCGAACGCTTAATATAGATGTAAAATCCCCTAAATTTGAAGAAAATATGAATCCTAATTATTTTTTAAATAAATTTGAAAAATTTTGTTCATTGAAACACATAAGCGGAAGTCGTTTAAACTTTTTGGATGGTGCTTTTGAAGGAAGAGCGAAATCGTGGTTTGATGCGCAGAGAGAAAGTTTTTTAAATTATCCAGATTTTAAAGAAAAATTTTTGCTTGAATTTTTTTCTATACCGATAAGGGTAAAAATTAAATCGGCATGGTTGGCTAAACGTTTCACTCCGAATAAAGATAGTTTGCAGGGTTATTTTTTGAGTCAATATAATGAAGCACAATTCTTCTCTCCAAAAATGGAAGCCTATGAGTTGCATTACACAATAATGCAACAAATGCCCATGCGTGTGAGAGAGTCATTGGCGACTGTTGATTTTAGTAGCTTTGATAAAGTATCACAAGCATTATCACAGTTAGATTTAACTTATAATGAAAGAATGAGTATACAAAAGAAAAGTGGTGGTCAAAGTAATACTAGTGAGGAAGGAAATAGTAATAATTATAAAAACAATATCGAAAATAAAGCTTGTAAACCCAGGGTTCAATCTGTGAAGGTACATTCAAATTCGTTGCAGAAAGTGTGTTGTTGTGAGCAGGGAAATATTTTGCCTGTCAATTCTGTTTCTCAAGTCAATAGATTCTCCTCGTCAAATTCTAATTCAAGGGATATGAGTGATTTTTATCGTGTAAATAATCAGATAAATTTGCCAGACATGAGAATTCCACCACCTTTTTATCCAGGTTCTAATATAAATACAGTCAATGAAAACAATATTAATTCTTTAAACTGGTAAAGGGCGCGATGTTTTCTTTACAATCATCGCGCCAGCCGGTATATGATTTTGATGATTTAACTAGTGATATGGATTGTGACAAGGATAAAAAGATAGAAAAGGGGTCATATAAAATTCCATTGTGTCCTCGCTTGACAATATGTTTTTCATCCGTACCAATACAAGCTCTCGTAGACACTGGTAGCCAAATAACAGCGATTTCGGAATCTTTTTATAATTATATGACTTTGCACGGAAAATTATCGGAGTTTCCTGTTTCAAATGTTAGTTTGTTTACGGCAATTGGTAGAAAGCAGACAACGGTAAAAAAGCAAGTTTTATGCGACATTAAAATAGGTAATAATCAATATGCTTCATGTTTTTTGGTTGTCCCTAATTTGTCTAACGCAGTAATTTTGGGAAACGACTGGTTTATAAAAAATGATGTTAATATAGATTATCAAAATTTAACTATCACGATCCAAGATCAAATATTTTGTAAACCCGTTGTCATATTTGATAAAAATATGGGAAACATGTCTAATTCTGATAATAATGATATTATATATGTGCAAGCCGTAGAAAATATTAACAAAAATGATCAGTTTTTCGAAAGTGATTTTATTCAAAATAATCGCGTTAATAATGTGAACAGTACCGGTGTAAATAGTAGAGATAGGAATCCGACAGAGGGAATCACTTGTGACTCATCATATGATAAATATATACAAACACAGACTAGTGAGAAAGCGGAAAAACTAATCAGTAATAATAATCCCGGAGAAAAGAAAGATTTTATTCGCGAAGATGAGAGTTATGAAATTCCTTCGAATGATTTATTTTCTAATAATGTCATTTATGAAAAAAATATTAATTTGAACGATTTAATGAATGATAATTTTATTAATCAATTAGACATGGCATATTCAGAGAATGAAAAAATTATGACGAATTCGGAGGATTTTATAAAAAATGTCTATGAAATTGCTAATTCACTAACGAATTTCAATAAAGATCAGAGGGAAAATTTTGCAAAAATGTTATTAAAATTTGAAAAACTTTTTACCGCGAAAACGACAAGTGCGAATACAGAACCGTATCGAATCAGGGTTAAACCGCATACACAATTTGTACGAAAAACTTATCCGATACCGCTTAAATTCCGAGGGCCCACAGATGTAACGATGGATTTTATGGAAGGGGCGGGTATTATCGAAAGAGCGGACGCTTCGTATTGTAGCCCGTTGAGAATCGTGGTTAAAAAAGATGGAACCGTTCGCGTATGTTTAGATGCTCGTTTTATCAATGAAATAATTGAATCCGATAATGAGTCACCGCCTTTGATAGATGAACTAATGCAAAAATTCCACGGGGTGAATTATATGTCAATTTCAGATCTTGCGTCAGGATACTGGCAAATCCCCCTTCATCCTGATTGTAGAAAGTATACTGCTTTTGTTTATGATTCACGCGTATATCAATTTTGTCGTATTCCTTTTGGATTGAAAACGGCGGGATCGGCTTTTATGAGAGCAATTAGCATGGCCTTGGGAGATCAATTTAAGGATTTTTTAACTGTTTATGTAGACGATTTTTTGTTGGCTTCGCGGGGGTCGTTTCAGGATCATTTAGATAAAATTGAGTCAGTTTTTACAGTCCTGCAGGATAAGACCTTTACTTTAAGTTTAAGTAAATCACTGTTTTGTAAAGATAAAGTGCATTTTCTCGGTTATGAATTATCTACCACAGGAATAAAGCCAGTTCAGGATAAATTGGATGCAATTGCAAATTTTGAACCACCTAAGAATCAGAAACAATTGCAACAATTTTTAGGTGTTTGTAATTATTATCGTCAATTTACAGAACGTCATTGTGATTTAATTCACCCGTTTCGGGATCTTTTAAAAGGGAAAGTATCTTGGAAATGGACAAGTATACATGAACAAGCTTTTTCTGTAATGAAAAAAGCCTTTGTTGAATGTATAAAACTTAGTCACTATATTCCGGGATCACCCTATTATTTACAAACAGACGCATCTGATATTGGTGTGAGTGGGATATTATTTCAATGTGATAGTGATGGAAACAAACGAGTCGTGGCAATGGTCAGTAGGTGTCTGAATGTCTCGGAGACGAATTACACAACGACAGAAAAGGAGCTCCTCGCGATTGTGTATTCGATCACCAAGCTTCGGATGCATCTGATTGGTCAACAGTTTGAAATCATCACGGATCACAAGAGTCTCACCTTTTTGAATACAACCCCATATTTAAATTCTCGCCTGGTCAGATGGAGTATTTTTCTGCAAGCATTTGATTTTCGCGTGTCACATTGTAGGGGGAAAGACAATACGGTCGCAGATTTTTTAAGTCGTAATCCTGACGGTAAATTCGAGTCAGTACAGTCTAGTGATTTATCTATAGATGTTATTGAGATTAAAGATTCTGATAATGATACTGAATATTTGAATTGTACAAAAATTGACTTGGGAAAGGACTTTAAGGAACAATTGAAAAATTTACATCTTTTGCAAAATCAAGATATTTTGATAAAAAGTATCATTGATCAAATAAAAGCGGGTAAACAATTAGAATTTTACGTAATGCGGGAGGATGTTCTATTTCGTAGAGACGCAATATTAGATCTGTGGCAGGTAGTTATCCCTACTGAGATTGCTATTAGATTAATTGATTGCGTTCACTCGAAATTGGGACATCCAGGGGTGTATAAGACCACTATGTATTTACGTCAAAATTATTATTGGAAAAAAATGAACCGCGATATTAAGAAATTTGTCATTGAATGTGATATGTGCCAAAGGGTTAAGAGTAACAATGTAAAGATGGAGGGTGCATATAATATGGTGAAATCCGATGAACCAGGGGATTTGGTGTGTGTAGATTTTTATGGGCCTTTGCCGAAGTCCGTTGGTGGTTTGGAATATGTCTTTGTGGTGATGGACATGTTTTCGAAATATGTGAAGCTTTACCCTATTAAAAAGGAGAATTGCGATACCATATTGCGAAAAATGTTTCAATCATATATCCCGGAAATGGGAACCCCAAAGAGGATATTGGCAGACCATGGGACTCAGTTTACCTCTCCAAGGTGGAGTATAGAACTGCGTAAAGCGGGAATCCAAGTTGTTCATTCCTCAATTCGACATCCGAAAAGTAATCCTGTAGAAAGGGTTATGAGGGAGTTAGGAAGATTGTTTCGAACACTTTGCTCGGATAAACACACGAGATGGGCAAAGCATATTAAAGATATTGAATTTTTCTTGAATGTAACTACGCATCATAGCACCAGTTTTCCACCCGCAGAGCTTCATTTTAATAAGAGATCGTATGATCAAATTCGGGATATAATTCAATTTCCGGAGGAGAAGAATTCAAGCAATGAGTCAAAAATTATATTAGCACGCGAACGTATAAATCGAAATTTCAATAAACGACTTCGCACTCAGAAATCATCATCCAAAGTCATTCTAAAAGAAAATGATTTAGTATTGTTGTTAGTCCCGAAGCAGTCTGATGCTCTAAAAAAGGTGACGCGTAAGTTTTTCCATCTCTATTACGGTCCATATATGATCGGTAAAGACTTCGGAAATAATTCTTATCAGTTGGTGGATGTCGTTGAAAATAATAAAGTCATTGGAATTTATAATCGAGCGAGTTTAAAAAAATATCATAAGTCAGATGAGACTCTGTCATTGAGTTAATTGATTGCAATGTATATTGTGTAAAGTTTTTTTTTTGTATATATTATTATCGACGAATTATGAAGCAATGTCGTAGTGCATGTATTTGAGTGTATTTAATTTATATTAATATTGTTGGATGTTTACGGCGAAAATTTTATTGTCCATCCTATAAATTTCTTTGTATTATGAACAATAGGGGGAAAATGAAGCGGTGTTTTGATTTCTCTCTATGTTAATTTGTATTTTTGGTTGCTAGTTTGCAGGCTGGTGGTGTGAGCTGGAGAAAACGCGCAAACATTTAGATGACGTATAATTTTGGGCCTATCAGTGTCATGCGGTTGAGTGTGAAATTTGGAAAGAAGGGATTAAACCCGAGGAAAGCGTCGGCGGTTCGAGGAATGATGGTTTGGTGATTTTTCACTTTGTCATCGTGCCTCGAACTGGACGGCGAAATCCGCGCCATATTTTCACGTGCCGGCCGCGGACACTGAAAGGTGAGTCGCGTCTGTTTTACCATTTTGCTGAAATTGAGTGTTTATAATTTTCAGTTATTATATTTTTTTTATATATATCGGTATATATATAGTTTTTTTTGTTAATTTATTTTATTTAGTGTGGCGATTTTAACGTGGGCGGATAAAAAAAAAGCGTTCCCTTGCTCCGGATAACCGAATTTCACCAGCTCACCTGCCTTCCTGATCATAAGAATATTGGAAAGGAGAATTCAATTAATCGGTGGAATTGGTCCATTAAATTGCAAGTTTTATTTCGATTCCGTGAAGGAGATCAGAACGCTGCTTTATACATCACCCGCCAGCTTCGATAAGTATTTTGTTTTTAAGAGCAATCGATGACAAAGGCATTATTTTATTTAATTTTATAATATTGAAATTTAATTGTTTATTTAATCTATTTATATCAAATTGCAGTCATCAAATTTGACAATATAATTTATATTTATATGTATTTATTTTATGTGTGTGTCGTATGTGTATGTGTATTGTGTGATTTGGACGAAGATGTTGCCATTGATATCTTTATAAAAACAAATTATATATTATTTTAAATTTTTGGGACTGCAGCCCCCTTTTCTGAATCTTGATAATTTATTATAAATATACGAATTAATTCAAAATTTACTATCTAGATTTCTTATTTTTAATTTCGTGATTATTTTTGTTATTTCATTCATTTAATTTATTTAAAAGTAATCGTATCTCCAAAGAACGGTTACAACGTACAGCTAAAACTAATGCTGAGGTTTTTGATTCTAATCGGTTTAATCGCGTGTCAGTTATTTAAGCGGCGTGTAAACAGCTGACGATGAGTGTATGTATTGCAACGACTAACGGCGTATTCGTGACGTTCGTAATCGTATAAGTGATCAAGTCGAAATAATAATCGCGTTTAAATCCGGTGCGGACAGAACTAGGACCGACGGTTTTGCTATTATTCGATCGAACACTATAACAATTAACGATTTATAATTCGGATTTATCGGTACGTAAAATAATCATGCGGATAGAACAAACGAAAGCCTGGATGTGCGAAAATCTTCTCGAAAATTAATCGCGGCGGTTCGCTTGTTCTCGGTACATTAACAAAGAAGACGTGATACGGGTTTCGAGGGATAACGAAACGAAAATTCTGGTAAGCGTTGATTTTCATCGTAATAACGGGTACGGGTTTCAATTAAATCGATTTCCAAACATGCGACTTAAAGAAAACGTTAACATGGACAGAACTAAAATTTTTTTTGTAATAACGAAATAATATTTAAAAAAAGGTAAATCAGCTGTGCATTACGTGGTCTGTAAACGTGCTCGTAAAAAAGTATAAACATGCGGTATGCAAAAACGTTTCGGACAGTTATTCGTTAATGAAACTGTAAAAACGGACATAAAAATCAAAATCTCGGATATAGACCATTTATTATGTCGCACAATTTTTAAAACGTGTTGATTTTCAAACGAGTACAAAACGAAAAGAACGAAAAACAGTAAACCGTATTTCAAAATATCCGTGTCTGTTTAAATCAAATCGAGTATGCGTTTTCTTAAAATCATTCGTGAGATAATTGACGAAAAGAAAAACGCTGAACATTAGTTCAGCGTTTTTCTTTTCGTAAGTATAATAAGACAAAATGACCGAAAAATAAAATTGACTTTAACATGAACGCAGGGTGAATTAAAAATTCAAAAAGACGAAATTACTTTTCAGTCCCTGTTCGGGGCGCCAAATCTGTAATGATTGTTAATTGTGAGGGATTAGCTCGTCGGTCAGGGTTCGTTAAAATATTGGAAATTAACAAGTACAATTACAGAAACATAGAAAACGTGTATTTACAAGTATTTACAAATATTAAAGAAACTAATCAAACGTATAAAAATCGTCAAATCGCGTGAAAAACGTAACGGAATCTAATTAAACGAGGAAACGTCGGTAACAGCGGAAACGTAATTATCGGTCGGTGCGCGAATTATTTAATTCGCGACTTCGTGAAATTTAACGCGGGGACGGCATTTTTACCTTGCGGTGGAACCGCTTAGTAAATCGGGAGATTACGGTAGAACCGTTTCGTGACAAACGTCACTTTTATTCGTTAGCGGTGGAAACCGCTTTGAGACTATCGCCTCCCAGTGCCTATGGTAAAACCATTTTGGAGTAGAACTCCTTCGGCTCGTGGTAGGACCACTTAGGGTATAACCCTTTACTGCGGTAGAAACCGCTTCGTCTCCCCATTTTTGTGCTGCGCTCCAGCTTTTATAGGCCGTCGGGAACACAGGACTAGTCGTCGCCGTCTGGTGGGTCGATGCGCGCGCAATTCACAGGGTCGTAACTATTAATTCGCGTACCCAAAGTTTTCAAATTTACAAAATAACTTGATTCGAAATTAACTATTGTTACACACTATTATTCAGTGTCTCCGGATAGACGGTATTTATGAAGAATGAAATGTAAAGGATAACAAAAATACACTCAGAAAATAAAACACATATATGCAAGTATAATAACATTAAGTTTATTCCATATTAATAAATTGTTTAATGAATTTAACAATACTAATAATACTAATAAAACAACTTGTTTATCAATTAATAAATTAACGTTCATTACAAAGTGTCTCTTTAATTAAAAGTGTATAATAATAGTGTATTTGTGTATTTATTTAATATATATATATATATAAGTATAAATAGTAATAACTCGACTCACCAAGTCTATATTTATTTTAGTTTGATAATAAGAAAATGTTGAGTCAGGTGTTATATGATTCACACCTGTTATAAAGATAGAAACCCTTTTTGTCTTGTAAATTCCTTTTCCTTGATTATATGCGGAAATTATTTCTCAATGAATTATAATTTTTTCACATGAAATTCATTGATGATATTATGTTCTTTAGTTTAATTTTTTAAAAGCCTTAACTCAAAACTTAATTTTCGGGGTCACCGAACTTAAATCTGAATTAAGTTTAATAAACACAAAATATATATATTTTAATCAATCAGAAAATTCTTCCGAACACTGTTTTATAATTCACTACTTTATATTTACTTTTGTTTTAAAATATAATAACAAAAATGATTATTAATTATAAAATTTATACTAAAATTATTTGAAAGTTGGACACTACTCAAAATAAGAGAAACTCCACCTTTGGAGTTTAATACAAAATTATCCCAAAATTAATTTGACTGTCTCACAGGAGACGTCAATAAAAATTGTCAATTCCCGAGAGCAACAAAGTAAATATACACAACCTTGTTGCGGGAGGAACCAAGTCAAACTCAATCGTTAATCGGTTCAAGTCTTGGATCACACCCTGAATTTCGTTAAATTATTAATAGTGGGGATACTATTACACATAGCTCATTGAACTTCTTGTTGCGAGGCAAGCTTTTCGCAAGCTTGCAAATTCCTGAGGTGGCGTGATATGAGTTCAATGATCTTTTTCCTCACTATTCCATATGTTGGTGTGTGTTGTTTCTTAATAATTGTAACATACATTCAAAAGTCTTTTATTAAATTGATTATTTTGAAATAAAAGAACCTTAATTTGCAACATGTGTGTTGTCCAATACTTTGGAAACAATTTCAAAATATAAATTTATTTATTGTTAGCAAAAGGAAAATCAACAAAAAAAATAGGTAGCTATCTATTTAAAAAACTACATAATCAATTTGATGTGTCATAGGTGTATCGACCTGTTAGTATTTTATACAATATTCTTAATTCTAATTACAGAATTCCTAATTATAAATAAATCTATATAATTTAAATATAATTTTTAATTAATAAAAAAAAATTAAAAATAGTTACGAAGTCATACGTAACAAAAGCTACGTGAGAAAGCTCCCATTCTGTGTCAATATAATTTACTCTAGATGCTGCATCTGCGTCCACATTTTCTTTAGACGCTATATATGCAGCAGTTAACCAAATTTTTTTTCTCTCACACCACTGCCATATCTGACACGAAAGTTCACTTAATTTTGGAAATTTTTATTCCTCCAGCTTTGTTAACCCTTTAACGCCCAAATGTGCTGTTTTCCGACTTGAATTTTAACTTCGTACAACTATTAAAAGAAAGCTAAAAAAATTTCAAAAGTACCATTTCCTACTATTTTCGGGGTCGCTCTTTCGAATAGCGTTGTCAAAATTTCTAAAAAATAAAGTTAACCCCCTCTTTTAATGAAATTTTCCAAAAAATGCAAGATTTTTAGATGAAATTTTTTTTTATTGCAATTTTCATTGATATTTCGATATCTACATATCCTCTAAGGTATAAAAATCGTATTCCCGATAGCTGTACTTTAAAAATATACAGAAGTTTTTTTTCCTTTTTTTCATTTTTCATTAAAAAATGGCGCCCAAACGCTAATTTTTTTTATTACACATACACATTTTTTTCTAAATTTGTTTAAATTCGCTTGAAATTTATTACTCGGGGGTTTATGGAGTCGCTGATTACGAATCTGATGTTAGTTTTGAAAAATTCAAAATGGCGGATTCAATATGGCGGACGAATTTTTCAAACATTCCTCGCATTTACTTAAAACTCGTTACTCGGGGGTTTTCGGGGCCGCTGATTACGAATATGATGTCAGTTGATAAAAATTCAATATGGCGGTTCCAATATGGCGGACAAAGAGAACAGATTTTCTCTTCTTTGAAGTTTTAGTCTCTGGTATATCTCTTTTTAGCATCCAACAATAGTCCGCCAACATATTCTTACTCCATTTCCCTTATTAGCGTTTCTCCATATCCTTTAAATCTTGGTGAAATCTCTCGCCTTGTTCCACGTTGAAATCACCAAGATTTTCAGGAAATTCATCTAAATGTGAATCCAAAAAATGAATTTTATAACTCATCAAACATACCAGCTTTTTAAAATTCTCTACCATTTTTCCTACAATTTCTCTATATCTGAGGCTTTCTTTATTTCCTAGAAATTCCAAGCAAACTTTTTTAAAACTTGTCCAGGCTTTTTCTTTAAGCTTAATCGTTTGTACAAATTTTTCGTCATATAACAACTTACGTATCTGAGGCCCATCGAACACGCCTTCTTTGATTTTAGCGTCAGATAGTTTCGGAAACTTCTCCGCCAAATACTCAAAACATTTACCATTTTTGTCCAAGGCTTTCTCAACCTGACCAACCGCCGATACTGAGGTATCCTTCCTCTGCATCGTAAACTTCTTTCCTACTTTTGCCATGAAGGCATAATTTTAACCTAGAAACTTGGCCGATAATTCGTTGCCCGCCTTCAGCACGAGGAGGTGTCCTAGTCGCAAAAATAGAAAAAAAGAAAATAAATAAACACGAAAACTAATTTTACATAGGTCAAAAACTTTTTGAGATTGTAGTATCACAGAAATGCGATTAAAATTTAGTAAAACATTTACAGTTAACCATTTCTAGATTATGAAAAATTCAGATTTAAAATTAGCGACTAGAGGAAACACCTTAGTTCCAAGAACCAAGAAAATCTGAGAACAATTTCATCGTAAGTCGTATTGGATACATCATTTTGAATTTTTAAAATTCAGCATCAGATTCGTATTCGGCTTCCTCGAAAATCCCCACGGAGTATCAAGTTTCAATCGATTTCATTCATTCAACCCTTAAACCGCACCCTAGGTGTGCGACACCCATATTCAAGCTTTTTACTCTAATATTTTGGTTAAATACGTAAAAATTGAACATGTGTTGATATTGGACGGTACATTTTGTACTCAAATTTATGTTTCGTGAGTGACATTAGTCTGCCAAGTGTCTTTGTGTATTTGATAACTTTAAAAAGTTGTCAGCGAAAAATTTCTGCTTGTCTGACACCCAGTTTTTGGTTTAAGGAAATTTCAGTAGTTTTTAAAAACTCTTTTTTAATTATTAAAATTAAATAAATCATTATGAAACCTATTTTCCTTTAAAATAGATGTACTGAGCTATATAAGGGTTAAAATAAAACAATCGACAATATGTGCCTAACTTTTTAAAAGAAAATAAAATCTTTGAATTGTTGAAAAAATTGTCTGTTTTGTTAGTTATGTTCTAAAATATGTCAAAAATCATAAAATGCAAGATCAAGGAATACTTATTAGCTTAATAATATTTTTTTTAGTAATCACATATTTAACCTATTTCAATATGATGAAATTACAAAAAAAAGTTTATAGTAATAATTAATTTTTTATTTTTAGTTAGTTTAATTATTTAATTACTGAATTTACCTGTTAAATAATAATAACATATTATTTAGCGTGTTAATCGTTTTAATATGAATTTCTGAAAATATTTTTTGTTAACTAACCAAATAAGTTTTAGAAATTTTCTTTCTGTCTATGTAACGTCTGACTTCACTCCTAAAAAAAGATATGTCGGACGGGACACGATGACAAAAAATAATAAACATGAATTTTTATTTTTGTTATTATTCGAAAACTTGAATTTAGTTTTAATTGTACATTTACACAAATACTATACATATACTAGAAAATTTTTTTACACATTAATTACCATTTAAAAATGTTCACGTTTAAAAAAAAACTTGTGGACACGATGACAAAAAAAGATGTACTCTTTTCTTAATATTATCAAAATATCATTTTACTGATTTTTGAATTGATTTTGCCATTTCTCTATGCTCACGTATTATCAAATTTATATCGTACTTGATTTATTTCATAGTTTTTCAACTTTTAATTGCGATACCAATTTGAAAACCGGTAAATATTTGTGTGAGGACACGATGATATTAAAAAATTTCAAACCTGGGGAAACGTTAAAAATTCTTTAAATTTCGCATTTAGTGTTATAAAAATTCTCACCAATTTCCTATATTACACTTTATACATTGGAGAACACGTACACGAAGAGAAATTTTATTTTATATAATAAAAAAATGAATTAAAATTTTTTTTATATCGTTAAATGTATATAGGGACACGGGACACGATGACAATTTGGACATATTTTTACTATTTTGTACCTGTTGTATTAATAAAAAATTAAATTAAATAACCAGGTATTGAAGATAAAATTATACTCTGCAAGATGTTTGTATTTAAAATATTAATTTTTAACAACCAAATTATTATTTATCCAGGACAAGATTTCAACGATTTTTTGATTTTAACCCATAAGATAATTTTTCTAAAAGATAATATCCTATTCCAGCTTGGAGAACACACTTAAAAGTCCCCGGGTGTCGCACACCCAGTGTGCGGTTCAAGAATGGATTCGGCAGTGTGCGGTTTAAGGGTTAAATATATTTTGTCTGCAATATGGGATCCGCCATATTGAATTTTTATAAACTAACATCATATTCGTAATCAGCGACCCCGAAAACCCCCCGTGTAACGAGATTCAAGTAAATGCGAGGATTTTTTAAAAATTTTGTCCGCCATATTGGATCCGCTATTTTGAATTTTGAAAATCTGATGTCAGATTCGTAATCAGCGACCCCAAAAACTCCCGAGTAACAAGTTTCAAGGAAATCTGTACAATTTTTTTTCAAATACACCATTTTAGATCCGCCATTTTTATTTTTTTTTATATATGGTGTATTCCACGTCAGTTCAACACAAAAAATTTTATTAGGTTTTGGGATTCGGTTGAAATTGGGTAGATTATATCCTCTGGTGGTAATAAATAAAATCCCCAAGCGATTTAAAAAAATTTCAAAAATTGGCGGACATATTGGATTTTTAATTTTTTTGTACTTTTTTTTTTAAAAATATATATCTCTGCTTGTTCTTAACAGATTTAAGTTTTATGACCTCTTAAATTGTTCGTATTGAAATATACTTTTATTTAAAAAATTAAAATTAAAAAAATTATTTAAATTTTTTGTTTAAAAAATTAATTTAATTTTTTGAAAAGCCATAGAAAAAATATGCTACCTTCAATTTTGATCATTTTTTTACCATTTGTAGCCATAAATGTGTTAAACTTGTCCTGAAATTATCATCGTGGGACAGCCAGTAGTTTTTGAGAAAAAAAATAAAACGTAAATCCTCGCATAGCGCTGTAGCGCTCAGTTTTAATGCCGCACGATTGTAAGTGGAATATTAATGAAAGTACGAGTTTTTATTAACCCTAGAACTAAAATATGATTTTTTTATAGACTAACGAAAAACTGGGGTGGTTTGGTACCCCAGATTTGAAACAATTGTAAAAGGTTACCTTTTTTGTAATTTTTTTAATTTGTCAACAATGTGGCAAATTTGAAAAAATTAAACGGATTTTAAAAGGTAAATAGAGAAAAACTGTAAGACCTCGGAAACTCCCCCGTAAAAAATAGAAACCTCCTTTGTAATAAATGATTTTTATACTATTTTAAAATCATTTAACATTTGTATATATTGTAAATAATATTTAAATTTTCATGTTGCCTTAATCAAAATAAAATTGTCTCTATTTACCTTTTAAAATCCGTTTAATTTTTTCAAATTAGCCACATTGTTGACAAATTAAAAAAATTACAAAAAAGGTAACCTTTTACAATTGTTTCAAATCTGGGGTACCAAACCACCCCAGTTTTTCGTTAGTCTATAAAAAAATCATATTTTAGTTTTAGGGTTAATAAGAACTCGTACTGTCATTAAATTTCCATTTACAATCGTGCGGCATTAAAACTGAGCGCTACAGCGCTATGCGAGGATTTACGTTTTATTTTTTTCTCAAAAACTACAGGCTGTCCCATGATGAAAATTTTAGGACAAGTTCAACACATTTATGGCTACAAATGGTAAAAAATGATCAAAATTGAAGGTAGCATATTTTTTCTATGGCTTTTCAAAAAATTAAATTAATTTTTTAAACAAAAAATTTTAATAATTTTTTCAATTTTAATTTTTTAAATAAAAGTATAATTCAATACGAACAATTTAAGAGGTCATAAACTAAAATCCGTTAAGAACAAGCAGAGATATATATTTTCCAAAAAAAATACAAAAAAATTAAAAATCCAATATGTCCGCCAATTTTTAAAATTTTTTTAAATCGCTAGGGGATTTTATTTATTACCACCAGAGGATATAATCTACCCATTTTCAACCGAATCCCAAAACCTAATAAAATTTTTTGTGTTGAACTGACGTGGAAAACACCAGAGGCTAAACTCGAAAATAAGTAAATATATTTATTAATTACTTTTAAAAAACGATGCATAAATATTGGGTCAAAATATATTTTAATGTTTTTGGGGTCGCTGATTACGAATCTGAAGTCAGATTTTAAAAATTCAAAATGGCGGATCCAATATGGCGGACGAATTTTAAAAAATTTATTGAATTTGCTTAAAACTTTTTACTCGGGGGTTTTCGGGGTCGCTGATTACGAATCTGAAGTCAGATTTTCAAAATTAAATATGGAAGATCCAATATGGCGGACGAATTTTAAAAGATTTATTGAATTTGCTTCAAACTTTTTACTAGGGGGTTTTCGGGGTCGCTGATTACGAATCTGAAGTCAGATTTTAAAAATTCAAAATAGCGGATCCAATATGGCAAACGAATTTTAAAAAATTCATTTAATTTGCTTAAAACTTTTTACTCGGGGGTTTCGGGGTCGCCGGTTACGAATCTGAAGTCAGATTTTTAAAATTCAAAATAGCGGATCCAATATGGCGGACGAATTTGAACAATCTTATTGAATTCGCTTGAAATTTTTGTTCAAATAACGCAATCATAAAAATGGCGTTATTTGTCTCTCAGTAGGCCAACGTAAAGTGATTCTTTTTAGTACGTTGTTACGAAAATACTGCGAATGACAGTTCAGTTCAAAAAAGAACTTTGTTTGTGCTTGTTCGAGTATTTTTGTAACGCTCGAGTAGTTGCAATTCCGTCCAGTAGAGGCGTGATTATGTTTTTGTTCAGTTACCTACTTTTACCGTGTCTTTAAGCTGCAACACAGCATCTGTCAAATACTGAGTTTCTAACCTCCTTTTCGCGATCACTCGTGTGCAAATTCCGTTTTTATTCATTAATGATATTATTTTTATTAATACGTCGAAGTACATGACTAGGTTTCAGGGGGCTTCGCCCCCAACGTGTCCGGTGACTTGGGGTATTATAAAATGCGATTAATCGAAATGTCGAAAATTGTTATTATTCTTTTGAGTTGGTTTTTTGTAGTCCGGGGACTTTTCCCCCTCCAACTCCCTGATCGGTGCTCCGCCCCTGGACCTCATCTGGGGGAGACCCCCCGAACACCCCCGCGCGATTAACTAGTAGCGTACGCTTGACAGTGGATCTGTGTTCCGAATCTTATGTACCCGTTTCTCAACATTCTCTATAATTAAATAAGTTTTTCAGTGTCAACGCCTTTTTATGATTTTGTTATGAAAAGTATCGTGAGCAACACGTGTAGCGGCATTTTGGAACTCGCGCTACTTTTGCGTAACAAGTCATGTACTTCGACGTATTAATGAAAATAATATCATTAATGTATAAAAACGGAACTTTCACACGAGCGATCACGAAAAGAAGGTTAGAAACTCTTAGTATTTGTATTTATTTATTAATTATTATTAATAATAATAATGAAACTCGTTACGAAAACTTAGCGTTCGTTCCAAAAAAGCCGCTAGTTCACACTTGTTACGCAATGTACTAACTCGGGGGTTTTGGACACCTGAAATAACAATTTTTAAATGAATTGCATATGATTTTCAAAAAGCCGTCTGCCATAATAAGACCTCAAATTAAAATTTTAAAAATTTGACAAAATATTCGTATTCAACAACACCGAAAACCCATAAGAAATTTTTTTTATGAAAATTCATCAATCTTTTAAAAAATTTTTTCCGAGGGGCTGATCACTCATAATCCAATTCAACAATAATTGGAAAATTTATTATTATTTGCATGGATTCATATGGAATCGACTGGAATCGTAGGTGACGAATTCTCTGAATCTTGGATTCATATGAAATCGCTTGGATTCGTAAAAGGCGAATCCTTATGATTTCTTAAAATTCGGGCGGATTCTCCACAGATTTCTTTGTATTCGTAAATAATCGTTCCCTTACGAATCTTGGATTCGAGAGTGAACAGCCCCTCGATTTTTTCAAAAATAACGAATTTTCACAACATTCGTTCGCCATATTGAATCCGACATTTTTAATTTTGCAAATTGGACTTCAGATTCGTAATCAGCGACCCCGAAAACCCCCGAGTAAAAAGTTTCAAGCAAATTCAATAAATTTTTTAAAATTCGTCTGCCATATTGGATCCGCCATATTTAATTTTGAAAATCTGACTTCAGATTCGTAATCAGCGACCCCGAAAACCCCCGAGTAAAAAGTTTTAAGCAAATTCAATAAATGTTTTTAAATTCGTCCGCCATATTGGATCCGCCATTTTGAATTTTTAAAATCTGACTTCAGATTCGTAATCAGCGACCTTGAAAACCCCCAAGTAAAAAGTTTCAAGCGAAGTCAAGAAATTTTTTTTAATTCGTCCGCCATATTGGATCCGCCATTTTGAATTTTTAAAATCTGACTTCAGATTCGTAATCAGCGACCCCAAAAACATTAAAATATATTTTGACCCAATATTTATGCATCGTTTTTTAAAAGTAATTAATAAATATATTTACTTATTTTCGAGTTTAGCCTCTTCTAATTGACGTAGCAAGGACGCCATTTTTAATTTTCAATTATGCCACTTTGCAATTGAAAGGGGATGTCATGACGAGTATTTTCATGTGCATAACTTGTATTTTCATTGCATACAATTTTGGGCACAGCTTTGGGCCGTTTGACGTGAAACGTCCCATATTCAATTCTTATGTCCTGGCAATCCAAATTTTTTTTTGTATGCCGGTGTAATTAGTGTTTATGTGTAGTCGAGTTTGTTTTCGACATTAGTTGGAAAAATTGAAGGGACAGCTCCTACTTTCAAATTTGCATTTTCTTTTTTTATTTCATGTTCTTTGCCGTTTATTACATTCTTAAAAGTTTTTTCAATTTCACTTTCTTTAAAATGTAACTCGCAAATAACATATGTCTTCTTAGCAATTCTTTGTTTTTTTTTGTAGGAACAATTTGCTTTCAATATTCATAAGTATTTTCCTAATAAATGATAGTAACAAAGATTATACAATTTAAATTTATTAGTCAAATATTTAAAAGAACAAACCACTTTTATAACGTAAACTTCACAAAACACTGCACTCCCTATTGAAAATCCCCATATGGGAAACCACATGGGAAACCACATGGGATCCTATGTCAAAAACCATGTAAAACCCTACTTTCATGAAGGAAACCACGTGGTTTACCATGTGGTTTCCCATGTCAAACCATATGGGAAATTGAGACAGGATTTTAGTTAGGAATAGACATGGGGAATTTCAACAGTTCATCTATGCATAAAACCATATCAAATCCCACATGTTTTTCCCAGTCAAATCCTAAACCGAATCCCATGTGAAAAACAGTATCATTTATTTATAATTATTTTCCCAAGTCAATCCCCAAGTGAAAAACAGTATCATTTATTTATAATGATTTTCCCATGTCAAATCCTAAACCAAATCCCATGTGAAAAACATTATCCGCCTTATTGAATATCCCTACATGGGAATCCACTTGGGATTTTACAAGGGATTTCACATAGGATTTTATATGGGAATTGACATAGCATTTCATGCAAGATTTCACCTAGGATTTAATGAGATATCACATAGTATTTTATTAAAGATCCAATGAAGAAATTTTCAAAGGATTAAAAATTATTTAATAAAAAATTAAATAATAAATAGTATTAGTGTTACAAGTCATCAAAAAAGTAAAAAAAACGATCATTTGAAACACGTCCTCTCTGCTACAGGTTCTCAGCTTTTATATACTTCCAGAATCGTCTCAACAGCGAGAAAAGTCACTTTCGCCACCTAGCGGTGAAAGTATAGGAGCGACAGTAATCTTTAACATTACTAAGGAAACCATGTGGAATACCACGTAGGATTCCATGTGGTTTCCTACGTGGGGATTTACATGGGATTTTACTTAGGAATTCATTTGGGAATTTATTTCTACTTAAATTCCTAAGTAAAATCCCATGTAAATCCCCACGTAGGAAACCACATGGAATCCTACGTGGTATTCCACATGGTTTCCTTAGTAATGTTAAAGATTACTGTCGCTCCTATACTTTCACCGCTAGGTGGCGAAAGTGACTTCTCTCGCTGTTGAGACGATTCTGGAAGTATATAAAAGCTGAGAACCTGTAGCAGAGAGGACGTGTTTCAAATGATCGTTTTTTTACTTTTTTGATGACTTGTAACACTAATACTATTTATTATTTAATTTTTTATTAAATAATTTTTAATCCTTTGAAAATTTCTTCATTGGATCTTTAATAAAATACTATGTGATATCTCATTAAATCCTAGGTGAAATCTTGCATGAAATGCTATGTCAATTCCTATATAAAATCCTATGTGAAATCCCTTGTAAAATCCCAAGTGGATTTCCATGTAGGGATATTCAATAAGGCGGATAATGTTTTTCACATGGAATTTGGTTTAGGATTTGACATGGGAAAATCATTATAAATAAATGATACTGTTTTTCACTTGGGGATTGACTTGGGAAAATAATTATAAATAAATGATACTGTTTTTCACATGGGATTCGGTTTAGGATTTGACTGGGAAAAACATGTGGGATTTGATATGGTTTTATGCATAGATGAACTGTTGAAATTCCCCATGTCTATTCCTAACTAAAATCCTGTCTCAATTTCCCATATGGTTTGACATGGGAAACCACATGGTAAACCACGTGGTTTCCTTCATGAAAGTAGGGTTTTACATGGTTTTTGACATAGGATCCTATGTGGTTTCCCATGTGGTTTCCCATATGGGGATTTTCAATAGGGAGTGCAGTGTTTTGTGAAGTTTACGTTATAAAAGTGGTTTGTTCTTTTAAATATTTGACTAATAAATTTAAATTGTATAATCTTTGTTACTATCATTTATTAGGAAAATACTTATGAATATTGAAAGCAAATTGTTCCTACAAAAAACAACAAAGAATTGCTGAGAAGACATATGTTATTTGCGAGTTACATTTTAAAGAAAGTGAAATTGAAAAAACTTTTAAGAATGTAATAAACGGCAAAGAACATGAAATAAAAAAAGAAAATGCAAATTTGAAAGTAGGAGCTGTCCCTTCAATTTTTCCAACTAATGTCGAAAACAAACTCGACTACACATAAACACTAATTACACCGGCATACAAAAAAAAATTTGGATTGCCAGGACATAAGAATTGAATATGGGACGTTTCACGTCAAACGTATGCAATGAAAATACAAGTTATGCACATGAAAATACTCGTCATGACATCCCCTTTCAATTGCAAAGTGGCATAATTGAAAATTAAAAATGGCGTCCTTGCTACGTCAATTAGAAGAGGCTAAACTCGAAAATAAGTAAATATATTTATTAATTACTTTTAAAAAACGATGCATAAATATTGGGTCAAAATATATTTTAATGTTTTTGGGGTCGCTGATTACGAATCTGAAGTCAGATTTTAAAAATTCAAAATGGCGGATCCAATATGGCGGACGAATTAAAAAAAATTTCTTGACTTCGCTTGAAACTTTTTACTTGGGGGTTTTCAAGGTCGCTGATTACGAATCTGAAGTCAGATTTTAAAAATTCAAAATGGCGGATCCAATATGGCGGACGAATTTAAAAACATTTATTGAATTTGCTTAAAACTTTTTACTCGGGGGTTTTCGGGGTCGCTGATTACGAATCTGAAGTCAGATTTTCAAAATTAAATATGGCGGATCCAATATGGCAGACGAATTTTAAAAAATTTATTGAATTTGCTTGAAACTTTTTACTCGGGGGTTTTCGGGGTCGCTGATTACGAATCTGAAGTCCAATTTGCAAAATTAAAAATGTCGGATTCAATATGGCGAACGAATGTTGTGAAAATTCGTTATTTTTGAAAAAATCGAGGGGCTGTTCACTCTCGAATCCAAGATTCGTAAGGGAACGATTATTTACGAATACAAAGAAATCTGTGGAGAATCCGCCCGAATTTTAAGAAATCATAAGGATTCGCCTTTTACGAATCCAAGCGATTTCATATGAATCCAAGATTCAGAGAATTCGTCACCTACGATTCCAGTCGATTCCATATGAATCCATGCAAATAATAATAAATTTTCCAATTATTGTTGAATTGGATTATGAGTGATCAGCCCCTCGGAAAAAATTTTTTAAAAGATTGATGAATTTTCATAAAAAAAATTTCTTATGGGTTTTCGGTGTTGTTGAATACGAATATTTTGTCAAATTTTTAAAATTTTAATTTGAGGTCTTATTATGGCAGACGGCTTTTTGAAAATCATATGCAATTCATTTAAAAATTGTTATTTCAGGTGTCCAAAACCCCCGAGTTAGTACATTGCGTAACAAGTGTGAACTAGCGGCTTTTTTGGAACGAACGCTAAGTTTTCGTAACGAGTTTCATTATTATTATTAATAATAATTAATAAATAAATACAAATACTAAGAGTTTCTAACCTTCTTTTCGTGATCGCTCGTGTGAAAGTTCCGTTTTTATACATTAATGATATTATTTTCATTAATACGTCGAAGTACATGACTTGTTACGCAAAAGTAGCGCGAGTTCCAAAATGCCGCTACACGTGTTGCTCACGATACTTTTCATAACAAAATCATAAAAAGGCGTTGACACTGAAAAACTTATTTAATTATAGAGAATGTTGAGAAACGGGTACATAAGATTCGGAACACAGATCCACTGTCAAGCGTACGCTACTAGTTAATCGCGCGGGGGTGTTCGGGGGGTCTCCCCCAGATGAGGTCCAGGGGCGGAGCACCGATCAGGGAGTTGGAGGGGGAAAAGTCCCCGGACTACAAAAAACCAACTCAAAAGAATAATAACAATTTTCGACATTTCGATTAATCGCATTTTATAATACCCCAAGTCACCGGACACGTTGGGGGCGAAGCCCCCTGAAACCTAGTCATGTACTTCGACGTATTAATAAAAATAATATCATTAATGAATAAAAACGGAATTTGCACACGAGTGATCGCGAAAAGGAGGTTAGAAACTCAGTATTTGACAGATGCTGTGTTGCAGCTTAAAGACACGGTAAAAGTAGGTAACTGAACAAAAACATAATCACGCCTCTACTGGACGGAATTGCAACTACTCGAGCGTTACAAAAATACTCGAACAAGCACAAACAAAGTTCTTTTTTGAACTGAACTGTCATTCGCAGTATTTTCGTAACAACGTACTAAAAAGAATCACTTTACGTTGGCCTACTGAGAGACAAATAACGCCATTTTTATGATTGCGTTATTTGAACAAAAATTTCAAGCGAATTCAATAAGATTGTTCAAATTCGTCCGCCATATTGGATCCGCTATTTTGAATTTTAAAAATCTGACTTCAGATTCGTAACCGGCGACCCCGAAACCCCCGAGTAAAAAGTTTTAAGCAAATTAAATGAATTTTTTAAAATTCGTTTGCCATATTGGATCCGCTATTTTGAATTTTTAAAATCTGACTTCAGATTCGTAATCAGCGACCCCGAAAACCCCCTAGTAAAAAGTTTGAAGCAAATTCAATAAATCTTTTAAAATTCGTCCGCCATATTGGATCTTCCATATTTAATTTTGAAAATCTGACTTCAGATTCGTAATCAGCGACCCCGAAAACCCCCGAGTAAAAAGTTTTAAGCAAATTCAATAAATTTTTTAAAATTCGTCCGCCATATTGGATCCGCCATTTTGAATTTTTAAAATCTGACTTCAGATTCGTAATCAGCGACCCCAAAAACATTAAAATATATTTTGACCCAATATTTATGCATCGTTTTTTAAAAGTAATTAATAAATATATTTACTTATTTTCGAGTTTAGCCTCTGGTGTATTCCACGTCAGTTCAACACAAAAAATTTTATTAGGTTTTGGGATTCGGTTGAAAATGGGTAGATTATATCCTCTGGTGGTAATAAATAAAATCCCCTAGCGATTTAAAAAAATTTTAAAAATTGGCGGACATATTGGATTTTTAATTTTTTTGTATTTTTTTTTGGAAAATATATATCTCTGCTTGTTCTTAACGGATTTTCAATAGGGCTGAGAAAAATGAATATTAACCTTTATTATCTAGATATAAACAGTAAATATCTGTGATAGTAAAATATATAAACATTTTAGATGTTTAAATTTAATATCTGCAGATATTGGAAAAGACTTGATCAAACATAACCTCACATTTACAGATTATACTTTTTAACATCTGAGATATTAAACCATAACATCTAGATGATATGCATTAGCATCTTTTCTTAATATCTTAAGATTTTTAAGATCCACTTTTCTCCGTGTGTTTAGCACTGTTTAACTAAATATTCACAAAAATTTACTGCTGTAACATAAGGTTATCTTATTATTTCTTGAATTCTTGTTTACAACCGAAGTAATCAATTTACCGGGATCAATAATTTTTAAATAATTTGTGAAAATGTTTACTACTGAACATACCATACGCGCCTGGACGTGTTTAGACGCTTGGAATTGATGCGAATAACACTAGTCAACATGAAATTCGCGCCTGACATTTAAGAAATTTTTTATGATAGATTTATCGACAGATATAAGGAAAAAATTATATTTTATCAAAAAGTTTGCTTTTGTAGATAGAAAAACGTTTTTACCATATTTTTGAAAATTTATGATTTTCTAAATGAAATGGTCAATCAAAAATCTGTAAAGTACGTAATAAAACATACTTTACAGATTTTTAATTGACCATTTCATGAGTATTGCATGAGTATGGATGTGCAAAATAAATATATTTTTTAAATTTTATTAAAAAATGGTGGCTGTGCAGCATTTCATTGGAAAGCGTCTCGTTTTAGGATTCCATGGCACACACGTAGGATTTTTTATATTACTTAGGGGAGAGTTGTCAGAGTTGGGCAGGGTTTAGGGTTGGGCCACCGCGTTTATTTCATTTTATCACACTAGCGCCATCTATATTTGTACGTAAATTCTTGCTACTAAGTTTCAGCCATCACCAACGTACCACTTTGTGATATAGGCTCAGCAAAAACTTTTTTGTGGTGTCGAAAAAAGGAACTAAATGTAGAAGAAATGTGCCAAAGACAAAATAAGTTTACAGAAATTGTTCATTAAAATGATATGTGAAAATGTGTAAAGTAATTTGGTGTTTGTGTCACGCGTTTGTGTTCTGTGCGCCTATGACACAAAACGACGCGTGAGTCAGAGTTGGGCCATGAGGGAAATTTTGCAATTACAAAGCGTACTTGCAACAGAAATTCATTTTTTCACTTAAAGCGGTGTCAAAGTAGATTGGATTTTTGCATTGAGCTTTAATGGGAAAATCGTATCGACTTTGACACCGCCTTAAAGAGGTGTTAAAAACTTCATTTCCATTGGAAAGAGAGAGAAAAAAATTTTTTAATAACCTTTTTTCATTTTTGGATTTCGTTCATGAGGAATAAATTATCTAAAGTTATATGAAAATGCATAATATGGGATTTTATTTTAATTTCATGGTTCCTTTCCTCATTTTCAAGTGTCATTCTATCATTTGAAGGTCATTTTTAATCAATTACCTGAATATTTTATTGATTTTCTACAGTGGCCCAACTCTGGCAATATTTTTCTTTAAATTGCTTATAACTTTGAATCTTTTGGTCAATTTTTTTACAATGTTCAGCAAAAACATTGCATTTGAGTTGATCTTTCCAAAAATATGCGCGAAATCGCGAAATTCGTTTTACAGGGGAAGAAAAGTCAAAACTATGGCTAACTCTAACAACTCTCTCCTACTTTTAGTTTTATCAACAATTTTGTGAATTTTTTTTTTGAAAATTGTCACTTTTTTGTTCAATTACGCACCATTTCGCAAAAAATCAAAATATGGAAAAAATTCTACATGTGCCGATAGCTGTTGATGTATAGAAAATGACAAAATTTTGGTTTTTTCCAAATCAAAAATTCAGGACGTTAGTTGTCCGGCCATGGTACCCTCGATAATACCCTGAAAAACAGACGCCTTCCAATAAAATGGTGCCCAGCAGCCATTTTGTAATTAAATTTTTTTGAAAAAATATAGTTTGCATATCAATACTCATGGAATAAAACGTAATTTACAGATTTTTAATTGACCATTTCATTGATAAAAAAAAATTCCTAAAATACGCCTGATTTTCGTGATGTCCCCCCTTAACGTGTCTGCAACTACTATAAAAGCAAACTTTAAAAAGAATATGTACGTTTTTCCTTTATTTTAGTGAAATCATTATATAAATCCAGGCGCAAAAATTTTTCGTTTTTTTGTTAAGCTGTGTAATCTATTGCGTCATCGCGCGACGCGCAGAGACATTGCGCAGGCGTCTTTAGAAGCCTTAGCAATTCAAAAATGGTTAGGAGAACCAAAGTGTTGAAATCCAAACAAATATTGTCACCTCAACTAAAGCTGTGGTTGTTACAACAATATCAAACGTACCAATATTATATGGTTGCCACAATCGTTCTGTTTTGTAAATGCTTCCGTACTAAAAGCTGCTCTAGCCATATATGTATGGATTCCTCAGCAATATTGTGACCAGCAATATTTTTATGGTTGTGACAACAATATCTTTTCTTTCCGTGTAAAGTAGCTTCGTTATTAACTGTTCTGTAAGTCAAATGTACTCATTAAAAATTTATTTGAAATAAATACAAACTAATAAATATAAGTGAGCACAAAGTCTCTGTGACTGATTACAATAGTCTACATTAAAAGGAAATCTTGGATTCTAATCACATTAGCAACAGACTAAGGGAATCAGTGATACAGACAGTCATATAGCCTTTACAACATTTTTACTATTGTAAAATAAGGTGACCGGCTGGTGTTTGCCTTCTTATTTTACTATAGTCCTTCGTAAAAACTAATATTGCTACATTTCTGATTACAAATGACTGTTGTAAAGTAAAAAAAGATATTTTTTAACTAAAATGAAACTCTTTTTAATTAGTGACTTTTAATCATATATTTCACATTAATTTCACTTTTCCGAGACTCTTAACTTCAAGATTAATTATATTCTTAAACTAGACAATTTTTTAAACCCTCAGTACATAAATCTAACTTAAATATTAAAACGCATAACCTAATAACGATCGCTATTTACACATATTTATACATGACTTAAACCTTCTTATATATTATAATATTAACTGCTATAAAAATCCATCGCTTTCGAGAAAGACTATTACATTTTAAGGCTGCGTCTACAACAGAAAAAATAATGTGTTGAACTATGTGTAATGTGTAGTATAGTGTGTAGTGTTTTTGGTATTGCCAACTGTCAGGGGAAATAAAAATGATCTTTATCAGTAGCGTAAACGTAGGGTGCAATTTTGGGCATAACTGAAAATTTAAAGATTTAAAGCGACATTTTTATCAAATTTGCGAATTTGCATATGATTTTAAAAAGATGAAAACGATTGTTGCTATATTATAAAGTGTTAAAAAAAATGTGCTCTGAAGAAAATTAAGTAGGTTTAAATCTTAATACATCGTCATTAGATTTTCAGGAGAATATGACTTGTATTGATTTCAAGTTAGTGAGGTTAGATACGTTTGTTTACAAAGTCCCAGGACACATTGAAATATAATTCAAACATTTGATTATTAATTTAAAAAGGTAAGCTATTAATTTAAACAATTTGAAGTTTCTTTATTAATTTTCTTGCTTTTGCTATGTTTTTTTTGCTTATAGCTCTTATTAGTTAAATAATTAATAATAAGAAAGAATAAGTTTACATATTGCAGCACTAGCAAACCATTACTTGACTAAATAAGGTAAATCTGCAAAGTGAGTCTTAAATATTATTTATTTCCATTATAATTTTTCTCTTTAACTATTTTTTTTAATAGCTCATTTTTATTATCCGTAGATGACGTCAATTACTATCTACGATGGTTCGAAAAATGCCAAAAATTAAAAAAAATGGAAAATCATCACAATTAAGGGAAGTAATTAAGCACAAAAACTTTAATAGAAAATGAATTACATTATTAAAATAGTAATTTTTTTTTTTCATTTTTTTTTATTTATTATTAAATTTTTAATTTCAGTGAAACATATAGCTTTATTTTCCATTAAAACTCTTTCCCACATATCTTCAATCGTTTCAAAAGAAGAAGTGCTTCTTCTCCGATTCATTCGAGGAGAATCTACAGTAACAATCTCACTTTCTTCATCGACTGCTTCACCAACGTTTTCATTAACTTCTTCAACTTCTTCATCTTCAGTAGAACTTTCCAAACAAACAATTTCTTTGATGGTATAGCTAGATATTGTTCTAGGAAAAAAAATGAAACTGAAATTACTAACGTTTATTCAAAGAAAATTGTTATTTTTGCTAACTGATTATTCTAATGTTCGAAGCAATTTCAAAAAAATTGCGAAAGGATCCAAGTAGAGGATTTTCCAACATTCCGGGAATTGCAACTAAATTATTGTTTCCTAATTTCAGGAGCAATTTTTTAAATGTTACTAATTGTTTGTTTTAATGGTAGAAACCATTTAAAAAAATGCAAGAGGATCTAAGGCGAAGAAAGCAGTAATTTCTACTTTTTTCAAAAATTATTTATTTAAAATTCCAGGATTTTCGAAAATTCTGTAAAAATAAAAATTACTGCTTTCCCCGGCTTGGATCATTTCGCAATTTTTTCAAAATTACTTGTAAATATTAAAATAATCAGTTGGCAAAAATAAAATTTTTTCTTGAATAAACATTAGTAACTTAAGATTCATAAGAAATGAGAATAATTTTTTGTTATTACAGGCCTCGGATATTATGACTTTTTCGACTGTTTTCAAAAAGTGAGACTTTTTTCGAATAATTTTCAAACATTGTGATTTTTTCTATTTTTCTTCCAAATATTGCAAAAAAAAAAAAATTTAGTTAAAAATTGTAGAAAATAATTTAATTTTGTAAAGGTTATAGTTGTAATTTTTAGAAATTATTTTTCTGAAAGTTTCTAATTAAAATTTAGAGATCAGTCACTTTTTTGCGTCTTGAAGTCGATCCGAGGCCTGTTATTACTAAAAAAAATTTATGTCCAAAATTGCATTTAAAATTTTGAAGGACTATATACGTACTTAGAATGACGTGGGGTGTCCTCCAAGAAATTCATAGTTTTGAAATAGGGAAATTCAAAGTCTTCCTCTGGAGCCCCAGACCCAGAAGCAATATACAAATTTTTTTTTGCACGTTCAGCTTGGTATTGATCTCTAAGTTTTTTCCAAGTATTTTTTACTTCTGTAACTAAATTTAAAATAATTTAAATTAGAAATTTTCTTTTAAGAATGATAGATAAATTAAACTTTCTAAAGTTTTAAAATACAATTTATTAAGTTTTCATGTCAGACTCCACACTCTCATCTCCTAAAACCTATTATTTACTACTTTCTTATGACTTGCTACTATTTGGATACTTTTTTTAAGATTTGTGATACTAAATGTTACTTTTTTGAGATTTGCACTACTTTAAATGAGCTAAAAGTTGAAACAAAAAAATTATTCTATAAATTTTAATAACATTCTTGGAAACGGTTATTTTCAATATCTACAGTTTTAATAAAATTTCTCAATAAAATTCAATTATTTTCATAAATAATAAAATTTTCACAGATATTCAATTATTTGAAATACAATTTTCATTAAATTTTTCTGAAAGAAATCAATTATTTAAAAAAATTTTATTAAAATTTTTCGCGTGATTAAAATTATTTTCAAAAATTTTAATGTCATTTTCTTAGAAAATCAATTATTTTCGAAAATTTCTATAAAATTCTTCGCTAGAATTGAATTATTATTAATTACAGTAAATAATTTTAATTAAAAAAACAGAAATAAGTATTTTAATATTTATTTAACAAAGAATTATTCATGTTTTGAATGTAATTTAATTTTTAAATTTTGTCTGGGTGATAAAATACAGAATGAAAATTTTTTTGATTTTTGTGAATCGATTAAAACGAGTTTTTTAGTCATCAAATTTAACTATTGAGTGTGAAGCCAGTTATATTTTAAAAGAACATATTAATTTGTAACATAATTTTTATTATCAACATTGTATAATTGTTGATATTTAAAAAGTACATACCAGTCATATTAATTCCTAACTTTGCGTAAATCGATTGTCTTATATCCTCCCAAGCTTTTCTTTTTCTATTATTATTTTTAAATGATTTTGATTTTTTTGTATGAATCAAAGGGCATTTACTAACATTTTGAATTAATAATTCATTTAATTCCAAATTATCAGACATTTTCAAAAAATTAATTCAACTGCTTTTTCAACAACAACATACTATAAAATAACAAAAGAATATCAAAATTACTAACCTTATATTTTAACTATCAGTTGTTTTATTTATTCGTAAACAAAAATTATTATGAACGCGTACAATTTGCATTTCATATTTTAAAAAAGTCGACAATTAAAATGAGTTTTTTCGTAATTTTAATTTCTTTAATGGTACAGTGGATAAGTTTATTGCATAAAATTTTATATTTATGCAAATGTAAGGGCGCTTTGAGGTTTAGACGTTGGTGGGTGAAATCTCATTTAATGGAGGAAATGAGAAATATATTTGGTGCATACAATTCGCTATTTTTAGTTTTCATGAAAGAGGATCATGAAGAATTCTATAATCTGACAAGGATGACACCAAACGATTTTGAAGAATTGCATCAACTTATTAAACACAGGCTTCAAAAGCATAGCATTCGAAAACCACTGCCAACGAGACTTCGCTTGGCGCTTACCTTGAAGTATGTAATTTTAATGTAATTAAATTAAATATTCAATTGTTAATTTTTAAAAATTTCAAATTATATAAACTTATGTTAAATTCTGCTTTAATGTTATTTTAATAACGACTTTTTTTAAAATTTTTAGAAGATTATTTAATGCACATTATTATCTAAAGCCTTTTTGAGTGGAAATTTAACAAATTTTTCTAACGCAATCTTTATTTTCTATTTTAAAAATTCTTATGATCCTTATTTACAGTTTATTATTATTATTTATTTATTATTTACATTTCATTTAGAGTTTATATTTTATTTATTGTTATTTACAATTAATTATTTTTTTATTTATATTATAGTTTACTTGCAAATGGAGATAGCGTGAGGACAACTCAATATTTTTTTCGTGTTGGTCGATCTACAGCTTATAAAATTGTGGAAGAAGTTGCAACTGCAATTTGGGAAGAGTTATCGCCATGGTATCTGCGACCAAGGACTCAGCGGGAGTGGAAAGTAATTGCTTCAGGTTTCAGAGCGAAGTGGGACTTTCCAAATGTTATCGGAGCCATGGATGGAAAGGAATTTAGAATTCAACCGCCACCTCATAGTGGTAGTACCACCCCCTTGCACTTTACCAAGGAGCGAAGAAAAATCTACATTTTTTCTTATTGGGGATGAGATATTTCCATTTACAGAATTTCTCATGGTTCCATTTGCTCGTCGGAATATTTTAAATGCTGCTAAGGAAAATTTCAATCGAAGGTATAATGAGAAAATTTTTTAAATACAGTAAATACGTAAAAAAAATTGTTTTGTTCAAGTGACAATTTCATTGTAAAGTAACCATAAAATTATTATTTTTAGATTATCAAGAGCGAGAAATACCATAGAGGCGAGTTTTGGATTTTTGGTTTCCACTTTTCAGCTTTTAAAACAAACCTTACGGTTTAAATTGGAAACTTCAATTAAGATTGTCCTAGCAGCAGTTTGTTTGCATAATTTTTTAATTACCAGGCGAATGGAACGTGGTGAAAATATTGATTTCTCAACACAAGAGGAAAGACCAGAAGTCCTCGTTTTTGGTAAGACTTTAGTTGAGGGACCAGTGAAATTTCAACACATCCAAATTTCTGATGATTATGGGAGGTCAATTTTTTCTGAAAATTTTATGTATTTTATTTTAAATTCTATTTCATTTTATTTCAAAGTGACTCACCTCTTAAATAATTGTCCTTATGAACTTTCCGATGGTATCATTTTTTTTAAATAATATAATTTATCGAAAAAATTAAAATTGGAAAACTTATTAAATATCTCAAAATATGTCGCCTCCGATTTATTTTAAATTTATGTCAAAGTAAAGCTTGAATATTCTAATTTAATTCCCTATAAACATTATAATGGTCAATTCAGGGAAATTTTTTGAAATTAATTAAATTTTACAAAAATGTCAGAAGTTAAACTGTGTAAAAGTTTAAAAAAACAGTTGTAAAATTTAATTAATTTCTGAAATTTTTAAGAATTACCCATTTCAATGTTTACAGGGAAATAAAGTTTGGCTTCAATAAATAGTAGAAATAATTATTTAAAAATTGCCTTCCCATGTCAATTGTTTATAAAAAAAATCGTTTTGAAATAGAATGTCCCATATACTATAAAAGATTAACAAACAATTAGTTAATATTTTTTAAAATAAAACTATATTTTCGAGAAAAATTAAAAAACAGTTAAAAATTTTTTTTTAGATTCTTCAAGTTTTAAGAAAACAATTTTTTTCCAAACTAGCAAATAAAATAAATTAAATTTCTAAAATAGTAAACTAAGAATATTTATTAGAATAATTTTAATTACATAAATCTGTCAATTTATAATAACAATAATTAAATATTTCTTTTTTATAGGTGACAGAGAAGAAACACAAGAAGAAGAAGAAGTTGAAGAAGATCAATTTGGTGATGGCGCAATTCACCAACGAGAAGTTTTGATGAACTATTTTATGTCAGAAGCTGGTGCAAATTAATAATTTAAAGAAAGATATTTTAATGTTCTTTTATAAAGCAAAATGTTTCAAAACTTAATTTTCAAAGATTTTAACAAAACACTTAAAAATGACTATTTCAAGGTCTGTAATCTTCTAGTTCTAGAAATTTTGAATTTATCAGAAATGCTACTATGTAACTTCTACAAAATTATTTAAGTGATTTTAATTTCATTATTTTCTAGATTTTTAATAACTGAAATTTTTTCTAAATCAACAATTTTCAATAATTTTGATAAAAAATTATAAAATCCACTTCTAGCGATATTTTAATTATTCGAATTTTTTTCAATTAAATATAATGTATTTAGAAATTCGATTAATTTCACCAATAATTGTAATACTTTTTTTTAATTAAACTTTTTCATAATAATATATTATTAGCACAATAATTTTAATTTATTTTTATAAATAAAAGTCATTTATGACGAATCGAATTTTTATTATTTAATAATCAAACATTTCAAACAAGAATTGTAAATGTAATAACAAGTAGGTAGTAGTAAACATTTCTTATAATTGTTTTCAACAGAATTTTAAAGTTAGTAAAAGTTTAGATTAATGTAATTTTTTAACATTAGATTACTTGATGACAATATTTTTCCAAAATTAGAAGAAGTTCGGGGTATATATCATCCTGTTCTTCTGATGTCAAATTGTCCCATTCTAACTTAATATTTTCTAGAAATCTATCTCGAATTTGAATTGGTTTTACAATCCTTGTAAAATTTGAATTAATGTGACCGCAACTTTGCTTCAAACGTTGTTCTGATTCTAAAATTTTCAGTTTTGTAAGAGTTGTAACGTGTTCATTCATTTTTCTTGCATCTTGACAGAAAGATATAACTTCTTCTTGAACCTTATCAAATTTATCAATTCTCTCCCTCTTTTTTTCCGCGAACTTGTCAAAACTCGGAACAGTAGTTCCCATTTTCCGTGAATTTTTATTAAATTGTTTTTCAGGTCGTTTTTTTGGAGGTGGAATAGGATTTTTTTTCTGTCGAGATGATTCGGTTATAATTCGGGGGTTTATATCATGTAATGATATATCGTTAATATTGTCAATCTGTGATAAGACATTATCAAGAGGTTGACGATAAACAAGTGGTTCCGCGATATTACGTGATTTTGAAGTTCTGGATTGAGAAAATGAAATGTCTGAAGATTGAAAGTTCTGTTCATGCAATTGGTTTCCAATAGTGTCGTTATCCTGAGATGGGTTTTCGATAATACCTCTGTGAAAAACATGAGGTTCTGCGAGATAACGCAATATTGGACGTTCAGGTGGAGAAATTGATACCCGCGGTGGGTTATCAATGGTATCGCCAATTTGTGATGGGACATGGGTAATAGAAGAATGAAAAACACGAGGTTTCTCGATTTTACGTAATTTTGAAGCTCTGGATTGAGGAAATGAAATGTCTGAAGATTGAAAGTTCTGTTCATGCAATTGGTTTCCAATAGTGTCGTTATCCTGAGATGGGTTTTCGATAATACCTCTGTGAAAAACATGAGGTTCTGCGAGATAACGCAATATTGGACGTTCAGGTGGAGAAATTGATACCCGCGGTGGGTTATCAATGGTATCGCCAATTTGTGATGGGACATGGGTAATAGAAGAATGAAAAACACGAGGTTTCTCGATTTTACGTAATTTTGAAGCTCTGGATTGAGGAAATGAAATGTCTGAAGATTGAAAGTTCTGTTCATGCAATTGGTTTCCAATAGTGTCGTTATCCTGAGATGGGTTTTCGATAATACCTCTGTGAAAAACATGAGGTTCTGCGAGATAACGCAATATTGGACGTTCAGGTGGAGAAATTGATACCCGCGGTGGGTTATCAATGGTATCGCCAATTTGTGATGGGACATGGGTAATAGAAGAATGAAAAACACGAGGTTTCTCGATTTTACGTAATTTTGAAGCTCTGGATTGAGGAGATGAAATGTCTGAAGATTGAAAGTTCTGTTCATGTAATAGGTTTCCAAAAGTGTCGTTATCCTGGGATGGGTTTTCGATAATACCTCTGTGAAAAACATGAGGTTCTGCGAGATAACGCAATATTTGCCCTTTAGGTGGAGAAATTGATACCGGCGATGGGTTATCAATGGTATCGCCAATTTGTGATGGGACATGGGTAATAGAAGAATGAAAAGCATGAGGTTTCTCGATTTCAAGTGATTTTGGAGCTCTAGATTGAGAAATTGTTGTTGGTTTAACTTCAGATTGATTCTTAAATGGTTTTAAACTTAAAGAGGTTAATTTTGTAGGAGTTGCTAGAAAAGTGAATGAAGACTGGTTGGGTATTCGAGAAAATCGGCGTTCTGATGGCGCTTCTACAAAAACTGATGGAAATTTTGATGTCGATTCACGAAAATAAGTATATTGCGACGTAGATGATCCGGCGGAAGGCAAAGGACTCGGTATTGCTGGATTAACATCTTTCGAAGGACAGGAATTTGCTGATGAAGACTGTGTTGATGACTCGATATGTAGCGAAGTTGTTGATTCGTCGGGTAAAGAAGAACGGAAATGTAAATATTGTGACGTAGATGATCCGGCGGAAGACACAGGACTCGGTATTGCTGGATTAACATCTATCGAAGGACAGGAATTTGCTGATGAAGATTGTGTTGATGACTCGATATGTAGCGAAGTTGTTGATTCGTCGGGTAAAGAAGAACGGAAATGTAAATATTGTGACGTAGATGATCCGGCGGAAGACACAGGACTCGGTATTGCTGGATTAACATCTATCGAAGGACAGGAATTTGCTGATGAAGACTGTGTTGATGACTCGATATGTAGCGAAGTTGTTGATTCGTCGGGTAAAGAAGACTGCAAATCCTGATTACTTGTTTCTTCCCTGATTGTATCCTCATCGAAATTTTTCGATGTTTTGTTGATGCTAGTAGTAGAAAAGTTATTGTTTTATTTATTTTTGTATTTGGTTTGATTAAAATAATAGATAATGAAAATTTCTTTTAATAAAAAATTAGTTTGAATTTTTCATAGTTGCCAGGAACCCGTACCAAACGCAAGTGCTCATGCCTCGTGCCTTTATTGTAGTGGGTGGAGATTTGCCAGGGTGACCGCAAGATTGACTTTATCAATTTCCCTGACATTTTACTGACATAACAACGAATTTCCCTGACAAAATTTTTTTGTTTAGAGCAAAAAATGTATTGCATGACCGCCTTAATTTCTTTAATTGCCCTGACAAAAAATTTTTCCTGACATTTCCCTGACTTTACTGACAAAAATTTTTTTTCTTGACATTACCCTTCTTCTTTAATTTCCCTGACAAAAAAATTTTTCCAGACATTTCCTTGATTTTACTGACAAAAAATTTTTTTCCTGACATTTCCCTGACTTTACTGACAAAATATTTTTTTCCGTGACATTTCCCTGACTTTACTGACATGTGGCCACTAGGGTGGTCCAAAAATACATTAAGAAAAAAAAGTCAGAATTTTTTTGCTCTCACCCCCCGGAATTGAAGTTTGTAGGAAAAAAAAATACCCCTGTTTTTTTTCATAATAAAATAATATTAACCCGTGCCTCAAAGCCCCTCAAATTTCTTATGTATTTTAAATGAGAAAAAACCATTTTTCGTAAATTTAATATAAAATCTAGAGAAAATTTTTTTTTCACTCGGTTAAGAATGTTTTTCTTCTAGAGTATTTAAAGAATAAAATCCTTTTACATATTTAACAAATTTTTTATTTTCTATATTTTTTTTTATTTTTGAAAAATTTTCAAAAAGCAAAAAACGGTAATTTATTATTTTTTATTCGTTAATAGATTCATAAAAGCCAATTGAATTACAATAGATGAGAAAAATTAATAATAAGTAATAAAAAATAATATATTACCGTTTTTTTAGAATTTTTCAAAACTAAAAAAAAAATATAAAAAATAAAAAATTTGTTAAATATGTAAAAGGATTTTATTCCTTAAACACTCTAGAAGAAAAACATCCTTAACCGAGTGAAAAAAAAATGTTCTCAAGATTTTATATTAAATTTACGAAAAATGGTTTTTTTCTCATTTAAAATACATAAGAAATTTGAGGGGCTTTGAGGCACGGGTTAATATTAATTTATTATGAAAAAAAACAGGGGTATTTTTTTCCTACAAACTTCAATTCCGGGGGGTGAGAGCAAAAATATTCTGACTTTTTTTTCTTAATGTATTTTTGGACCACCCTAGTGGCCACCCTGTTTGCGCTCTTATTTAAAATGCCTTATAAATTTTTTAGTATATAAGGCATTTTAAATAAGAGCGCAAATTTCCACCATCTCAGATAGCAGCACTATAGCAATAGCGCTTAATTTTTGATTTCGCGAAAAATCACATTTGGTTTACAAAAAAATGGGCTAAGTAAATAAATATTTTTTGTGTCATAATGAAAAGTTACAAATTGAATTAGGTAAGCGAGGAATTTGTGTCATAGGAAAAAAGACGGTTTTGCAAGTCACAGTATCGTAAAGTTATAGACTAAAAAAAATTGAGGTTTTGTCGCCTATGTCATAGAAGGCACCTTTTTTTGAAAAAGTAAGAAAATGTAGAGTGAGACAAACTTATGCCTCTGCCATAGGAGAGAGATGAAAGACAAGACGATTTTTTCTAAAGTCGTGTAAACGTACTCTTACTCGCCCCATAGAGGTGCGAGTGGGGAAGAAAAAGCGCGTCTATTTAAAACTTTAAGTCTACCAATAAGAATAGTTTTGTAGCGCAAGCCCAATTACGTTTGAGGACGGTCGTTAGCAACTCTGGCAATTCGTATTAGAATTAGATCGATTTGATAAAAAAACAAAAAAAAACTTTGGTTATAATATTACAGAAATAAAGCAAACCTTTTGTGTTGAATAAATGGCTGCAGGAACATTAACTTCTTGTAATGAATCCAAGTCGTATTTCCATTTTTGTCACAATTACTGAAATTACGACGCAAATTTTCCCAAACTTTTTTTGGATCTGAAAAAGCGTAAAAGTTTAATAAAATAACCGCAGTCTTGGTTTTCTTTTAATCTAAACTTAATTTTATTAAAATTTAATTGTATACAATATTGTTAGACTTTAACATTTATTTTTCTATACAAAATGAAGTTAATATTAGTTTTTAGTTTTAGTTTAGAAGTTAAGAGAAGGGGTAGGGGGAGGATATTGAATAAAAATTTTAATAATTTTATAATGTTTAAATTAAAATTTGTTCACCTTCAATTGATACTCCGCTCTCTTGTAAAAATTGTTTGATATTAAACCACATTTCCTTTTTCTCTTGAACACTAAATTTCGATCGATAATTAGGATCATAAATCCAAGAGTTTTGAGAAACAATTTCAATTAAAATATTAGTTTTATAAGTATCCATCTTCGTTTCAATAACTTTTTAAAATGAGCACAAACGCAAATTGAATGCTTCCTCACTTTTAGAAAAAACAAATTTTTTCAAATCAGGTAATGTTAGGAAGTGCTTTTAATTATTCTTTTGTTTTAAAAACAAAAAAATGCGTAACTTTGCGTAACTTTACATAAAATAACGTTATTAATTACTAGAAAAACGTTATCTCTGTAGTAGCAGAAATTAAAAATATCCAGCAAAAAATTAAATTATCGATTTCTTTAATTATTCGAGTTCCTGCGGTTAAGCAGTTCCAGAGAAAAACTTGAAATTTCCGTTTTTTGAAGCTATGGAGTTTTCAGAAGATTGCCAACAGCAATTCAAGTACGATACAGTAATAAAATATAAAACTTATTTTGTTTTTTTTTTCTTTTATTTTATATTCCAACAAAAAAATCTTTCATGCAAAACGTTCCGACAATTAGTTAAATATCAGTTTACCAAATAAAATTTATAACTAAAGTTTTAATATTGAATTGTAAATTTGAAACAAATATAAACTTTAATTTAATGTTTAACACAAGCAGCTAGTGAAATCTAATTATTCGTCTTTTAATACTTAATTTTGGCGTCAATACTTTCTTTAATTATAAATATTTTCAAGTCAGTTATGTAGTTTAGTCTCAACGTTTGTCCAAATGTCAAAATTTTCAATTTTTTAAAGAAAAAATTCAAATATTTAAAAAAATGCTTAATATATTCAAATTTTCTGAAATATATATCCAGATTTCAACTCTTTTAATAATATTCCAGAGTATCTTGCAAATCCATTCAGTAATTTAGGTTATGCGTTTGTTTAAATGTCAAAAATTCGCTGTTTTTCGGTTTTCTTTGCTTGAATTCTATAAAAGTATCAAAAATATTGAATAAACTTAACATAATTCTTCTATTTATCAATCTTTATTCAACAAAAAAAATTGAGCAAAATCGGTTATTTAATGAATAATTATTCTTAATTATTCACAGGATTCGCAATAACCCTATTGATGAAACACAAATGGAAAGTCTTCGAAGAATTGAAGAGAAAAACAATCTTTTTTACATAATTTTAGATATATGGGACAGAGTACTACCAGAAAACAAAGTTTTGTGCTTTAAATCAATGAAAGAATTAATTCAAAATAAAAAGAAACAGCGCGAAAATTAGTAAAAATTGAAGGACAATAATTTATTGTATGATGTTTCGGTTTATTTAAACATATATATATATATATATATATATATATATATATATATATATATATATATATATATATATATATATATATATATATATATATATATATATATATATATGTATATATATATATATATATATATATATGTATAATATTCATGTTAAATAAAACAATGATTTAAGTAAAATTTAATAAATGATTTTTAAACCTGGACAGTATAACTGAAGTAAAATACTACCCCAGAGAAAATGCGAATTAATTACTGTTAAGAAAATAAGATATATTTAAAGGTTCTTCTTTTTTCCTTCTTTAGAAGTGCGAATTGAGAAATGAGAAAATGCGAATTAATTACTGTCAAGAAAATAAGATATATATTTAGAGGTTCTTCTTTCTTTCTTCTGTAGATTATGGCTTCCCAGTACAAAAAAATACAGGCATCACAGTACATTTTTTCTTTAAACATTAAAGAATAAGTTTCTATACTTCAAAATTTTCATTATAAATATTTTATTGTAGAAAAAAAATGCTAAAAGTAGACAATTATTTAGAAAAACGAAAAAAATTACACTTTTTTAAAAAATTCTAGTTTTTGTAATTTTCAATATTTTTAACTAATATTTAACATTTGTATTCTTGAATAGTGGTACAATACAATACAAATAAATTTTATACTGTTGTTTCTAAAAAAAGCATTTTTTGCAAATTGATGGGGATGATTTTTATTTTTTGACAACATTCAGGAGACAACTGACTAGAGTATTACACTCGGGGAACATTGAAACGTGCAGGGTGTCTACTATTTTCGTCCAACAAAATTGCAGGTTTTGTCCTAATTTTCCCCGTTTTTTTCTCAGGAAATTTAAATTTATTTGATTTCAAACATAAATAAATCAACCAATGGCTTCAAAAATTTTTATTAGAGTTTTTATGAATAATTAAATTCTTTTAACAAGTTTCTTTAAATTTTTTGAAAAAAAATGTTCTTTTAATAATTTTAATTAAAAATTTAAAAAATAATTAAATTAAACAAAGAATTATTTCAATTTTTCAAAATAATCTTGTCTGTCCATAATTATAATTGAAAACATAATTAATTCAATTTTATTAAAATTTATTGATACTAATTGAATTTCGCTGCATAGAATTTTATTACTTTTGAAAATAATTTAATTTTTTTTTTTAGAATTTTATGAAAATAATATTGAATTATTGTAAAGAATTTTTTTTTAAATAATATTCAAATGAATTTAGTACATATGAAGAATTTTGCTTTTTATTGAAATAACTGAATAAATTCTTAATTAAAATTTTTTTACAGTTTCTAGAAATAATTGACTTCTTTCGACGAATTTTAATAAAATTAAAAATAATTGAAATTCTGCGATAAGTTTTACTATTTTAAATAAAAAAATTAAATATGTTGCAAAGAAATTTTTAAATATAAAATTATAAATACCGTGACTAATTTCCCTTGATTATTTATCGAAAAATTTAAATAACCAAGGTGGCCACCAATTTTAGTTTGTCAATTTCTTTGACATTTCCCTGACAATTACTGATGATTTACTGAATTCAATTATTTTTTACAATTTTCAACTAAACATCATCTCTGAATCAATTAATTTAAATAATTTCCCAAAAGTTCTTCTAGAATTCAATTATTTAAATGCAAAAAGTCAATTTTTTATAATAATTGTAATGATACATATGAATATAATACTTTTTTAATTTTAAAATTTCATAAAATCTTTTTAAAATAATTGAATTTTTGAAAAATATAAATAAAAATGATCAAATTTTTTAAGAATTTTAATTAAAAAACAGAATCATGATTTCTTAAAAATTCAATAACTCCATAAAGTAAATTTTTATAAAAATAATTGAATTTCTTAAAAAAAATTTTTGTATGATTTAAAAAAACTAATTTTTTTAATTTTAATTACAAATTTTGAACCTGATTGTTTTCTCTAAAATTTTAAAAGAATTCCAAAATGTTATTATTTTTGTATGTATTTTCATTCATTTCAATTTTTTAATTTACCTTTAAAGATTTCTCATTAAAAATTTTTGATATTTTAATTATTTTCAAAATTTGCAATTAAAATTCTTCAAAAATTGTAAATAAACACTTGAAATGAATTAAATATTTGCAATTAAATTTTACAAAAGTTCAACGGCTCGAAAAGGTTTTTATTGCAGAAATATTTGAAAAATTTAATTATATGAAAACATGATTCACAAACAAATTTTGAAAGATTTGTTTATAGTTATTTTTTGCATTATAAAAATTAAAATAAGTTGCACTTTTTTTAAAAAAAAGTCGAAGAAGTACCTGACATTCCCTGACTTTACTGACAAAAAATTTGTTTCTCTGACATTTCCTTGACTTAACTGACAAAAATTTTGTTTCACTAACATTTTCGTGACTTTACTGACATGTGGCCATCCTGATAACATTGTTTAAAAGAATTTAATTATTTTTAATAGAATGTGAAGAAATTTCAATTATTTGTTTATAAAAATTAAATTATCTTGAAACAATTTTCAGTATGTATCTTTTTTTAAATTGACTAATAAAAGTTTTAAATATTAATCTTCGCACTAAAAAACATGAATACATTTGAATTTGACTTTATAAAATTCAATTATTTATCAATTATTAATTTAAAATACTTTCAAAATAATATTATCATAACAGTATAAATATATATAAAAATCAAAATAAAAAACCATTTTTTAGAAACAAATTAAATAATAAAACTTTTTTTAATTTGGTTAAAAATTTCCGGTTTGGCTTAAAATTCCTGGCTTATTTCCAGTCACATTAAATTCCCCCCACTATTTCCCGGTTAGTAGACACATTGCCACACAAACCCTGTATGTGCTCCAGAAGGCAGATTGTGATATTTCTGACGTGGAATGACTAGGAGTAAACTGATGTGGGAGACTCTTATTGCTCTGCTAAAAAATCCTCCTCAAGTATATTTGGAAAAAAAAGAATAAAAAAATATCTGTTGACATATAAAATATTTAGTGTCTTGTTGCTTCTTTTTCCTTTAATAGTGGTATTTACAGATTATCTTGCCGAATTATTAAAAAGGAGGAAAGTGACATATAGTAATATTATTTTGCGTTAAATATAAACATTCTAACGTGAAAAAATTTTGAGTTTGTTTCTTGTTCCAATTGTACTTCAACGTATGAGCCAACTATATGTTGTACTCTTTAGGCTTAGAGACTTTTATAAGCAATCTAATTTATTTGATGAATTAATGAATTATAATTAAATTTTTATGGATCCGGTAAGAAGACTGGAATAGAATAGAATTAAAGAAGTTAATTCAATTCACTCCTAAAATTCTCTCTTTTTTAATTCTACACATAAAATAGAAATTTGTAAATTTTTAATCACTTTAATTCGCTTAAGGTAAAATGTTTACGGAAATTTCTTCATTTCAGCATTGAAAGATATTAAAAAACCTTAAATCTATTTCAGTTTTGGAATAGAAAATATTCAACATTATTTCTTGTAAAAGGTATTGTTTGGAATTAAAACAATTATAAATCTCCTTAACAGAATCATCTATTTTTATATATCGATTGAAAAAAATTTTTAAATTCGACATTTCCACAAGAAAAATTTAATTTGTGTCTGTGCTTCGCCACATTAAAATAAGGTTTTTTTTAATATATTATGCTATAAAATTAAAATCTAAGCTGGACATTTTTTTATATTGCTTAATGTATCATTTAGAAATAAAATTTACTTTTATAATAATTAGAAAAACAGATATAGTCTATTTAATAATAGTGACGCATGGATATCGTAGAAATGCTAAATTAAAAATTTACGTACGTAATTTATTCTACTTATGGAATACAAGTGGCATTTGGAATAGAGAGAAATTAACCTTTTGCATATTCTGTCAAAATTCAAGGGTATAGAAATTCAGAAGGAATATCCGGGGTTAAATAGAAAGAAAGAAGTTCAAATTTGAAAAATTACCTTGAAGATTCACATAGGCGAGAGGTCCGTTACGAAGAATATCGTAAACACCACAACTATTATTGGTCCCATCCCGTTTCTTTTGGTCACAACCATTATAAGGAGACCAATCTGTCATTCATCCTACCTGCAAATATTCAATTACATTATATTTTAAAAAAAAAAAAATTTTTTTAATTACGTAACAAATTTATCACTGACCTTTTTAGGTCTTGTTTCTTTTAATGCAGCATTTCAACTGATTTTCACTGTACGTCACCTACGGATTTTCCCGCTAATTTGTACATTTTTCTTTAATTTCTTGTCGGCCCGCCTTAGAAAATTTGCGCCACCGGAAAGATGAATTTTCTTAAGTATTCAAATATTAATTCAAAAAAAAATTTTAATTACCATACTTAAGATATAGGTACCTTTTTTTATAAACAAAAAACTGACATTAAATTTGAATTCAAATTGCAAAAAAATTTTTGTAAATTAATAAGAAAATAAATTATTACTTTGAAAATTAGTTTTCTATTGACTCCTCTTTTATTAATTTAACGATTACTAGTTTACTAATATCGAAATAGTAATAACATTGTTTCAAGTGGAAAATTTTCCAACATCAACATTCACAAGAGCTATAAGCAAAAAAAAAACATAGCAAAAGCAAGAAAATTAAGAAAGAAACTTCAAATTGTTTAAATTAATAGCTTACCTTTTTAAATTAATAATCAAATGTTTGAATTATATTTCAATGTGTCCTGGGACTTTGTAAACAAACGTATCTAACCTCACTAACTTGAAATCAATACAAGTCATATTCTCCTGAAAATCTAATGACGATGTATTAAGATTTAAACTTACTTAATTTTCTTCAGAGCACATTTTTTTTAACACTTTATAATATAGCAACAATCGTTTTCATCTTTTTAAAATCATATGCAAATTCGCAAATTTGATAAAAATGTCGCTTTAAATCTTTAAATTTTCAGTTATGCCCAAAATTGCACCCTACGTTTACGCTACTGATAAAGATCATTTTTATTTCCCCTGACAGTTGGCAATACCAAAAACACTACACACTATACTACACATTACACATAGTTCAACACATTATTTTTTCTGTTGTAGACGCAGCCTAAATGTAAAAAATTACTTTGTTCTCAATAACACAGGCACACAAAAAAATAAAAAAGTCAAAACCCAGAGGTCACACCCCCCTATCCCCATGTTTTTGGGGTCGCTGAAACCGAATAAGACCATGAAAAATTTTTTTCATAGGCCATTTTCCCGCTACCACCCCCTTACACCTGCTCCCGGGGGTTGGAATTTCAGTTTAAAAAAAAGTGGAGTAGGGTGTCTATTCCTATATTTTTTGGGACGCTAAAACCAAAAAAGACTACCAAAAACAAATTCTTCCCTCCCTTAATCCCCTACAACCCCCTTAACACCCGAAAGGTGGGGGGTTGAAATTCGAATTTTCACGAAAAGTCGATTACGGTGTCTAAACCTACGTTTTTTGGGTCGCCGAAACCAAAAAAGACTACCAAAATCAAATCCTTTCCACCCTCAACATCCTACAACCCCCTGCAATAATTTTTGATAATTAATATTTAATTTTCAATCTCCCGAAAATCGGTTCGTTTTATTTGAAAAAAATTATTACAGGGGGTTGTAGGGGATCGGGGTGGAAAGGATTTGATTTAGGGAATCTTTTTTGGTTTCAGCGACCCAAAAAACGTAGGTTTAGACATCGTAATCGACTTTTCGTGAAAATTCGAATTTCGACCACCCACCTTTCGGGTGTTAAGGGGGTTGTAGGGGGTTAATGGAGGGAAGAATTTGTTTTTGGTAGTCTTTTTTGGTTTTAGCGACCCAAAAAACATAGGAATAGACACCCTACTCCACTTTTTTTAAAACTGAAATTCCAACCCCCGGGAGCAGGTGGAAGGGGGTGGTAGCGGGAAAATGGCCGATGAAAAAAAATTTTCATGGTCATATTCGGTTTCAGCGACCCCAAAAACATGGGGAAAGGGGGTGTAACCTCTGGGTTTTGACTTTTTTATTTTTTTGTGTGCCTGTGTAATCAATATAAATTATTGTTCATCTGTAGTCTTTAATATTGTAAGGTCTATTTTTTATTGCGTTTCTATTGTAAAATTTTTTTATTAAATTTAGTATAAATGTAAAATCACTTGAAAATTATCTTTTTTTACTTTACAACAGTCATTTGTAATCAGAAATGTAGCGATATTATTTTTTACGAAGGACTATAGTAAAATAAAAAGGCAAACACCAGCCGGTCACCTTATTTTACAATAGTCCTGTTGTAAAGGCTATACGACTGTCTGTATCACTGATTCCCTTAGACTGTTGCTAATGTGATTAGAATCCAAGATGTAGACTATTATAATTATAACAAGTCTCTGCGTGAATGCTCACAGTTTTCTTTCTGAACCTGCACATCTAACCTATTAATGATTCTAAAAAATAAATTTCAACACGAGCAATACAGTGTTGGGATTTATTAAAGTAACTATAGCAATCGCTCCTACTCAATTCTTAATACATTACATAGTTTTCGTAATCATTACAAAAAGTGGTCACATATCCGAACTGTAATATAGATTATTGTAATCATTAAGAAAGAATTTTTTCCGTGTAATGAATTGAATTATTATTGAAATTTAGCCTTAAACTCAATTTCGTTGCAAAAAAAAATTGGTTTGAGAGGATGAAATTTTTTTCTCGGTACTTTCGACAAAAAACGCTAATGTAAGATCTTGCGATTCGCAATGTCCTCCCATCGCGTTATCGTTGATCAGAGAAAAGGAGTACGTAACATATAAAAAAATAGAATGCAAAAAAGAAGGGAAAGGACTTTACTTAACGGACTTTAAGTAACATCTTGAATCGCGGATCGGTAAATGCACACATAGCTGAAACAGGATTGGCTAATTACGGAATAAGCTTCAAGATTTTAAACTGATTAATTAAAGGTATATAATTAAGTACAGCTCGTAAATAAAGTTTTATCATAAGACTTTCTGCTTTTAACACTTCTTTAAAAACATGAAACAACATTCAATTTTACTTGATTCACACTTTCACACTTAATTTATCATTCAAATATTCAAAAAAATTACAGAAACTCATTAAATTTCACGATTTTATACCTATATTATAAATATTTATTTTCATTCTATTTTTTTTAATACCGGGCTTGTCCTGAATTAACGATTGTGTCACATGCCACGTATGTGACCTTTAAGTAACCTTAGACCAGACTTGTTACCAAGCAAACTTGACAAACATCCATCGATGAGCAATCTTTTTACAACCCTATTACATCGATACACGGATGTGATCTGGGTATATAAGGCCCTAAATTTGGATCCAAAAATCAGTATCTAATTTAAATCAAAGCGATCGACATGATCTCTGTACCAGTAGTCAGTGCGAATCTATACTCGTAACCTACGAAAATCCCAGTTCAAGTAATACCCATCTCGTGAGTGAGCAACCTCTTGTCAATCTCCAAAGCAGTAAAATTGGAAAGGCGGTGCATCTGAGCTGACTGTGGACGCACGAGCGGAGAACGGGTTTCCAGGTTCGAATAGAAGCAATAAAGGTAATTAACTAAATCTTTTCATCATATCTTTTCAATACAATTTCTATATCTAATAAACGCCTATTTGTTAAAGGTGTTTATTGGAAAAGGAACTGGTCTTCTCTCGGCAAGATACAAATAACGAACTTCAAGAAATCATTATATAAATTTTTATAATAAATTTTATTTAACTAACTCTTAGACTTTTTCATTGATTCTTTTTTTCATTCCCAAATAAGATTTCTTCGGAATTTCTTATTTAAAACGATGATTACAAATGTTAAGAGGTGAGTTACTTTTTACATAACATACCCTCTTTTCTTGGTGCATCGGCCGGGAAACCCATAAAGAATTAATGATATTATTCTTTCTAATTCTTATTTTTTCTAAAAATCTATTTTTACATATTTTTAAGAATTCTAAAAATTTTCTACTGAAATTTGAAACATTTAAAATTAATTTTTAACTCTTATTTTTAAAAAATCTAAAATTTAATAAAAAATTGAAACACAAACCGAGAGAGAATCAATTCCAATGATTAAATAATTTCTTTTAAAAATTAATGTCTACTTCTAAAGAAAATATTACACAAGATAAACATACAACTCGATCAAAAATCAAAGAAAATTCTACTTTAAAACTTAACCCCGGAATTCCCTATTTTAAACCTTTAGCTACTGGTACACCTAGATACTCTTAACGAAAATCCAGACCCTTTTTGCAAATCCGAATTAGATTCAGGAATTTGTCATTCATTATTTGATAACAATTCTTTTAATACTGACGAAGAAAGTAATAATACAATTTTAGAAAATAACAATTCTTTAAATTCTACCTTACGAAATAAAAATTATTTCGCAATTATTTATTTATTAATTATTTATTAATTATTTATTTAATTATTTATTTCACAATTATTTATTTTATTTAAACTATTTTAAACAAAGACTCGAAAATTCCATAATTAGTACACACGACAGTGACGACGAAAACAGTGACGACGAGAACAGTGATAGTGAAAATTTAACAGAAAATAACGAAATGGCTCTACCAACAAACCAACAAGTATCTTTACGTGACGCTTTAGAAATAGTTCCTTTGTTTGACGGGACTAACATTCCAATCTCACATTTTATTGAAGGGTGTTTAGAAGCAGAGCAAATGCTTCCAGAAGGAGTAGCTCGAAATAATTTAGCAAAATTATTAAGGGCAAAATTAAGTGGGGATGCGCGAAAATGTATTTACGGAACTCAAATAGCAAATGTAGGCGAATTAATAAATAAATTAAAACGGGTATATTTGCCAGTTAAAACAGTATACCAATTACAGGGAGAATTAGGAAATATATATATATGTGGGAAAAAGTAAATATTACATCTTATGCTGCGCGAATAAAAGAAATTGCCGATAAAATTGAAGATGTTCACAGGTTAGGTAATGACGATGCAGTTGACGATGTTTTTAAAGAAAATTTAGAAAAAGATGTGATTCAATGCTTTGTGCGCGGATTAAGACCCGAGATAGCGCATGAAAGAAAAACCCACATTCCGAGGAATAGTAAATGATGCGATTGAAATAGAAAGGAATTTGACTGCTAGTTCAGATCTTCGAAAACACAAAATTAATGAGGATCATAAAGCTATAAAAATACACTCCTTACAAGACTCTTATTCACCTTGTTCGATTTGTAAGAGACGAAATCATAAAACAGAAAATTGTTTTTATTTACCACAAAATAAAACATACAGCCCACCAAGACAAACACAAGGATTTTCAAAACCCTATTTTAATAATCAAAATTTTTCAGAAAATAGAAATCCCTAATGGTAACAATTTTTATAGAAATAATAATAACTCTAATAATTTTATGAACAATCGTTCAAGAAATTTTCCAAATCAACGATAGAATAATTATTCTTACAATAACAATAATCAGAGATTTCCTAAAAAAGATATTACTTGTACTTATTGTAAGAAGTCAGGTCACTATATTTATGAATGTAGAATTAGACATCCTAGAAGAGAAGAATCATCCAATAAACAACAATATTTTAAACAACAATCTCAACCACAACATATTCAAAAATCACAAGAACAACAACCTCAATTTTCGGGAAACTTGAATTCAACCCCCAGCAAGGGTGGACTGAGGGTAGAATAAATTTAAAAACACCCGTTTCAAAAGAACAAATTACTTCAAACAATTCACAAACAAATACAATTCCTTAAATTATTATTTCTGCTGACGGTTTAAAATTTCCAGCTCGAATGATGATAGATACAGGAGCCGGAAGAAATTTATTAAAATTAAAAGCAATTGGTTTAAAAATTCCAATTGACACAGAAAATATTTTAAAATTAATCGGAATAAATGATTTACCTCTTTACACTTTAGGGCAAATAAAATTAAATTTTTTTGGTCATTAAACAATATTTAATATTATCCCAGATGCAGTCCCAGTAGACGAAGACGGTGTTTTAGGGATAGAATTTTTTCGAGACAATAACGTAAATATTAATTACACTTCAAAATGTTTAGAGATAGATAATAATCTTTATCCTTTTGTTTCTACAGAAATTTTAACAATACCAGCCTGAACGATAACAGCTACAGTTTTTCTTGACTCATATCCATTACCTCATATAAATGATAAACTTGACTTAATTTCTTCCGCAAAATACTTTTCTGTCTTCGACCTAGCAATCGGATTTCATCACATAAGAATGAATCCCGATGACTCACACAAGACAGCTTTTTCAACACCTCATGGTCATTATGAATTTGATAGAATGCCATTTGGTTTAAAAACAGCACCCGCGACATTCCAAAGACTTATGGACTTAACATTAACTGGACTAATTGGAACATAACTTTTTGTTTACCTTGATGTCATTGTTATTTACGCAGACACACTCGAAGAACATGAAAGAAAATTTAATAATTTAGCTGAACGACTTAGAAACGCAAATCTTCATTTACAACCAGACAAATGCGAATTTTTACGACCGGAAGTAGGATATTTAGGACAAATTATCGATAAAAACGGTGTTCGACCCGATCCAAGGAAAATTATTGCGGTTAAAAATTTTCCTATACCGAAAACAACAAAGAACATTAAACAATTCTTAGGTTTAGTCAGGATATTATAGAAGATTTATTGAAAATTTTTCTAAAATTGCACATCCACTAAACCAACTTTTAAAAAAGTATACACCTTTTATTTGGTCAGACAAACAGCAATTAGCTTTCGACATATTAAAACAACATTTATGCGAAGAACCTCTTTTACAAAGACCAGATTTTTCCCAACCCTTTGTGCTTACAACAGACGCATCAGGTTACGCGATTGGAGGAATACTTTCGCAAGGGAAAATAGGGAAAGACAAGCCTATTGCATATGCTTCTCGAAGCTTAAGCGATACGGAAAAAAAATACGACACATACGAAAAGGAAGCATTAGCTACTATTTTTTGCGTATCTCATTTTCGACCATATTTATACCGTAGAAAATTTACTTTAGTAACTGATCATAAACCATTAGTATGGTTTCAAAATTCGAAGGATCCTTGTTCACGTGTTTCGCGTTGGAGATTAAAATTAGCAGAATATAACTATGATGTAGTGTACAAGGCAGGTAAAATGAACGTGAATGCAGACGCTCTTTCAAGAAATCCAATTCCTAACGAAGAAGAATTATTTAGGAATCAAAAGGTGCTTGACGATGACACATTTTTAAAATTTGGGGATAATAAAAAATCAAGTGAAAATATTCGCGATAGTAATAATACATCTAAATTATTACTCTTATTAACTACTCTTCTTAACCCAATACTTAGTGATTACATTACAAACACACAATGGAAAACCATTCTCACTAAGGCACAACGAAAATTAGAAGAAACGGGAATTCAAGAAAAACTTACGGAAAACGTAGAAGAAACATTGCAGCCCATTATCAAGAGGTCAAGAGGTCGTCCTAAAAAATTAAAAAATAAATTTCCCATACAAGAAGACAAGGTTGGTACCAAAAGAAGAGGAAGGCCGAGGAAAGACAAGAAGCCAATATCAGAAGCTGAAGAAGAAACTGATCCAGAATACTTCGATGAATTAAGAAGAAATAAACGACTTAAAAATACAAAAAGGAAGAAGAAAAACAAAATCGTAATTCAAGAAAAAGAAAATGAAGACAATGAAAATTACTTTTCATCCACAGAAGATGATAGTTCAGAAGAAAATGACGACATATTCGAAGAATCCCTCGATGAAGAATTTTATGAAGAAGAAAATATAATCTTTCAAGACGCCATGGATAACGAAGAAATTTTTGAAGAAGATAAAATACAAGAAAGTGAAATTGAAAAAAATAACGAAAATAACGGGCGTAATCTAAGAAGAAAAGAAGAAATTACTCAAGCACCTCCTGTTCAAGAAAAACAATCTACGAGTAAAAAAAATTTTGATAGAATGTCGTGACCAATTAACAATGCGAGAAGAAAATTATTTATATTTTGTTAGTACTAACGGTACCCCTCTCGACAATGGATCTAAAAGTTTAACAAAAAAATAAATTCTACCTAAATTTAATAATTTACAAAAGGGTTTAGTAAAATAATTGAAAAAGGAAAAATATTATCATTTTGCACTTCCAATTCAAGAAAATGTCAAAGAAAACTTAACTGATACTCTAAATACAATCAAATCATATTTCAACTCTTTACTTTCAATTAGTGATAAACTAAACATTCGGAGTATTAGTATAGCAAAAACATCTCAAATTAATCACATTCTTTGGGATGATATTAAAATTTTAATTCAAGATATTTTTTCAAACTCTAAAACAAAATTTATAATTTGTAATGGGATTACGCAATACCCTAATAAAGAAATTAGACAACAGATATTAGAAGAAAATCATTCATCGGCAATCGGAGGCCATAAGGCCTCCGAAAAAAAAACTTTAAAACTAGAAAAAAGTTCAAAAACTTTAGCTAGAATTCGTCAAAAATATTATTGGGAAAATTTAAAATTAGATATTCAAAAATATATAAACGGATGTTTACAATGTCAATTAAAGAAATTAGTTCGCGTGAAAACTAAAAATCCAATGATTATCACAGACACACCTACAACTGCTTTTGAAAAAATGTCTATGGATATTGTAGGACCTTTTAACCCTCCAACTAAATCTGGTAATACGTACATTTTAACAATTCAAGATAACTTCACAAAATACTCTTTAGCAATCCCTTTACCTAATCATCAAGCTGCTACAATAGCAGACGCATTTGTGAAAAAATTCATTTGCATATTCGGTTCACCTAAAGGCGTACTAACAGACCAGGGAAGAGACTTTTTGAGCAATTTATTAAAAAGATTAGCAAAACGTTTTAGAATTAAACAATTTCGTACAACAGCTTTTCACTCCCAATCTAACGGGTCACTCGAACGTTCGCATCATGTTTTAGCAGAATATTTAAAACAATTTATTGAGAAAAATTCAAAATGGAACGATTGGTAAGTATTAGCAATGTTTTCCTACAATACTAGCATACACGAAGGAACAAAATGTACACCATACGAACTTCTCTTTGGAAAATTAGCTCGTGAACCCTCTAGCGAACCTCCTTCTCAAAACGAAAAATTACAAACATACGATGAATATTTAACTACCTTTGTTACACAATTACACGAAATGAGAGCACAAGCAAGGGAAAATTTAATTTCGGCTATGGAAAAATCGAAATTTTATCATGATAGAAAAATTAATCCCCTAGAAATAAACATGGCGACTTTGTATTTTTATTAAACGGAGGAAAAATTAAAAAACTAGAAAACCAATACTCAGGTCCTTAGGGGCCGTCCATAAACCACGTAGCCCCATTTTTTGGGAATTTTGACCCCCCCTCTCCCCTCATGTAGTACGCTATTACATGTATTAGCGCCATTTTTTCCTCTTGTCGTAGTCAATTGCTTGACCCCCCCCTCCCCCTCAAGAGGCTACGTGGTTTATGGATGGCCCCTTATAAAATTTTAGAAATATTAGGAAAAGGTAATGTAAAAATTAACTTTAAGGGAAAACCATTAATAGTCCATATTAATATATTAAAGAAATCAAAAATTAATTCTTAACTTAACAAATATAAAACAATTATCTAATATAATTTTTTCTCGTTTCAGATCTGAGAAGCAGAACATATATTTTCAACAGGAGTACTCATCATATATTTTTTTTATTTTTCCCAATCCTTATTTAGCAACACCCATTTTCCTCGCCTCGGAGAAATGTATTTTGAAAGTGATAATTACCGATAAATTTATCTTTTCTGAGATTCACATGAAATACAAACTCATATCTAAAACTAATTCATATTTCCAAATGATTATGGGATCCAATATTCTTTAAAAATTATTTACAAAGTCATTTTCTGTATTAAAATACCTTCCTCCAGATTTCCACGGACATTCTATAAATAAATGATTAAAAATTTTAATCAAACTAATTTTTTTTTTAAATTTACAATTTCTATAGTAAAACAAAGTAAAAAAAATAAATAAAAATAATTACAAAATTTTTTTAAAAATAATGCTGCAAAACTAAAATTTAATAACAAGAATAAATGTTTTTAATTTGTTGATGTTCCTATCTACAAGTAGCAAGAGATGCAATTATTAAATAAATTTTGAACTTGATAAAACGATTTTATAAAGAAAAACATAATACATGGATTTAGTAAATTTCTTTAGTAAAAACAAGTCCATTTATTATGTCAAATTATTCTTTATATCTTACAAGAAGAAGATTCTTAAAAATAAATCCCTTATATATAAAATAACATATAAAAGACAATGAAATATTCAAAGTAATAAATTAGAAAAAAAGCCACTTTTATTAAATTCTTTTAACTTTCCAAATAACCTAACAAAATCTTTAATAATTAATTATATACCAGAATTTCCAAAAATTTCAAATACAATAATTAAACAATATAAAAAAAAAATTTTTCCATAATATAAAAAAATAAGAAATAACATATATAATGTTAATAACATTTTTAACAGTAAGAATTATAGCGCTATTCAAAATTTAATAAAACTATCAATAATATATGTATATATATTTTAAAGAAAGTTATCAAATCATAAAAACAAAAAAAAATTTCTTTTGCTTATATATAAATATTTTTTTTCCTTTTACACTATTCTTCGAAAAGCATTGATTATAAAAAAAATGGTTCTAGAAAACCAAACTTTCGATGAAAGCGAAACATTAGCTCCTATTAGATCAGCTTTTCAAGACAGACTATATAACAAACTAATACGACATATATGTTGTAGAAAAATCACAACCAAAAACAGATTTATTAAACAACAAGGGTTAATATATTGCGAAGATTGTTATCCGCTATTCGACAATAAATTAGAGATGAGACAAGATGGTCATTTAATAGCATGTGCAAATATAAGCCTAGATTTCTTTAGATGCAAAGAAGTATTATACAAAGTAGTAAGAAGATCATTATTTTGTAGACAATGTTACATCGAATTAAGGGCAATACTACAAGATATAGTTTGGGAAGAAAACAATTTATTCTTAATTTAACATTAGATAGACAAAAATAATAATAAGTACATATTAAATAAATAACAAAACAAAATATATATATATATACATAAAGGATAATTAATTAAATTAACTCACTATTCTTTACGAATAATCTTATAATACTGACTTTATGAAATAAAAAAAGGAAAAATTATATATAAACCTTCTATTTTTTTAAATCTTTTCTACAATTTTATAAGTATTTTTACAAGTAATATGAACAATTAATATTAAATAAATCTTACTCAATCATTGTGAAGCAATTATGCTCTATGAGTTATTAACAGATAATATTTAACGATTTGATTTCAATACTTAGTTCCCTACGACTAATAATAAAAATAATGTATAAAATATAAAAAAAAATTATGTTCAATCATTTAATGTAAACTATCTACATTGAACAATTATATTATTGTACGACTCAATGACAAATAATAGACTGCGAATTATTTTAAAACTTTTTGCAAAATATTAACAAATAATCATGTACTTTGAATAATTAAAAAAAATGAATAATGTACAACAAATAATGTTCTACGAATAATTTAAAAATATTAAAAAATATTATTAAACAAATTATTTTTAATTAACAATTACTAAACAACTATATTTTATAAAAAAAAATTTTTTTTCAAAAATTGTTCTACGATTTAAACTAAATTTTTCTTATTCTACAATTTATACAAAAAATTTTTTTTCCAAAAAAAAAAAATTTTCTACGATTTAAACAAAATTTTTCTTTTTCTACGATTAAAAATTTTACATATATTATTAAACAATTACTTTTTCAATTCAAGTTAACAAATATTAAACAATTACAATGTTCTACGATTTATGCAAAATTTTTCTATGACTTACTCAAAACTTTTTCAATTAACAAATAATGTTAAAACGATTTTACTCAATAATGTTAAACAAACATATTGTACTACGATTTACTAAAATATTTTGTTCTTCACAATAAACACTAGAATAATGTTTTCTTGTAATTCTTTTTCTACGATTTAAAAGAAAGTTAACCTTATGTATTACGATATCGAGAATTTTAGACAAATCTTCTGCCGAAGCTTCAATCGCAAATTTTCAATTGTGTGATTGAATTAAGAGGGGAGGTGTCACATGCCACGTGTGTGACCTTTAAGTAACCTTAGACCAGACCTGTTAACAAGCAAACTTGACAAACACCCATCGATGAGCAATCTTTTTACAACCCTATTACGTCGATACACGGATGTGATCTGGGTATATAAGGCCCTAAATTTGGATCCAAAAATCAGTATCTAATTTAAATCAAAGCGATCGACATCATCTCTGTACCAGTAGTCAGTGCGAATCTATACTCGTAACCTACGAAAATCCCAGTTCAAGTAATACCCATCTCGTGAGTTGGAAAGGCGGTGCATCTCAGCTGACTGTGGACGCACGAGCGGAGAACGGGTTTCCAGCTTCGAATAGAAGCAATAAAGGTAATTAACTAAATCTTTTCATCATATCTTTTCAATACAATTTCTATATCTAATAAACGCCTATTTGTTAAAGGTGTTTATTGGAAAAGGTCTTCTCTCGGCAAGATAAAAATAACGAACTTCAAGAAATCATTATATAAATTTATATAATAAATTTTATTTAACTAACTCTTAGACTTTTTCATTGATTCTTTTTCCTCATTCCCAAATAAGATTTCTTCGGAATTTCTTATTTAAAACGAGGATTACAAATGTTAAGAGGTGAGTTACTTTTCACGTAACAATTGGGATTTTTAATTTCTGGAGAGGACTGATAAGATGGGAGAAATAAATTGTTTACAATTATTTTATTATATTATTTTCTTATCAATATTACAAAATGGTTTTACTTATTTTAAATACACAATCTGTTTGAGCAATGGGGTCACTAAATTATTTGTGAATTTTAGATAAATCTTCAATCCACTATCGCCATATTTGACAGAACTCTTATATATAATTTGTCAATCCGTTTCGGGATTATTCATAAATTTATTTGTCAATTCATTTATTAACAAATAAAACCCTGAAAATATTGTCAATCCACTACTGGATTATTCAATAAATATTATAAACATATGTTAATCCATTACTGGATTATTCAAAATAATAATTTCAAGAAAACAATTGTCAATCCACTTCTGGATTATTCAGATTAATTATTTCAAAAGAAAAAATGTCAATCCACTTCTAGATTATTCAATTAATTACTACACGGAGAAAAATATAAAGTCACTTTTACTACTTTTATAGTAAAAAATTCCCGTTAAAGCATTTCTGGTAATTTTTACTACTTTTGGAGTAAAATTTGCTACGTTCGAAGTGAATTTTACTAATTTTTACAAATATGTACTTCCAACGTAGGAAAATATACTCCAAAAGTAGTAAAAATTACCAGAAATGCTTTACTGGAAATTTTTTACTATAAAAATATTATTCAAAATAATAATTTCAAGAAAACAATTGTCAATCCACTTTTGGATTATCTTTATAAATAAGATCAGACTTTTGTCTGTACACTGCATAGAAATTGAAAATTCCTATTTAGTTTTTCTATTCAAGTAGTAAGAATTCCAAAAATGCCAATAAAAAAAATTATGTATGTATGTATTAGCCTGGCCATTTTTGTAAAATTATTTAATATCAATGAGTGCCGGGCTGAAAAAGTTTCCTTTTCATCTAAAAAAACAAATACAAAAATAATAAAGTGAATGTATGAATAATTAATGGACCCAAAAACTGATTGAATGGGAAAAAAGAGATTTTATTGAATTTTTGCAGTATTTTTCAATGTACACGTAAATATAATCATGAATACTTTTGACATGAAAAATTATTTTTAAAATAAATTGTATAATTATATAATACAAAAAGTGATCGATTCAAAAAATGAATTTAAAAAAGTTCAAGTGATTATCGGCGTTTGAGAAGATATGACGTATTAATAATTGAAGATGAAAAAAAATTAATAGTTTCTTTACATAATAATGCCAGCGAAAGTGTGAAATATTTCGTTCATAATAATAAAATTTTTAATATACTAAAATCTGCTCATACTAAAACATTCATTTCTTTAAGGATTGTCACCGGCAATATAAGGAAATGAGAGAAACTTATAAAAATTTGACAGTTTGTTTTGTATATTATTTTAGAAACATATGAATTTTTTCAGAATTTTTTACCACGTAGTTTTTTCTTAAAAAAATTAATTAAATACTTTTTATAATATTTAAATCTTGAAAAAATTTTATCATTAATTTTTACATCTTTTTTTAATGTTTTTTTTTCTTTCAATAAAATAAATATATAGGTTTTTTGATTAAAATTATGAAACTGAAATTTTTTTTTGAGGTTGCAAACATGCAAGATTTTACATGGGAGCAATGGGAACAATCCCCTTGACCATCACCACCGCCGTGACAATCCTTAATCGACTGCTATGGACAATATTGTACAGGAGAAATCGTACTCAGCTGGCTTTGTACAAACATCTCTGTACCGAGCTAGCTTAGTACACATATTTCTGTACAGAGCCCGGAAATTACAGCTCTGTACAAAGCAGCTTGTACCAACCGCGATCAGTACAAAAATCGTTGTACAGATCGGGCTTTGTACAATTTCCGGCTTGGTACGTAACATATATATATATAAGAGACTTCTTTCCCTAAAATTTTTGAAATTGTTGAAGATACGCCATTTTAAATTTTAATATTAATTTTATAAAATTTTGAATATCTCGGAATATGGTTTGTGGATTCTTATGAAATTTACACATTTTTCAGGTAAAAATTTTGTAATTTAAAATAAAAATAAAGTTAATACAAAAAAATTAATTTTTAAATAAAAAATTTTAGGTATATCTCCGGCTGCTACTCTTGATAAAATTGATTTTCAATAGATTTTCTTTAAATTTTGAGAAAATGTTTCTTTGTAAATATTTAAATATTTCAAAACTCTTTGCAATGTCAAAAAACGAGATATTGTGGTTGACATTTTTTATTTTTAACATAATCGCATGTAAAAGTTAAAGTTTGAACTTGTATATCTCAAAATTTAGCATCGCAAAAGGGTTTTGAAATTTTTACCACATTTAAAGGGCAACCGAAGAGATATTTTCTTAAAATTTAAAGAAATTCTATGAAAAAACAATTTTTTCAAGAGTAGCAGCCGGAGGATTCGAATATTTTTTAGCATCGACAAAGATTTTCTATGGTAAAAAGCACCGAAAATTTCTGTAGAGCATTAAAAATTTCCAAAATTGATGAAGAAATTGTCGTTTATCATCAATTTTTAAAAATTTAGGAACCGTTTGTACCACAGGCCGACAGTATTTACGAAACAAGAATCAAACAATATTTTTCCGAAGGTTTTCAACGTGATAATTCCAAATCCAGCGTCATAATAGACCCTGCACGTCAGGTTTTCGAGGTATTTTAACTTAAAAGTGCAAAAGACCAGTTTTTTAACATCCAAAGATAATTGTTTTGACAAAAGTTTAATATGGCGTCTGAAGACGCTACTTTTCTTCTTTAAAATACATTTTGAAAATTTAAAATATTTCTATTTTCCTCTGAGTAATCGTTCATTCTGTTTACTGAGTTTGGCAAATTCTTTGAAAACTGAGTAAAAACATACAAAACTTCGATAATGAAGAAGAATATTACTACAAACCAGAATATAAATTTCAAATACTTCTGCGTATTTTCGGTACAACTAAATGCGAATACGATATCAGATTTACCAAATCGTCTGCCATATACGATCCGCTATTTTGAATTTTAGAAATCTGACATAGAATTTGTATCCAGTTATACCGAAAATCTGCATAACCAATTGAAATTTAGATGCTTGTAGTTAAATTCTTCTATATTATCGAAGTTTTGTCTATTTCTCCTCAATTTTTGTAAAATTTGCCCAACTCACTAACAAATGAAGATTTTTTAAATATCCGAAATGAAAAAAATCGAAAAACTTTTATTCAAAATTTCATGTACCGATTTTTTCTTTTTTGTCTTAAAATTATTGTATGGCTTTACCGAAACGATACTAAAAAAATTGGATGGGCAAGAACTTTTGGCTTTTTATTCGAAGCTCACCTTGTTGCTGCAGCTAGTCTTTTTTTACAAAAACTTCAATATCACCGGAACCAGATGAGTCTTCATCAATTTTGTTTTATTAAATTAAAGGTGAATTCATAAGGATTCCAAATATGTTAATAACATTTTTCTCAGAGAGGAGTAAATAATCAAAAAAAATTTTTTTTAATTTTTTTATTTACATTATTTTTATTTAAAAGTACACATTTTTACCTGAAAAATGTGTACACTTCATAAAAATCCATAAACAATAGTCCGAGATATTCAAAACTTTATGAAATTAATATTAAAATTCAAAATGTCAATAAAATCTCTTTTTCTATAATATTATTAAGTTTTTGGGTCTATTAATTATTTATAGATCAACTTAAGTATTTTTGTATTTGTTTCTTGAGGTAAAAAGGAAACTTTTTCTGCCCGGCGCTCAATGATATCACCAGATTAAAAAATATCTTAACAAATCGCGGCCAGGCTAGTATGTATGTATGTATGTATGTCTGTGTGTATGTATGTATGTCTGTCGCGATATTTTGTCCGGGATAAACACAAAGACTACTTGACCGATTAAAGCGAAACTTTATAGTCTCTTAGGTATTAGTCTAACTTAAATTTATAGCCATATCCGATTGAAAAATATTAAGCTGAACGAAAGTTATAGCTTTTTTCACAAAATTCAAAAAATCAAAAAAATGCAAATTTTTAAATTTTTTGTCAAATTGATGTGACACTTTCTGTAGTTACTTTTTAATATAAATACAACTAATTTTCACTGTAAAAATGAAAAATAAATAATATGTTCGAGTTTTTAAGACAAAATCATATTTTTGATTTTCGACAAAATTTTTAATTAATTTTTTTTTAATATTGTTTAATTTTTTATTAAGTTGGTAGTGATATCGGTTAATGTTTTTAAATTTTTAATTACATTCGTTACATTTATTTTATTAAAAAGTTTAGAGTCATGAATTTGATGTCGATTACAAATTTTCTAAAATCAATGAACGTGAGTTTGCAAAAAATTTCTATATTGATATTTTCAGATTTTAAGTTTGAAAACTTTATAGCACGTATTTTCATATTTCATTTAACGTAGAAAATAAAATATATGTATATGTTCAATATAAAGGGTACAGTAAGAGCATCAATAAAACTGAAATTTAACTTCAGCGGGTACGGTAACATATAAAGTCCTTAAAACGCCATTAGGGCAAATTGGGATTTATGAATCAAAATTTTCTTATTTTTGAATTCTAGAAATGTTTTAAAAATGACTATAAAAATAAATAACAAATTCCTATTCATGAATTAAAATGTTATTTCTTCAATTTTAGAAATGTTTGGGGTATGTTGTTGCTTTCCAAAATTCTATCTGGGCACTAAGCAAAAACGGGTAAATTGTAAAATCCCATGTGGAAATTTTCAATAGGGATATGGAAAAATTATACCTACTTGAAAAATAAAAATAGATTTTACATGGGATTTTTTATTAAATAAATATAGGCTTTTTGGGTTTATTTAAATATAGTTATCACTCAAAATCGTGTCGCAATTTACCATACGGTTTTACATGGGAATCCAAATGGTTTCCTTTATGAAAGTAAATCCCATGTAGGAATCGAAAACGTTATAGTTTCTACCAATACATTTAACAGAGTGTCTATCAACCGTGAAAGAAAACCGAAAAATAGCCGGAATTTTAATTCGACCAGGAAAAATCGGAAATTTTTTGCCAAATCGGGAATTTTCTTATCTAATTAAAAAATGTTTTATTATATTAATTCGTTTTTAAAAAATTGCTTTTTGCTTTAATTTTTATTGATGTAATATTTTAATTTGTCAAAATTTAAGCCCTACATTCAGACTACAATATAGGTCTTATTTTCGATTTTAGCAGTCGTAACGTAAGGTCTACTTGCGATACAATTAGTTCGAATTAGACTCTACATAACTCCAAAAGCTGGTGGAAAATTAGGATTAATTTTTAATACATGAATTGAAATACTACAAACGCATAATGTACTACAAACTGACAAATACTGGTCTGTAAATCTGAATTAGTTGAAAATAGTATTTCATAGGAAAAGTCATTTACTGATTCAAACAGAAATATTGTTCTAATGAAGTAGTTAATGTAACTAATTATTAGTTTTTACCAATCAAATTAAATTCCCGATTGGTAGACACCTCTTCAAATATATTAGTAGAAACTAAAACCCGTCGAAGACGGGTACGACAGCTAGTTCAGATATATGTGTACTTGCCAATGTGGAGGTCTGATGATGCATACACTTTACTCTTTTGTTCACCTTCGATTCTTCTTTTTTGTGATCACAATATAATTTCCAAAATTGCCCTTTCCAACTTCTCCGGTGGTCAATTAACTACTAGCCCTTCAATTTTTCTCTTTTCCCTTTCTTCTGCCGTTTGTCCCCTCTCTTCCTTTTCTCTTCCAAAATTTTCTTCTTTTACGACCTGTTGTCTCCAAGGTGAACAATAGATTCTTTCTCCTTCTTGTTTGACCCTTATTTTCGAAACGCAAACAATTAACCAGAGTAAACAAAACGAATAATATAATTCCAAATACGCAGCAGAACAGTTTTAAAAATTTTCTATTATAATATTAACGAACAACGTTAAACCATGAATCTCACAAAAAATATTTATAGTAATTTTTCTCCTTCTTCCTTAATGTTAATTCGTCCGCAACATTCTCCCCCTCGGTGCGGAGGTGTTGCATTTCCGCACCTGACGATGATGGTTCGAGTACAATTATTTTGTTTGCGGACCATTTTTTACATTTCTATTATCAGATCGTACTCTAGAATTTTGATCTTTTTCGGTTTTGTTCGTTTCTCGTTTACCCGTGTAGAAATTGAAACGTGGTAATGATCCGGCCCTGATCAGGTTAAATAGGGCCCTGATTTGGAAATGAAACACTTTTTCTGATCAGGTCCTGAAGTGGTGTTTAAAAAAAAACCACATTAGGGCCTTATAAGGCCCTGATGATCACAACCCTGATCACAACCTGATTTGGTATTTTATAAGTATACTTATAATAAATTAGCTTATTTTATCTGCAGTAAAATTTATTTCTATTATTTCATGTGAAAATAGAAGGTTAATTTTAATATACAAATTGTTTCATTTCTTTTCAATAAAAAACTAAAATTTTGTTAAAAAGTTAAAATGATTGCGACAAATGAAAATTATGCATATTTTTTACTCTTTATTTCTAAAGAAATATAGAAAATTATGCAAATTTCAGCAAAAAAAGAAAATTATTTGCATCATTTCTATTTTTAAATAATAATTTTGTAAAAAATTCTGAATTTTTTTAAAAAAGGAAAAAAAATTTTTGGGTGTACTTCCGAAAAGCGCATACCTCGGATTTTAATGAAAGTTGGTATACTTACGTAATTTTGTGCCCTGATTACGAAAATCATAGTGAAAATTGGCGCAAATAAGGTTATCATGGTGAAAACCATAAAAAACACCATAAAAATGTGGTTTTTTGCATTTAACTCCTAAAAAACACGGAATTTCAAAAAATATTCTTAACAAAAGATGTAGGTCTCAACAAAACACATCTTTTTTGTAGAATACATTTTTGTCCAATTGTGATTAGTTCACGAGAAAAACGTTAAAAACCATAAAATACCATAAAATTGTCTAGAATACAAATTGTGATAAAACAGAATTATTCTTAAAGAAAAACAGTATCATTTATGTAATTCAGGGCGCTGATCCAGAAAATCGCATTGAAAATTTTCGAAAATAAAAATTTTATGGTAAAAACCATAAAAAACATAATAAAATTGATTTTTTTGCATTTAATTCCTAAAAAATACAGAACTCTCGCTGTTTTGTAATAGAACGGGGGTCAAATTGACTTTTTAGTTGGTACAAGAAGGTGACCAACCCAGACCCGAGCCCCCTCCAACATTTTTAAAAAAAAGCTTTTTTTTAAAGTGCCTAGTGTAGAGGAAACCACAGAGGCGGGCGAAGACCGACTCCCCCCGTGTTCTTTACCTGTTCTGTAATAGAACGGGGGTCAATTCGACTTTCTAGTTGGTACTAGAAGGTGACCAACCCAGACCCGAGCCCCCTTAAACATTTTTTTTAAAAAAGCTTTTTTTTAAAGTGCTTGCGGAGCGGAAACCACAGAGGCGGTCGAAGCCCGCCTACCCCCGTGTTCCCTCGCTTTTCTGTAATAGAACGGGGGTCAAATTGACTTTCTAGTTGGTACTAGAAGGTGACCAACCCAGACCCGAGCCCCCTCGAACATTTTTTTTAAAAAAGCTTTTTTTTAAAGTGCCTTGCGGAGCGGAAACCACAGAGGCGGTCGAAGCCCGCCTACCCCCGTGTTCCCTCGCTGTTCTGTAATAGAACGGGGGTCAAATTGACTTTCTAGTTGGTACTAGAAGGTGACCAACCCAGACCCGAGCCCCCTCCAACATTTTTTTAAAAAGGCTTTTTTTTAAAGTGCCTTGCGGAGCGGAAACCACAGAGGCGGGCGAAGCCCGCCTCCCCCCGTGTTCTTTCGCTGTTCTGTAATAGAACGGGGGTCAAATTGACTTTCTAGTTGGTACTAGAAGGTGACCAACCCAGACCCGAGCCCCCTCCAACATTTTTAAAAAAAGCTTTTTTTAAAGTGCTTTGTGGAGCGGAAACCACAGAGGCGGGCGATCCCGCCTCCCCCCGTGTTCCCTCGCTGTTCTGTAATAGAACGGGGGTCAAATTGACTTTCTAGTTGGTACTAGAAGGTGACCAACCCAGACCCGAGCCCCCTCCAACATTTTTAAAAAAAGCTTTTTTTTAAAGTGCCTTGTGGAGCGGAAACCACAGAGGCGGGCGAAGCCCGCCTCCCCCCGTGTTCCCTCGCTGTTCTGTAATAGAATGGGGGTCAAATTGACTTTCTAGTTGGTACTAGAAGGTGACCAACCCAGACCCGACCCCCCTTCAACGTGTTCCAAAAAAAGTTGTATGATTGAGTGATTAAAAGATGAAATGATTGAATTATTAAATGATTAAAAGATTGAACGATTGATTAAAAGATTGAAAGATTGATTAAAAGATTGAAAGATTGAAGGATTGATTAAAAGATTGAAAGATAAAATGATAGAATGATTGAGAGGTTCACTTTTTCATATCATTGGCAAACTCGCCTGCGGCTCGTCTTCGTCTCATCTGCATCGCACTTCTGGCAGCTCGGAGGTACCTACGCGTTTCCAAAAGTTTTTGATTAACTATTGTAATGTTAAGATCCAAGGATCGTTATCCAATTATTTTTATGACAAAACCATGTTGATATCATTTTCTTCTGCACAAATTTTGTTTCTTTTTCTTTGATCTGCAACAAGGCAAAAATCATTACTCCTTTGAAGGTTGTTTAATGTTGGCTACTATCGACTGAAACAGTTAATCAGATCACATTGGCTTTATCACGCTTTTTATTGATATTTTTTGTCTAGAGTACAGTATGGATGGTACTTTTAATTTGTTTCGTCTAAGCTTATTGCTTTCAACACGAGAAAAAGCATTGCAATGGTTGCGCGATATTGAGCTCATTCCTGCAACAAAATTTTGTTCCAAACATAAGAAAGAGATGACACTTTACGAATATCGATTGTGTTGTGGACAATTTGTTAGCCAAAAAAAAGATCGATACAATCATAATGAGACTGTCGCTAAAAATACATGGTTTAAAAGGTGCCATGTTTCTGCGGCAACATGTATTTTTATAACATACTGCTTTGCCGTAAACATGTCCTTTGAACAAACCATACGGGAAAGCAGTATAATTGAAAATCAAACGGTTTCGTCAGAAACGATTGCTGACAGGTTTTCATTCTGCCGCGAAGTGTGCTTCATAGCACTAGACGTCGATTTTGAGACGGAAGGAAAAATTGGTGGAGTTGGAACAGTCGTCGAAATCGACGAGTGCAAAATTGGTCGGCGTAAGTATCAACGTGGACGAGTTGTTGAAGGATCTTGGATTCTTGGGTTCATTCAACGTGATAATCCTTCCAAGTACAGATTGGAAATTTGTCCCGATAACAAGCGTGACAGTGCAACATTACTGCAATTAATAAAAAAGCATGTTGTTATTGGGACAACTATCCATACTGACTGTTGGAAGGGTTATACTGAACTCAAGAATCATGGTTATGATCACGATACAGTCAATCACTCGATTGAATTCGTTAACTGCGAAACAGGGGCTCATACTCAAAGTATTGAGTCCTTCTGGCGGTGGATGAGGCGTTTTTTGTGTCGTGGGGGTGTAAAAAAAGAAAATTTAGCCGATCATCTCGCTGAATTCCTCTGGCGCCGCAGAGTAAAAAAATTAAATATGGATGTGTTCAACCAACTAGTTAATGATATTAAATTTGTCTATCCTGGCCATTAACAATTACATCAATGTAAAAATAGATTTATTTGTAAAATTTAGAATTACAAAAAAGTAGAAAAAAAGTAAAAAAAAAAGTAAAAATATAAAAACAAAAAAAATTTTAAAATAGAAAAAACTAAAAAAAAATTGCACTTTAAAATCCAAACTCCGACCTTCTCGTGGTAAAGTGTGCAAGTAAGTTTTTTAAAACTGAAACTAACGGAGTAAAGGTACATAAAAAAACATTAATAAGTTATAGACAATTTTATGGTATTTTATGGTTTTTAACGTTTTTCTCGTGAACTAATCACAATTGGACAAAAATGTATTCTACAAAAAAGATGTGTTTTGTTAAGACCTACATCTTTTGTTAAGAATATTTTTTCAAATTCCGTGTTTTTTAGGAGTTAAATGCAAAAACCACATTTTTATGGTGTTTTTTATGGTTTTCACCATGATAACCTTATTTGCGCCAATAAATTAGAAATATAAGCCTGGATAAAGTGTGGAGGAAAAGATTTTTTACAATAAAAAAAGAAAATAATTTTTATAAAAAAGTTTAAAATATATAGTTAAACTCTTTATAATAATAATAATATATACGTATATAATTAATAAATGTATTAGAGGCGAGCAGTAAAGGTCATATCATCTTTTAAAATACACTGATATAGGCGCTATGCTACTTAGTTAGCGCAACGCACAAAAACTCGTAGCGCAAACTTCAAAAATTTTTTTCTCAAAAACATCAAAAAGCACTTCTTTAAAAATTTAAACACTTATTAAGGAAGGTTTAAATTTTGAGAAAATAATTTTTTTAGGAAACTCCATGATGTCCTTAGCATATTTTTTTTTAAAAATAAAAAATTATTAGTGAGATCTTATTTTGTTTTTTTGAAAAAATCCATTCATATAATTTTATAATTATTTATTAGCTTTCGCCCGTCGACGACAGGCATCCTCAGATAATTTTAAACTGAAATTACATACAATTATTAATGAAAGAAATATATTAAAAAATATCTAGAAGAACATAACCTATAACATAACCTATAACTTACCAAGAAGGTTTCTTCCCGGAAATTTACTAAAAATATAATTCAAAAAAACACATCTTAATTTGTCAACAAGCTGTTTTTCTACTATCATTTCTAGAGGGATCAAGCATGCGAACACATGTTTTTTCTTTCCTCTTCTTTTTCCGTTTGTAAATTTTTTTTTTTTTATTATTAACAACATGTTTTATTTTAAATTTGTCCTTGTTGACAAATTAAGATGTGTTTTTTTGAATTATATTTTTAGTAAATTTCCGGGAAGAAACCTTCTTGGTAAGTTATAGGTTATGTTATAGGTTATGTTCTTCTAGATATTTTTTAATATATTTCTTTCATTAATAATTGTATGTAATTTCAGTTTAAAATTATCTGAGGATGCCTGTCGTCGACGGGCGAAAGCTAATAAATAATTATAAAATTATATGAATGGATTTTTTCAAAAAAACAAAATAAGATCTCACTAAAATTACAAATCCAAACAAAATAACATCGTAATATAAAAAATTATTGTTTAAAGAAATTATTGAAAATTTAATTTTTCTTAACTTTTTTTTATTATTATAAAAAATTGACATTTATTTATTTATTTTCAGTTTCTGATTTTTCAAATCTAAATATCTTGCAAAAATTTTTTTTTTCAAAACTGTTTGGCACAGTTATTTAGTAGGGTGATGTGGGGTGATGTGCAACATTTTTTTTCGTTGGACGAAAAACATGTCAAATAATTAAATTTTTTAATATTTCAAAATTGAATAACTTAGAGGCATTACAATAGAATATTTCTGCATTATTATATTTTCAGAATTTAAAATTTTTCCTACAAATTTTTCGCTTTTTCAAAAACGTCTGTTTTTGCATTTTCCAAAAAAGTTTGGGTGATGTGCAACACCAGTAAAATTCATGTATGTAATGCATAAATATCAATGAAAATCTCTTTAATTATTAATTTTAGACTTTTTCAATGCAAACTAATCGAAATCTGCCAAAAAAAAATTTACTAAAGTATAGTTGACCTCTAAAAAGTGGAGATTTCACCAAAGAAAAAAAAATTGTTTTTGTTCAATTTCTTATTTATTAATAACTGAATAAGGAATATAATTAAAGGACAATAACTAAGAATTTTTTATTCATCATGTGAATCGAAGTTATGGCACGTAAAAAGTAGTTACATCCACCCCAAGAAAAGTGTTGCACATCACCCCAAATATGATATTTTGCGAAAAATGATTTGTACGCAATACAATGCAATGGAAACACAACATATAAACAGATATTTAAAAACACTTAAAAAACCAACAATAAACACATTCTTATCTATAAAATAAATTAAAACCCTTCACGAAATGACTAGAAATGTAAAGCGCGAGAAATATTTCCTTCTCGAGAAATTTAAGTCAACTTACGTACAGTAAACCTACCTGCGAGCTGTCTCGTGAGTTTTATATCAAAAACAAGCTACTGAGGACACAAACAAATGGCAATACTTGGCTCTGTTCAATATCGAACTGTAGATCAGAAATCGGCGGTGTTGCACATCCCCCCATGTTTCCAATCACCCCACATCACCCTACCCCAAATACTACAAAATTACAAACTTTAAGAAAAATCGGTGATCCACCATTTACTTTTCGTATGGAACTGCCCTTGATATAAAAATTTTAATTTGTAGTATATTAAATAAATAGTTATTTGTAGCAAATTAGAATTATTTAAGTCAAATGAATGGAATAATTGGATCTAATAAATATTGCTTTAAATCAATTAGGAAAATTACTTGATTCAGTAATGCATGGATTTTAATTCAAATAAATATTTATTTGCATCAATAAAATAATTTTTTTAAAATAACTAAATATTTATGGGACACTCCGCACGTCAACACGGACAGAGCTCTAAAAAAATTGCTTTGATGGATTTAAACGTTCTAGGGCTTAAAAGATTTCTACATTCATGTACTTTAAGGTAGTACGCTCGTGAACCCAATTTTCTATAGAATTTCATGAAATTTGAAATCTGAATAGTTAATAACGAGATCTATGTATTTGCAAAATATTAAAAAAATTGACCGTTTCTAAAACAAGATATTTAAGTTCAAAGTTTGTTATTTAACATGGTTAACCTATGAAAAGTGCATGTAAACGGCACATTTCTTCTAATAACTTCTAAAATTTTCTATAGATTGTTTTAAAAAACTAATATATTATAAATGAATGTTTGAGAAATTTATAACAAAAAGATTTAACAATATTAACCGTTTCATTTAAAAGATATAATATAATATTCTAACTTGACTAGTATACTTGTGTGTGAGTGTGTCTGTACATAGGGCTGACTATGCATTCAGTACAGTCCAAGCAAAAATATGCTACAGTAACTGCACCATACTATAGCATTTTATTAAAATTTACTTTTGAGAGTGACTGTCGCGAGCGTACTACCTTAAGATGCCGATGGGCGTTTTTTGCAAATTTTCATTTCCGATGCCAATAGAGCGTCAAAAGTCAAAAGGTCCAAAAATTTCAAAATACTTTTATGAATTAAAAGCAAAAAACGAGGTAAATTATTCTGTAACTCATTCTTTAACAGTTTTTTAAGGTCTCCGAATATAAATCTAAAGTTTTTTTTTAAGTCTAAAATGTCGGATCCAATATGGCGGACAAAATTCCAATTTTATCAGATTCGATTAAAACTTGTTACTCGGTGGTTTTTAGGGTCGCTGATTACGAATCTACACTACCGGTCAAAATTGAGAGATCATCCATTTTCAGGTGATTGAAAAACATTTTAAAACATAAAATGTATGGAAACTAAAATATTTTGCTTTTTATTTTTTGAAAGATGATAACATTTTGAAAAGAACAAGATCTTTTAGAAGTCATTTAGCCAATATTTTATTTAGATATTTTTAAAAAATCGTCATTTTCAATGTCTTGCAAAAATTTGAATAACTTTTAAAATAATGAACGCTTTTTAATGGTCTTAAGTTTATTTTAAAGGTCATTTGCTACACTATAAGAATTACTTATAGGCATTAACGTGTAATTTTTTTCTTAGAAAATACAGGCCGTCAAACTTGGACCAAAAAAATTTAAAAAATTTGGAACAATCTTTCTGTACTAAAAACTATTTTAGAAAATATATAAAACTTTATATGGTGTAGATTTTATAAGAAAATTTAATAAAAAATACGTTTGAATTTTAAAAATTATTTTTCTGTAAATAAGAATGTTTAGAAGTTATTCAAATTTTTGTAAAACATTGAAAATGGCGATTTTTTAAAAATATCTAAATGAATTATTGGCCAAACGACTTCTGAAATATCTTCTTCTGTTCAAAATTTTATCATCTTTAACCCCTTCAGTGTGTAGCTAAAATATAACAAAATGGTCCCGAAGTGTGTAAGACCTTCTTGTGAATAAATTTTCCTGACACTAGGTACTAAGGGGTTTTTTGGGGTCGCTGATTACGATGCCGGTGTTAGTTTTTAAAAATTCAAAATGGCGGATCTAATACGGCGGTCATGGTTTTGAAAAATTCATTGGATTCGTTTAAAATTTGTTACTCGAGGGTTTCTGTGGTCGCTGATTACGAAACAGTTATTAATTTTTAAAAATTTTAAATGGCAGATCCAATATAGCAACTCATTTTTAAAAATTCATTAGATTGGTCTGAAAATTGTTAATCTGGAATTTTCGAGGTCGCTGATTGCTATAATCCAATGTTAGGTTTTCAAAATTCAACAAAGAGGATCCAATAAGGCAGAGGATTATTAAAAATGATGTACTTCGAAAATCTGACTTCAGAATCGTGATCAGCGAGCTGAAGAATCCCTGAGTAAGAATTTTTAGAAAAATTTATCCACTATTAATATTTTAAAAAAATTTTGGCGGACATTTTAGATAAAAAATCATGCATTTTGAAAATCTGATTTCAGAATCGTGATCAGCGACCTCAAAAACTCCCGAGTAAGAATTTTTAGAAACATTTATCCACTTTTAAAATTCTGAAAAATTTTTGGCGGACATTTTGGATAAAAAATCATATATTTTAAAAATCTGACTTTAGAATCGTGATCAGCGACCCCAAAAACCCCCGAGTAAGAATTTTTAAGAGAATTTATCCACTTTTGAAATTTTTTAAAATTTTTGGCGGTCATGACGTGTATACACGTCATCCACAGTCAAGGGGTTAAAAAAATGAGCAGAAAAAAATTTTAGTTTCAATAAATTTTATGTTTTAAAACGATTTTCATTCGACTGAAAATAGGTGGTCTCTCAAATTTGACCGGTAGTGTAAAGTCACTTTTTAAAAATTTTAAATGGCGGATCCAGTATGGCGAAAAAAATTTTCAAATTTGATCCTATTTCCTTAAAACGTGTTACTCACGTGTTACTCACATTTTTAAATTGTGATTTCAGATTCGTAATCAGATACCTTTAAAAACCCCTGAGTAACACGTTTTAATTATATCTGATCAAATTTAAAAATTTGTCCACTATATTGGATCCGCCATTTTTATTTCTGAAAAGTGATTTCATATTTGTAATCTGTGGCCCCATAAGCTTCCGAATAACACGGTTTAAAGGAATCGGATCAAGTTTGAAAATTTTTTCCGCTATTTTGAATTTTTAAAAAGTGACTTCAGATTCCTAATCAGCGACCCTAAAAACCTCCGAGTAACAAGTTTTAATCGAATCTGTTCAAATTTGAATTTTTTTCGCCATATTGGATCCGCCATTTTGAATTTAAAAAAAACTTTAGATTTATATTCGGGGACCCTAAAAACTGTTAAAGAATGAGTTACAAAATAATTTACCCCGTTTTTAGGGTTCCGTACACCGTAGGTGTACTGACAGAACCCTTATGAAATCACTCGTGTGTCCGTCTTAGCCACGCAAAATGGGCTGTCCCCCCCTTAACTTTTACAAATCTCAACCTGGTGAGTTGAAATTCAGTAGGGATTTACACTTTTAAGTGCAGATTACAGGAAAAATATAGCGAACCCGATTGACGGACATATTTGCGAACTAGGAGGGAAAGAAATTGAATTTTTTCGAGAAAAGTGCAATAAATGACCCTGTCACCCCCCCTTAACTTCTACAAATCTTAACCTGGTGAGCTAAAATTCGGTAGGGATCTAAATTTTTAGGTGCAGATTACAGGAAAAATATAGCTAACCTGATTGACGGACATATTTGCGAACTAGAAGGGAAAGAAATTAAATTTTTTCGAAAAAATTGTAAAAAATGACCCTGTCCCCCCCTCTAACTTTGGTGTACGGAACCCTCCATCTTAGTGCGAGTGCAACTCGCACTTGTCCGATTTTTTTGCTTTTAATTCATAAAAGTATTTTGAGATTTTTGGACCTTTTGACTTTTGACAGCTCTATTGGCATCGGAAATGAAAATTTGCAAAAAACGCCCATCGGCATCTTAAAGTACATGAATGTAGAAATCTTTTAAGCCCTAGAACGTTTAAATCCATCAAAGCAATTTTTGTTTAGAGCTCTGTCCGTGTTGACGTGGAATTTCCCTTATTTATATTAAATATGCAATTATTTTTCATAATTATTTATTTTAATTTAGACCAATATCTCTTTAATTGTGTCAAATAATTATTTATGTAGTCCTTATACCAAATTTATAATAAATAAATTTATGTTCTTCCATTTGCATACGTAAAAGTATTAGCACACTAAAAAAATTATCTCTTTCAAATAATTTTTTTTATCTATATATTTATTTGATTCAAATAACTTGAATTATGCGAATATACAAAACTTTTTTCTTAGAAAATGCAGGTTGGCAAACTTAGACCAAAAGAATTTAAAAAATTTGAAACAATCTTATAAACCCCTTCGCTGTTTGGAAAAATAATAATCATATGATTTGCCCAAAATGTTCAGCAAAATCTGTTAGATGAATTTTTATGAAACTTAGTATACAAGGGTTGTTGGGGTCGCTGAATATAAATATGACGTCAAAAAAAATTCAAAATGGTGGATCCAATATGTCGGACAAAATTTTTAAATTTTAAACAGATATTATAAACAAAAAAAACAAAGAACAGAAAGTGTAATGTAAAACATTTGCAGCCTCCACGCGGCACATTCTGGGGTCATGATTCTTTTTATCAGCTAATGCAAAGGATATAGAATAGAGTACAAAATTCGATAAAAATCGGGATAAAAAAAAAATTACGTCCCTCATTTTGAATTCATAATTTTTTATTTTGAAAGACAAATTTAAATTCAGCGACCCAAAATATCCCTAGATACTGAAATTGATAAAAATCCAAATGAATTTTAAAAATTATGTCCGCTATTTTGAATTTTTAAAAATGAAGGTCAAATTTGAATTTAGCTACCCGAAAAACCCCTAGATACTGAAATTAATAAAAATCCAAATGAATTTCAAAAAGTATGTCCGCCAATTTGGATCCTGCATTTTGAAGCTTTAAAAATGATGGTCAAACTCGAATTCAGCGACCTGAAAAACCCTTAGGTACTGAAATTGATAAAAATCCAAATGAATTTCAAAAATGATGTCCGCCATTTTAAATTTTTTAAAATTAAGGTCAAATTCGAATTCACCGACTCCAAAAACCCTTATACACTAAATGTGACTTAAATTAAAAATAAATTTTCATAAATTTTACTTGTTTTTAAATTGTTATATTATTTAAAAATAATAAATAATAGTTTATTTATTACTTAATTTAGGATCATTGCAATCAATAGTGTGTTAATAATGATATAAAACAATTTATTTTATAATTTACATAAAAAATTGCATTTATTTTGCGATAAGAACTTTACTACCCAACGGTCGTTAACAGGCAACGGGTTAAAAGAAAAATAATTTTTTTAAATTCAAACATATTTTTTTACTAAATTTTCTTGAAAAATCTACATCATATCATGTTTTATATTTTTTGAAGAATAGTTTTTTGTACAAAAAAATTATTTCAAATTGAAATTTTTGTGTATTACTTTGCCGACCTGCAATTTCTAAGAAAAAATTACACGTTAATGTCTACAAGTAATTCCCATTCTGTAGAAAATAACCTTTAAAGTAAGCTTAAGATCATTAAAAGTGTTCATGTTTTTAGAAGTTATTTAAATTTTTGTAAAACATTCACAATAATGATTTTTTAAAAATATCTTACACATAAATATAATTGTTAAATCTCAATACTCAATAATCTAATTCTTTTCACTTACAGTACAATTGAGGAGGTCAATCAAATAACTCGATTTACGCTCGGCTGAAATGCTGAGAAGCCAGTCAGTCGGGTCAAAAGTGAGAAAAATGAAAACTCAAAATTTTGGTTTTTAAAGAACGGCATCTTTTAGATAACAAAAAAATACATCTTTTTTCTTAATGACTTTTTTTTGTAGAGCTAATATTTCTCATAGTAAAAAATAAAAACCAAAAAATTTGTTTTTAGAAATTTAATTAAGTTTTAAAATGCAAACGGTCTTTTTGCATACAAAATGTTAATGAATTTGCTCGGAATTTTATGTACATACTTATTTGGGTCTGCTAAAACAAAAAAAGTCATAAAACATTTTAAAATTATTTTTTGTTTAATTGTTTTTTATTATAAACAATGATCTGTCAGCAATAAGGTTATCTTATTTTCGATGAGAAAAAGTATCGAGGGAAGTTTTGAGTTGAACAAACTTCCAGTGAGAAAGTAAGTTGTTCTATACTATTCAACGAAGTTTTTCTGAAAATTTCAAATAAATTTGTTTAAAAATAACAAAGTTATTTAATTTTTAAAAAGTCCCTCCCGCGTCACGCATACGCCACAAGAGACAGCGCAATGTGGTGGCAATCTACTAGCGACAGCTATATGTTGTTAATTTATTTTAACAATTTTTTTTATGTAAACATGGTTATTTCATGTTTAATCTAATAATTAGAATGTTGTTAATATTATTGACAAAGATTAAAAATGTTGTAAAAATGTTTAGAAAAAACATAAAGGTTTTTATTTTTAAAATTACTTTAAAATTAATGTTTTCTAATCGTATTTTAAACATTTAATTTATTATATTATTAATAATAATACATAATTTTTAGGAGGGGATGAAATAACCATCTTTACATAAAAAAAATTGTTAAATTAACAACATATAGCTGTCGCTAGTAGATTGCCACCACATTGCCTAAGTTAAGGCGCTGTCTCTTGTGGCGTATGAGTGACGCGGCAGGGAATTTTTAAAAATTAAATAACTTTGTTATTTTTAAACAAATTTATTTGAAATTTTCAGAAAAACTTCGTTGAATAGTATAGAACAACTTTCTCACTGGAAGTAAAAATTGTTCAACTCAAAACTTCCCTCGATACTTTTTCTCATCGAAAATAAGATAACCTTATTGCTGACAGATCATTGTTTATAATAAAAAACAATTAAACAAAAGACCGTTTGCATTTTAAAACTTAATTAAATTTCTAAACACAAATTTTTTGGTTTTTATTTTTTAATATGAGAAATATTAGCTCTACAAAAAAAATTCATTAAGAAAAAAGATGTATTTTTTTGTTATCTACAAGATGCCGTTCTTTAAAAACCAAAATTTTGAGTTTTCATTTTTCTCACTTTTGACCCGACTGACTAGCTTCTCAGCATTTCAGCCGAGCGTAAATCGAGTTATTTGATTGACCTCCTCAATTGAGTGCTTGGATACAACAAGGGGACGTACGCTCGGCGAGCCGCTTTAAAGTCAGTCAAAGGTACCGTAAAGTGTAAAAAATGAAAATTCAAAATATTAAATTTTGAAAACTGCCATCTCATAGGAAATAGAAATGCGCATCTTTTTTTCCTTTGAAATTTCTTTAAATAATTAATATTTTTATATGATAATGGAAAAAATGTGATTAATTTTCATTGTCAAATTTCATTGAATTTAAAAATATAAATCGTCATATCTCCGACAAAAATGAATGAATTATTTTGATTTTTGGTATACAAATGCATTTGGACCTATAGAAGACGACAATATCACGGAAATGTTAAAAGTAATTAATTGTTTATTAATTTTTAATTGTTAATACTTACCGGTCAAAAATAATTTTTTCTTATCTTTGGCTGCAAAAAGTATGCGAGGAACTTTAAAATTCAAACAACTTCCAGTGAGACATTTGTTTATTACGATGTGAAGAAGTTTTCTGTAAATTTGCAGAAAGATTAGTTTTATATTTACAGAAATACAATAGTTTTAAGAAAAATGCTCGCGCCTCCAACGATCCCTACCGCACAGATTTTAAGGTTATATTTGCACGGTAAAGTTTTATTTATATATAAATACATATATGTGTGTAATATTTGCATTGAATTATTTATTAACTATTACATACTATATATACAACATAGGTATAAACTGTTTTAATAATTTTGTAAAACATTATGTGTATGAATATAAATATTACAAATAATTCTAGCAGTATTTAATTAAATTAAGATTAATATCTGTGTTAAAAGAAATGTTTTTATTTTAAACATTATAAAATTTTTAAAACGTTTTTAGATGTCAATGTTATTGTTTAAAAAGTGGAAAAAATTTTTATTTTAAACAATTTTTGACAATTGTGATATTTTGAACTATTATATTTTAATGGATATTATTAGATTATACTAGATTCAACGTAATATGTAATTAAAAAGGACATTAAGTGTTGTTACAGCATATTGAATAATAGTTTTAATACATTATAGAGTCGATAAAAATTGAGTTGTAAATAAACGATATACTAACAAAAATAAATATCCAGAAATAATCTTAATTTAATTAAATACTGCTAGAATTATTTGTAATATTTATATTCATACACATAATGTTTTACAAAATTATTAAAAAAGTTTATAGCTATGTTGTTTATATAGTATGTAATAGTTAATAAATAATTCAATGCAAATATTACACACATATATTTATATATAAATAAAACTTTACTGTGCAACTAACCTTAAAATCTGTGCGGTAGGGATCGTTGGCGGCGCGAGCATTTTTCTTAAAACTATTGTATTTCTGTAAATATAAAACTAATCTTTCTGCAAATTTACAGAAAACTTCTTCACATCGTAATAAACAAATGTCTCACTGGAAGTTGTTTGAATTTTAAAGTTCCCCGCATACTTTTTGCAGCCAAAGATACGAAAAAATTATTTTTGACCGGTCAGTATTAACAATTAAAAATCAATAAACAATTAATTACTTTTAACATTTCCGTGATATTGTCGTCTTCTATAGGTCCAAATGCATTTGTATACCAAAAATCAAAAGAATTCATTCATTTTTGTCGGAGATACGACGATTTATATTTTAAAATTCAATGAAATTTAACATTGAAAATTAATCACATTTTTTCCATTATCATATAAAAATATTAATTATTCAAAGAAATTTCAAAGGAAAAAAAGATGCGCATTTTTATTTCCTATGAGATGGCAGTTTTTAAAATTTAAAATTTTGAATTTTTATTTTTTACACTTTACGGTACCTTTGACTGACTTTAAAGCGGCTCGCCGAGCGTACGTCCCCTTGTTGTATCCAAGCACTCAATTCAACACTTCTTATTTTGGAAATTTCATATTTTGGCCATTTTGGGCTTTGGGAATTTTGTATTGTAGAGAAATAATTTTTAGATTGTGTATGGATTAAAAAATTCAATTTTAAAGTTCTGAATGTTCTTCGCATGCTTTATAGTGATAGAACACTACTGCGCATGCCTGACATTGACAGAACACTTCTGCGCATGCGTAATATTTACAGAACACTACTGCGCATGCTTGATACTAATAGAACACTACTGCGCATGCTTGATACTAATAGAACACTACCGCACATGCGTTATAGTGATAGAACACTACTGTGCATGCGTGATACTGATAGAACACTACTGCGCATGCGTACCATTGATAGAATACTACTGCGCATGCGTACATCTATGTACAATGAGTATGTATATATACGATACGATGAATAAATGATAAAAGTCGAACGACCGAACGATGAAGTACGGAGTTACACGTCCGACGGACGACAAAACGACGACGAATATGTTAATATTATAGGAGATTATTTATTTTTACTCGAACTGTTTCTTTGCTGTTTCTTTTTCGTTGAAACTGACGTAAAATGAATTTTAAATAATTGAATGTGGCTTTTTCGAAGTAATCTGGAACCTGATCAGGTCTTGATTAGGCCCTGGTCAGGGCCTGAAGAATGGCTGTGATAAGTAAATCCTGATCAGGGCCAAACCACAAATAGAATTTACTTGAGGCAATTTCTACACGGGTAAGTTAATTTCCCCAGCATAAATCCTTTCCTGTTTTCTCTCCCATTCGCAGCCGCGCGAAGCCAGAATCGAGTTGTCAGAATTGAATTTCAATGCACCAATCGTCGAAACTCGGCTTCACATTTTTAATGATGTATCAATGACGGAGTAATCTTTTTAATTTTCGAAGGCTTATTTTAAAACTGAAATTCTAACGAAGATTTCTGTGTTTTTAGAAAAATTTTATCTAGATTTTTGAAAAAGTTGAATTCAAGAGACAAAAATGAGAAAATTTGATATTTTTTTTTACTTCTTTCTTAATTTACGCAAAATTTAGTCAGCTTTCTAACCGTATTTAAGTTTTTTTTGTATCTTCTTTTATTTACGAGATATGATTGAAAAAGTGATGGCATGTTTTTTTATAGAGTCGCTTGTAATCGTCCTGATACTCGTGGAAGGTAGTGTATTTTCGATAATTTCCGTTTTATTGCGCTTTAAACCTTAATTTTTCCGTCTTGTCCCACCCTCCCCTATGATTTTCTAATTCTGTAATGAGATTTATAATATCAAAACAAAGTATTCTTGTTTTTTAAGATAAAAAAACAGACCTGTGACCAAAAATAAATGTTTTTTAAAATATTTAAAGAATTATTCAATGTTTAAAAGTTAACAATAATTAATAATTATATATTAATGGCGTTCCAATTTCTACCACAAAAAGTCAAATTTGTCTTCATGCAATCTGGTCGGAATTGCTTGAAACTTCTCACTCGGGGGTTTTTGTGGTCGCTGAATTCAAATATAATGATAGTTAACATTATATTTGTATTCAGCGCCCCCAAAACACTCGAGTAACAAATTCCTACCAAATTGCAAGAAGACAAATTTGACTATTTGTGGTAGAAATTGAAACGCCATTAATATAAAATTAATAATTAGGGTAAGTCCAGGAGAGATGTCCAATTCAAATGTTTTACAGAATTTGTAAAGAAATATCACTTATTATGGGTTATTCTTTAACCTTTTGTGACTTCTAATAAATGTAAACAACAACACACTAAAAAAAAGTTTTACTTTCAGCCTATTTTTAAGGCTGAATTTAAGGTGTAAACGGAGTCAGCTCCGTTAAACAAGAACAGACTTATGTGAAATACATGGACTGAATTTAAGGTGTAAACGGAGTCAGACTTTTTTTCCTGTGAAATTGTTGAAAAATAATATAAAAATGTAAGTGTAATCCTTCTTCATTTTTTTGCATGGGTCTAAAATAATTTTAAAAATTCAGATTTCTTATTGTTATATTCTTACTTTTTAACATAATTTTTAATTTTAAGGTTTATTGTGTAGTGCGTAACCCACGCTTCGATATAAACAAAAAATGCAACTATAAATTATTATATTTATTTAATATTTTGATGTTTAGTTCTGTCATGTATTATTGGGTAAGATGGCCATAAGTGACTTGTATTTTAATTTTAGAAACTCAAGAAATATTACTGAAAACTAAATTAAAAACCTCTGATAACAAAATTAATTGATCTAATAATTGACACCAGATATGAAGATCTATTCGTAGGTTGTGCCGAAATTTACAACCAAACGACATTGATTGATATACAAATATTTTATTTTTCGTCATTTTAAAGTTAAGTGTTCAATGTTAAATTATCAATAATAGTTAAGACAAAAAACGCTTTTTTATAATTTTTACAAGGCTTTAAAAAAACTATGTCCATCTCCCCCGGACTTACCCTATTGTCAACTCTTGAATCTTGAAAATTGTTTAAATGTTTAAAAAAACATTTATCTTTGGTCACAGGTCTGTTTTTTTATCTTAAAAACAAGAATACTTTGTTTTGATATTATAAATCTCCTTACAGAATTATAAAATCTAATTCTAAACGGATTTTGAAAGTATGGATAAGTACAAATCAAACCCTACTTGCCGATTTTGCATTCATTTTTGTCAAACCTATTCACCTCAGGAGCCTGGTGTGGACCTGCAAACCGTAAAGTGAGTCAACCTGCAATTTTGAACTCTTTTTTTAAATCGACGAAAAAAAATCATCATATTTTAAAAATTTCTTTTGGATTATCAAAATTGATTAAAAAAGCAACTTAGAAAAAAATTGTAACTTAAATTACCCATAACAATATTTCATTTGTAAGCACATGAAAAAATCACATTTTTAATTTTTCTACAATTTAGTTTCAGAATTTGTTTAACAATAACATTTTTGTTGCTTCTTTCTGCTCCAAAAGATCATAAAAAGTAATAACTAATCATTTGACAACAATATCAGTCGCGTTTTTAATTATGGCATTTCTACAATAAAAAATAACACAAGTAGGACAACCTGCAAGCCGGACACCTTGCAAGCCTTTCCCCTATATACAAAACACAGAAAAGTTGACGTTTTAAAAAATGTATCGAAATTAAGTAATTATTTATATTTAATAACAGTTAGTGTACTTATAATTGATTAAAAACGAGAGTTTATTTACTTTCTTTTATTTATTCAAAAATAAGTTCCTAGGGCTAATGAGCCCACTGAGGAACAAGATACATAAGTATTTGATTATAAAACTATATTTAATTTTACAACTTTAAAATTGCATATTAAACATAAACATGGTGAGAAAAAAAAGAATTATTCTATCTTCAATATAACAATTAAATCAGTCACAGCCAACAACGCCTATGAGTAGTAATAAATGATATTGTCGCAATTAGCAAGAATTAACAGAACTAAAAAGCAATAAAAAAAATTATATATATATATATATAATTATACATACATATATCAATCAAGGCAAATATTAAAAATAAATATATTTTTACCAGTAAGTGACGTTGAATAAAATATCATTAGTTTTAAACAACTCAAAAAACAATTTTTTAAAAATACAATGTTTTCACGTATCTCTTATTGTTTGTGATATTTTGTTCCAGATCCTGTGACTGTGAATGCCCTGCATTTTACAAGTTCTATAAAACGGTATTTTAAGGACGGATCTTCTATCACAAAGTTTATTAAAAACAGCATCATCAAATACCCTGAACTCAAAAAGATCAAACAGATAACTCGGAGTTTTATGTTGAAAAATGTTATAAAGTAAGTTTCCAATAAAAAACTGTCTCCTCATAGCAACATTCAAAAGTCCAGATTTAATTCTGAATTCAGTAATATGTTCATTTTTTGGTAGATTATATACAAAACGAATACAAGCATTTAAGGCTCTTTCAAGTTTATTATTCAGCTCTCCTGAGATATCGTCATAAGCCATACAACAATAATCAAAGAAGGGCAGAATCAATGACTTGACAAGAAGTTTTTATTTTACTGAATTATTTATTATTTTTAAAGAATATGTGACGTGCTCTCACGAAAGGTTACTAAGCAAATAACGAATTATAGGTTATGTTTGAATTAGATGTATCTTGATTAAAAGTGCTTTTTTAATTATGTAAATTTGAAACCAGTTTTTATAAATGTTTTGGATCTGACGAAGACTGTAAGTTTAATAATTGAGCCGCAGCGTGCAATAACAACAGCTACGCTCGGCCTGTATTTCCGAATCGGAATATCTACTTCAAAATCGGCGGTGGGGACTTGGTCTGGCCAATAGGAAGACTGCATTCGAAGTAGATATTGCGGTTAAGGAAGACAGCCCGAGCGTACCTACTGTTATTATTGCACGCTGCGGTTCAATTTTTAATAATAATTTATTTTCTTTCTTATGTATTTCACTCAGAAATACAATTTTGTTTAAAAAGTTGCAAAAAAATTCATTTTTCAATAACTTTTATAAAAAAAGTTTTATTTTTTGTGAAGATTTCACGAATTCTGACCCATTAACCCTTGGGCGGGCAAGCTAAAAAAATCACGTAAGCTCCCTGCTGGAAGTAAAGGGATAGAAATCCTATATCTTTGAATATTTTTTTATCTTTGAGATAGAAAGAGATAAAGTTTCTTTATCTTAGTCTATCCCCACTTTATCACTTCAATCACTTTTTATCTCTCCTTCTGTATAAATCTTTTTCAATGACCTTTATTTCATCTCTTTTAATACTTTCAATATCCACACCTATCTCTTTCTATCTCTAATTTCATCTAAGAATATACTTACCTCTTTTAATAATCTTGTTTCTATCCCAGACTATCCCTTTTTATTCACCTCAATCTCTTTCTATCTTCCCTTTTTATTCAATCTCTTTTAATAACCCTTCCTTTATCGCCTTTTACACGGAGAAACTTTTAATTATAACATGTGCTAAATCGTATTACTGTTTTTGTTATAAAACGTAAGAATTTAGGGATAATCGAGGTACGATAATGATACTTCTTAATATAATAAGAAATAGTGTTACATTTTTTTCTGTTATTATTATTCTGTAAGAAGAAGAGTTAATATACAAGTTTAGAATGAGTATTATTTTGTTGTTAGAAAAGCATAAATTCTAAAATGTCATACTTGTTAATAATATATTTTGATATTTTTGTTTTCAAATGTCCTACATTAAGTATCGTTAACTGTAAAATTGTATAAGAAACTGTATAATTTTTAATACCAATAAGCCCTAAAATCAGAGGTAATGTGACTTCTTTGTATTTGAATTTTGATTAGTTCTAAAATTTTATTAGAATATTTTCGAAGAATTCCGAACCGTTCCGTTTTTAGCCGAAACTTCGAAGTTACAATCTTAACCGCGAATTTTCTTGCTTCGACTGCTACAGTCAGGTGTTGAAGTGTGTTTATACTAGTGTTCTTTTTTATATGCTCGACGTATTTTATTATATTATAATTTATTAATTATTATCAATATCATTGATATTAAAGTGTACCAATATTTATTTTGTGGATGCTGCTGAAAAATAAGTTGTAAGTAGTTATTTAATACATCCATGCTTTTAATGCAACAAAGATAAATATGACTTTACATTGGAGATACGATAAATGTACAAATTTTTCATTGGAAATAGATGGGTTTCAACTTTGATGTTCAAAATTTTTAAAGGAAAAATTAATTTTTTTATGTTTATGCAATTATTCAAAAAAAAATATTATTTATATGTAGAAATTTTTCATGAGATGTCGATAGACACATAAATCGAAGAAGGGGTAAGTCAAGATTTTACACAGTGTATTCAATTCATGTATTCAAAATTTTTAATATCGTTTTTTAACATCAAGAGTAATGAATTTCATAATTTTTTTAATCGGTTATACAAATTTCAATAAATTTGCATAATTTCAGGTTGACAAAATCTATTTACAAAATAAAACAGTACATTGTATACAAATGTTTTGTTTCAGACTTATGACCTTCAAGTCTTGGAAACTGTAGATATTAATCTTCCTAAAAGGTTTTGTTCCTCAAATTCATCTATTAAAGTATGCTTCGTATATTAAATCAATTAAATTTATATTGTAAATTAAACTTGATAGTCATTTTAAATTTAGTAAATGTAATTTTTTAATTTTAGATTATAATAATTAACGATGACACTTTTTTATTATTGAGAGTAAAATAAAAAATCATTATTTTAAGAAACTTTAACAAAAACAATTGAATTAAAATTTTTGTAGGACGAGGATTCAGGAATTTTACTTGGTGTAGAAGTAATATCGCTGCCTCAACAAAATGACGCAGAACATTATTCTACGATTGGTGAACATACTGTAACATCGGATAATGCACCTGATATAGGAAAAAAGAAGAGATTGCTGGAGGTAATTTAGATAAATTATAATTATTATTTATGATAGATTATCAATTACAAGTAATCGTATTTTTTATTTCATCTTGAAACTCACACATGTAAATTTAAATATTACAGAGCTTATATGCCTATTTAAAAAGCAATGGAGATGGTCAAATTGTTTTAAAACATTACAAGGATCACAAAGAGGTTAGTTCGCTAACAAGGTCACTTTCAACTCGCGTAGTGATAAAAAAATTTAAAGATGAAGCATTAATGAACTTGGAAGTTGGACAAATGCTTCCTGAGTTTAAGTAAGAAAAAATTTTTATACTCATATCAAATTTTATTTTAGTTAAGTAAATTTACATTTACAATTTTTTCTTCTAGAATTGAAAACAAAGTTTTTGTTGCACTTTCCGAAGCGATTGAGAATTTATTTCCTGGCGAATTAGCCACCACCTATTTCTCGCCTTATAGAAGAGAAAATGGGTTTGCAGTTCAAAAATCAGGTTCATTATGGGCTCACTTTAATTATGTTTTGGAGATATTGCGATCGGATAATGTATTAGAAAGACGGAAGTCTTCAAATAAAATCCAAACTCCTGTCCAACATCTCTTAAGTATGATATTTTCATTCAATTATTTGTTCAAATCAATTCATTTATAATTTCCAATCAATATTAAATTTGAATATATTTATAGTTTTGAATAAAAGATTTTTAATTTACAAAGAATTATAAACTTCTATATTTATATTAATTAACGTACAGAATAATTGAAGATTTAAATGTTTCAATTTATTAACAGATGATGAAAGTGGCCTTGAACAATTTAGAAAATTCTTTGGATTCAACGAGCTTATTAGATGATTGGACACTAACGCAAAACGTTAGACATGCGTTGCTACAGGTAGATAAACTGTCCATTACTACATATATCAATAAATTTCCATGCTTGAAGGTTCAAAGTGCGAAAACATTGGTAAGAATAATATAGATATTTCAAGTCTAATTAAAATATTTTACAAAAAATGATGTTTATTAATACATTTCTAAGAAAATAATTTTTTTAGATTGAACTAGACTTTGACAATTTAAGACCAGGAAAAAGTAATAATTTGCGAATTCGTTGGTCAATACTGAAGTCAGTTTTGATTAGGAAATTGCAAATTGTAGATGCTGATCAAAAAAAGAAAAAATTAAGTATCGATGATTCAGCTTATATAAAATTGTTACCAACTTTAGAGGACGGTAAGCAAATATTGTAAAATATATATATTTTAGTAACGTAAAAATTTATATATTTTTTTATATTTAGGTGAACAAGATGCAGTTATTTTATTCTTACTGCAGTTATTAGTCGGAACTGGCAAACCAGGGAAAAGGAAGAGAGACGATCCTCCAAACGCTCTACATAAGTATAATCGAATTGATATCCAAGAGACTTTTATTCATCGCGTAGAGGTAAATTCAAAATTATCAATAACTTATTGTTTAAAATAATTATTTTCAAATCATGTTTCACAAATAACTTCTATTTCAATATTTAAATTTCTAATAATTATAATTTATTCTTTAATTTTTTACAGAAAACAGAAGATATTGATGCGGAAATAGCAAATTTGAGGAATAAAGCCTTTGCCAGGAAGGAAATGTTGCAGCCATTTGTCCTTGTTGTAGGACCACTAATAAAAATTGAGGAAGCTTACGCAATCGTTGATGAACAGAAGTATAAAGTACCTACATGTCTTGATGCATTAGATTTAACATTTAAGACCTTCTTTGCACTAGATTGCCTATACCTAAAACCATCACTAAGACTCTGTCAATTTATACAGCATGCAGTCTACGATATTTTAATTGCCGGTGACTCATTAATAAAGTCAGTTAAAGAACTGTTAGGCTCGATAAAACACGCTTTAGCAGAAACTACTGAACAAAGGCCTGAGAAAATTCTATAGCTGTCATCATGATTACCTGTGATGCTTGCAAACTAATCTTTGCAGACAATATTAGCTTTATTCGTCATTTAAATTTAACACATTCGCATTTAAAAAATTTTATTTGCGCAGAAGAAAACTGTAGAAAATCGTTCGTTATACTAAATAGTTTTGTAAAACATATACGAATGAAACATTCAGTTTCAAAAGAAAATTCTGTTAGTTTATCAGAGGATTATACATTTTCATTAAACTCACTTGATGATACTTTTAGTTTTGAAAATGAAAAAGTGTCTGCTTCAGAAGCAAATTGTTTAAAAGAATACTCTTCAGAGTCTAGTGATAGAGATTCAGATACTGATTTATTTTTAGGAATCGGTGATTTGAAACCACCTTTTAGCTTGTCAGACCCCTCTAATGAAGTTAACAATGAGTCAATAAAGTTTGCAGCAAAATTATATCAGTACCCGGATGTACCAAGAAAGCGCGTTAATAATGTTATTTTTTAGGCATCTCAGTTATTTGACTCAACAATTCGTTTAGTTTAAAACGAAATTCAAAATCGCTTTCAAAATTTGGGTGCTCAGGAAGAATATTTGTCTGAAATAAATGAAGTTTTTAATAAGTTTGCAGAGCCGTTCAGAAGTTTAAAAACCGAGAAACAGCGCTTTTCGTATTTTAAATCCTTCGATACATTTATAATGCCCGAAAGTTACAAAATTGGAGAACGAACAGAATTTAAATCACGGCCATTTGGAATCACTCGCGAAAAAGTTCCAGTTGTCGCTCAATTTATTCCAATTAGAAGAGTTTTAAAAAAATTCTTTGACATCCCTGATGTTTTTAATAAAACTATGAATTATGTGAATCGTTTAAAGTCTTGTGATAAAATTATCTCAAATATTGTTTAAAGTCCTTTTTGGTAAAAGAAAATTCACAATATGGCGATAGAATTGTTTTAACATTATTGATGTACTTTGACGATTACGAAAACAATAATGCTTTAGGAAGCCATAAGGGTATATCAAAGTGTGGGGCGGTTTATTTAAACGTAGCTTGTTTGCCACCAGAATTTATATAAAAAATAGAAAACATATTTTTATTTATTCTTTTCAATACACTCGATCGAAATACTTTTTAAAATTCTATTATTTTTGAAAAAGTAATTAAAGAACTTGAATTTCTTAAAAATAAAGGAATAATTTTAAATCTACCTACTGGCGATCAAAAACTTTTTTTTGAATTAGCATTGATCATTGGCGATAACCTCGGTCTTCACTCAATTTTAGTATTTCTCGAAAGCTTTAAAGCAAATAAATTTTTTCGTTTTTGTCTTATTGATTTTAAAAATATAAATAAAGTTATAAAAGAATGTGATTGCATACTTAGAGATGTTGCAAATTATGAATCGTCAAAATAACCAATTCCGTCATTAACAGACGTGGTGTATTCCACGTCAGTTCAACACAAAAAATTTTATTAGGTTTTTGGATTCGGTTGAAATTGGGTAGATTATATCCTCTGGTGGTAATAAATAAAATCCCCAAGCGATTTTAAAAAATTTCAAAAATTGGCGGACATATTGGATTTTTAATTTTTTTGTACTTTTTTTTGAAAAATATATATCTCTGCTTGTTCTTAACGGATTTTAGTTTATGACCTCTTAAATTGTTCGTATTGAAATATACTTTTATTTAAAAAATTAAAATTAAGAAAATTATTAAAATTTTTTGTTTAAAAAATTAATTTAATTTTTTGAAAAGCCATAGAAAAAATATGCTACCTTCAATTTTGATTATTTTTTTACCATTTGTAGCCATAAATGTGTTGAACTTGTCCCGAAATTTTCATCGTGGGACAGCCAGTAGTTTTTGAGAAAAAAAATAAAACGTAAATCCTCGCATAGCAATCAAAACGTAAAACAACATATGTGTGTACCGAAATTCAGCCCAATAGGTCCCGACCTATTGGGCTGAAAAGAAAATTCCCAAAAATCACCCTGTCCCCCTTAACTTCTATGTACATGTCCCGACATGTAGAAGTTAAGGGGGACTGGGTGATTTTTGGGAATTTTCTTTTTAAAATAAGTTTCTCTCATTTCTCGTTCGACACATTCATTCAGTGCTAGTTCGTAACCATGACTTTAAATCGGGTTCGCTATATTTTTCCTGTAATCTAGACGTGAAAATACGTATCTGTACCGAATTTCAGCTCACCAGGTTGAGATATGTAGAAGTTAAGGGGAGGAATAGCCCATTCTGAGTGTTTGGGACGGACACACGAGTGATTTCATAAAGGTTCCGTCAGTACACCTATCCCAATGGGAAATTGCCAATGCCCACCATTGGCTAAATAATGGACTAATATTGTCTGCCAACAGTTTTTTCTTGGTCAAACATTGACAACCAATATTGGGCTATTATTGACATAGTCTTGGGATGATCACGACTTTGCCAAGCATTGGCGGCCAATATTGGATCACTATTGGCTGCCAAGGCAAATGCCGGACTTTCCAAGCCTTGGTTATTCATTGGCAACAAAGATTGCCCAGTAAAAAAACGAATTCAAACGGATTGAAATGAATTAAGATTTTTGGTAGAAAGCGGGATTCATTCAAGCTCTTTGTATATTCGATTGAATTCGATTCAATTTGCCTGAAGTTGTGCAAACGAATTCGCATTCGTAAGAAATGACCAAGGCATGTATTGAATTCGTGCTGACGAATTAAAAAAAATTAAAGGCATTGGTTCATTTCAGCTGCAACAAAAATGAGTCCAGGATTATTCTGTGTTGGCACAGGATTTTCCGTTCAATTTGATAAATTTCAATACGCTTTTTGTTTAAAATTTCTTTATGATATTAATATAACCGTGTTATAAAAAAACTATTCACATTATTTTAGGTAAATATTCTCGATTTTCTGTTCTGGAATCTAGTTTTGAGCTCTAAACATTTATTTTCAAAGGACAATAAAGAATTTTTGATTTATATTAATATTGTTAATAAAAATATAAAAAGTATCTTCGGAATTACTTGACGGGGTGTGTCCGGGATTTAATTAAGTTTAATATTACGTAATTTATATATTTATATAAAAAATAACTCTATTTAACAAATTTAAATGAAAAATGCGTTTTTTATATATTCACTAATATATACAATTTTTCATAATTTAACGATTTCAGAAAAAATGTTTTTAATTGTAATGAAATATGATCTTTTTTAAATATTTCTATTTCTAAAATGATAGTACTAAAATTATTTTACTATAACATATATTGTTTAAACTTTAAATCAAGTTAAACTACAAAGAGTGAAAAGTGCGTCAGGTAACCTCGGTCTCTCCTACAACTTTATAAGAAGTGTAATTTCACTTATTATGATTTAGAGAGCATATTAGCATTAAAATATTGTTACAGAAAATTTGTAAAATATTGTTACAGTACAGGTCTATATTTGTTCATTTTCTTCGGGACACTACGCTTCCAGATTTTGCATCAGAAATAAAGCTTAAATTATATGTTAAATTGTTTTGCAATGTTAATTAAGTGCAACGCTATACTGGAAGAAAGTAAAATTATTTTATTTATTATAAATAAGTAATATTACTTATTTAAAATAATAATAATAATTTTTATTTATTTTATCATTATACTCCATTAATTATTTTTATACTATGTAAAATATCTTTGTGAGTCAAAATTTAAAGATTGTAACAATTTCTATACGAAATATTTAATGTTTGCAAGTTACCTTATAATTTTTTAAATAAACATTTTTTATAATAAATTTTAGATATTTTAAATCATGAAACATCACAAATTTCAAATTTTTATATTACAAATTCTAATAATTGAAATTGAAGAAATTTTATATCATAAAATTAGGGTTAAAAAACCATAAACTCGCATGACAATAGACTTGAGAATCTATTGTTAAAACCCAGATGCGTATTGAAGTGGAACCTCTTATAGACGAAATATTAAAATTTGTAACCTAACTCGATTTCAACTATTAAACATTTATTTTAAACACTTTTACTTAAAGAATTAACAAAATATTTTGCTAAAAATAAATGCTACATAATAACAAACATAATTTTTAAATCAACTTAATACATAACAGTTCTTATCTCGTAATAAAATTAAATTATACATTTTTTTAATTAAATTTTTTATTATAAATTTTAGATATTTGAAATCGAGAAACATCACTGATAACACATTTTTAAAATTCTGACTTCAATAACTTAAATTGCAGTAATTTTATGCAGTAAAATTAGGGTTGAAAACTATCAGCCCCCAAGACAATAGACTTAGGGATCTATTGTTAAAATCTGGATGCGTAGTATTAGGACAAATATTTGAAATTCTCAATATATCTCGATTTCAACTATTAGATATTTATTTTAAAAACACTTACATAATGAATTTACAAAGTAAAAAAATTTGTATTGTGTCTAATAAAATTATGAAAATAAAAAATTAAGAAGAAATCTTGAACGCAAGTATTAAGATACCAGTCAGATAGCAGTTGATGTCCAGGTCTCAAATTGAGGTCGTAGAAAATATAGTGTAAAAATAAACAAGAATTACTTTAGTCATTGAAAAAAACATTGTCATTCTTATCATTCTACATTAATTATTAATAATTATTGATAATAATAATAACAAAAATAGTATGATCTGTACCAATCTTTAGTATGAACCATACCAATAGCTGATACGTTCGTACGATTAAATAATCTAAATATATCGTGTTCTCCTGTTTAAAATAAATCATATTAAATTTTGAAACAAAAAGTCTTAGAAGTCTGCTCTTTTGGTTGACCATATTATATTAAGTTTTAACAATAATTTTTTTCTTAGTGTAGTCAACCAAACCTTGTAAAAAAGTCAAAACTTGTTTACGAGGTTTGGTAAATATAACAATATATTGTACATAACAAAATCAGGCTTCAAAGTACCACACTTTATTATTTTTTGAGACTTTTTATAGATACGGCAACCTTTTTACTACTTATTTTGACCAAAAGCTACGAAATGATACCTACTTTGTTTAAAATAATGTAGGTATAAAACTAATAACATTCAAATTAAGAGTAAATAATTTTTAAATTTAGTTAAATGGACATTCGGCTGAATAAAAACCATTTTGTACTAAAAATACTGTTATATAAAAAATCAATATTATATAAAAAATGTTTTCTAAGAAAGTTTTAATCAATGCAGATTCTTTAAAAAAAAATGTGTTAAATATTAATTCAACTAAGAGAAATTGTGTTTTATAAAAATAAAAGTTAATTTTATTAAACGGTAAAAAAATAAAGCAGTTATGTTAATTTACATTTTTACTTAAAAAAACGATAATTTTACTATCCTTTAAACAAGATACTTTTTAGTACTTTTTCAATTTTAAGAATATTTTTATTTTAAAATATTACTTTCTTAGTCTTCTACTATACTTTGATTTCTACAATATACTTTTTTGAGCTTAAATACAAAGGCATCAGTTTTAAAAAAATTAAAATTTGCGACATACGTTTGCGACAATAACAAATTTTTTATAATAAATTTTAGATATTTAAAATCCTGAAGTATGACACATTTCAATTTGTTAGATCATAGTATTGAGTTATTTGAATTACATGAATTTCAAGCCATAAAATTTGGGGTTAAAAATTATAAACCATCATGATAATAGGTTTCGAGATCTGTTGTTGAAAGAAGGATGCCTATTATTGAATTAAAAAACCACCGTAACTCTATAAAAAATTTGGCCTGTTTAATGAATGAATAATTTATGAATAATTATGAGATAATGTCAAAAATGCTTATAATCCATAAATCTTAATTGTATAGTTTAGAGTTTCTGCAATTTAACTAATTAAAGTCTGTAATACAGAAATTTAGAATCTGTGAAATTTTACAATATCAACAAATATGTAATTAAAATATATAATATTATAAAAAATTATAAGGTTCCTTAAAAATTAATATCACTTTAAATTTACAGTAAAAACAAAGTATGTTTGTTTAATAATATAGTATGTTGAAATAAATAAAATATCTTTAAGCATTAAAAAAGTAGTCGTCCAAAAATATTATCAAAATTTAAAAAGCGTTTTATTTTTCTTGAACATTCAAGTATGAGAAAATGAAATAATTAAAGTTAAGATTTTTTTAACACTTATTTAAATAAAAAATATATTTTTTGTAGAGTTTTCTGGTCTTGAACAGCCAGCAGGAAAAGATAATTTTTTAGGCGAATTCTTTTTTCATTTTCGTTTACTTTCAAGAAACATGTCGATGGGTTCTACGAATTCTGAACTATCGTTTTGTTACCGATACAAAAGGTAAGTTCACAATGATCTAACTATTTGTTCCCGATAAGAAAAGGTTTAACTGCATTTTTTGCATAATTTAATTATTAATGTCAAATGATTTAGAAATTTAAGTTCTTTCAAATTCCGCTATACTTAGTTTTATATAAAATGTATTTAAAAGAAGAAACTTAAAATTAAATTTAATAATTTCTCATTCATGACATTTGTTCCAACGAAAAGTGATCTATCTAAAAAAAATGAATATCGAGCTTGCGCAACACGATCAAGGTGAGATTTTTGGTTATTAACAATATTGACAATTTTTTACATTTATAAATATTATAAACATGACATAAAGAATTATCATATTGTCTCACCTAATGAAAATATAAAATTGTATACAAAATGGATTTTAATGACTCCAATCTGGACAACAATTCCGACGTTGAAAGTAAGTATAAAACAATAACATTAAATATTGTTAAGCCATTGGTTTTTAACTGCAGAAATTTTAACCTAAATAATTCTATCTCTAATATTTTTAAAATTAAAACATTTATTAAATAATTTTTTTTTATAAATATTATTACAATTTAAATATTTATCTATAGTTAACAACAAATCGTAGAAAAACTTTTTTTATAAAACTAATATTTTTTACAGATAATTCACTTTTACAAAACGTTCCGTTTGAAACTGATGCTGAAATTCCGGAAAAGTAAATTATATAATATTTTAAATTATTAAAAAAATTAAATAATTATGTTACTAAAATGAAAGCATTTAATCAGGGTGTCTACTAACAGAAAAATAACCAGGAATTTTATACCAAACTGGGAATTTTTTCACAAAAGTTAAAAAAGTTTTATCATTTTAATTTGTTTTTAAAAATTCACTTTTTATTTCAATTTTTATAGATATTTATATTATACTGTTCTCTAAATTTAAATTAGTTAAAAATAATTGATTTGATAGTAAAAACTTAGTCACCAATTCAAACATATTATGTAAATAAATTTAAAAAAATTATGGAGTTAATAGAAATATTGTGAAATTGGACTAAAAATATGTAATTAAATTTGTTAAAGAATTTCATTAGAAACTTTTCAACAAATAGAATTTTCAAAGTATTTGAATTTAATAATTAATTAATAATTGAATTTTATAGTCATATTTTTTGCTTATTAAAATTATATTAAATTCTATTATTATTCAATAATTATAATTATTGAACTTCTCTTAAATTTTTATAATTTCAAATTTCTGAATGTTCAAATAAATGATATTTATTTATTTCTTGAGCAAATTAAATGATTATTACTTATTAAGTGAATAATTAATTATTACTGCTTATTATTTTCAAAAATTTTAATAAAATTCTTTACAAGAATTAAATTATTTTTATAAATAATAGCATTCTTTAAAAGGCATTAATAGCATTCTTTAATTATTTTTATAAATAGTAAAATTCTTTGTAGAAATTCAATTATTATCAATATAATTTTAATAAAATTGAAAAATCAAATTTTCAATTGTAATTATAAAGAAACAAGATTATTTTTAAAAAATTAAAAAAATTCTTTGTTTAATTAAATTATTTTCCAATTTTGCAATTAAAATTATTTAAAAAATCATTATTTTCAAAAAATTTTAAGATTTATTTATGTTCGAAATCAAATTTAAATTTGATGAGAAAAAAACCGGGAAAAAATTAGGATATAGCCGGGAAATCCGGGAATTTTATTAAACGAAAATAGTAGACACCTTTTTAATAAAACTATATGGTCCTCTATCGGACGCGTGCCAGGTGGCGGATAGGTTAGCTTCCTAGAAATAGGTGGTATCGAGGAAATCAAATACTCGACGCGGACCAAAACCAGCAAACAAGAAACATCCATCATGAGCGATTGTAAAAACGAGGAAGAGTACCTGCGGGGTAATGCTACGGCTAAATCCCTCACTGGTTCCGATCGTCAAGCGCTTTCGAGCGTGAGGGCGGTGGCCAGTGGCCCAAGGATGCAGGAGGGCAACAACGCGTTGGTAGTGCCACAGATCATTGTGGACAGGTCGGAGAGACGAGGGAGTACGAGCAGCGTGACGAGTCAAGCCAGCTGCATTTCTGTCTTCAGTAATGCCTCGGCAAAGGACATTGCAAGCTGCAACCAAGATCGAGATGAATGCATTAAGCTGCGGGAGGAAGAGGCAGCGAGCATTTTAGAAATGGAGGAGGAGGTCAGCAAGATGCTGAAGTCCTGTGAAGTCCAGAAGAATGTCAATAGGACAATCAAGGATGGACTCAGAAGCTTAACATCGCTCATAAGGGACGTAAAGGAGAAGCACGCAGCAGCTACCAAAAAAGATGAGAGTCTCTACCAGGGATTGACTTGGTCGGAAGAGGCCAGACAGGATCGTAGAGCTAGACGAGATCGCTGTAACGCGATCGTGTTGAGAAACGTCGTCTTGGATGCTCAGAAGCGGAAGAGAAGTGATCCTGAGCCTGCGAAGGATCCAAAAAGGAAAAAGGAGGAGAAACCAAAAAAGACTGGAGGCAAGGGGAACAAAACGGTTCCAAAGCCAGACCAGGTCAAGAAGGAAAGAGCCACAGTGATCGTTAAAGTGGCCGAAGGAAAAACTTTCGCTGAAGTGCTGGCGAAGGTTCGAAGGGAGGCTGACCTGGAGGCCAGCCAGACAAGGGTTGTGGGAGCTTTACCCACTAAAAAGGGAGACCTTCTCATTAAAATTGGAGGGTCTTCAAACAAGAAGCTGTTCACCGAGGAGGTGACAAAGGTAATCGGCGATTTAGGTAAGGTGCAGATTGCGGTCCGGCAAACTACGTTGGAAATCCGCGATATGGATGCCCTTACTGAAAAGGAAGACGTTTTGAATGCCCTGGAGCAAATCTCTACGGTGCCAGCAGGGAGCAGAAGGGTGGCGGTCCTTGGCCCAAACAAGCGAGGAGTAAAGCTCGCTGTCGTTGTCACCAGCCAAGAGGATGCAGATAAGCTGGAGAAAATAGGACACATTAAAATTGGGTTCGTGTCCTGCCAGGTCAGAAGAAGAACTACGGTCACAAGGTGCCATAGGTGCCTTGGCTACGGCCACATAGGAAGAGATTGCCAAGAGGTAGACAGGTCGGCTGCGTGCTTCAAGTGCGGAGAAGCCGGCCATAAGGTAGCAGATTGTAAGAAGAGCCCATGCTGCTTCTTATGCAAGGCGAAGTTCGGCGAAAAGGAGAACATCCAACACGTCGCTGGATCAGGTCGGTGCAAGGTCTTCAGGACTGCCTTAGAGGAAGCTAAGAAGACCCTGTCAAGAACAAGGAGAAAATAATCGCCAGAAGAAGAGCGGCACGGAAGAGTCGCGCCAGCGACTAAATGGGACCATCCATCTGCGAAGTCTGAAGCCGAAAGGTAGTTCCGTAGGTGGATAGAAGGTTCGAAACCCAGGGGAATCAAGAAGAGGTTTTAGTCGGTATTGTGACTGCCGTAAAAGCAGGTATGTGAGGTTTCTTTTTTTTCCTTGCATTTTGTGCGAGTCCGACATACCCCAGGTAAGTGGGATCTTCTTGGGCATGCGTTAATGCATTTCCTCTTCTCCCCCGTGAATAAAAAAAAAATATATATATTATTTCATTTTAAAAAACTGTTTTATTATTAAAAAGTATAAATTGTTTTTTAAACACAAATAAATAAATAAAATAAGTAAATAAAATAATTGAATATACGTTTAGGTCTGTGGATAATGTAACGGAAAATCAAGTCAATTCATCTGATGTTTAATCTACAAGTAAGAGAAAGAGACGACGAGAATCACCGTCTAATCACAACGTCCGAAAACGTTCGGTTAATCGAAGTCGATGGATAGATGTTGTGGCGAAAAAATCAAGACAAGCCGGAGAAGCATATACTAATCGTCATGGACGAAAAATTGGATCTCGAAATATGAAGGAAGGATGTAACGCTAATTGTATTTTCAAATGCAAAGCTAATATTCCCGATAATGAAAGACTTGAAGTGTTTAATGCATTTTGGAAAATACCTACCCAGGAAGAAAAATGGAATTATATTTTGAGACACGTTAAGCAAAGTGAAACGAAAACGACCAAAGAGTGGACAAGTCGAAGAACATTCAGTCGACAATATTTTTTAACTATCAAAGGCAATAAAATCCGAGTTTGCAAAGCTACTTTTCTAGACACACTAGGAATCAGTTCTAAATGGGCTTTCACAGCATTTAAAAAAGTCAATGATAGCGGAACCGTTGAACCTGATATGCGCGGAAAATTTACGAAAAATAGATCTAAGATACCAGAGTGTTTAAAAGACGGAATTAGAGAGCACATTTCTTTGTTTCCTAAAGTTCCATCTCATTATTCAAGGAAAGACTCGAACAAAGAGTATTTAGAAGAAGGCCTATCTATTAGAAAAATGCACTCATTGTACCTGGAATGGGCAGAAGAAAAATTTGAGAAAATTGCTACAGAGCGACAATACCGAGATATTTTTAATCGCGAATTTAACTTGAGCTTTCATCAATCAAAAAAAGACATCTGTGATCAATGTGCAATTTGGGAAAATAGTACCGAAGAACAAAAAGAAAACACTCGAGAAGTCTATGAATCGCATATTAGAAATAAAGATACTGCAAGATTTGTAAAGGATACAGCAAAAGAAGAAGCCTTAAAAGATAAAACACTCTGCGTTGCCTGTTATGATCTACAAAAGGTTTTAGTCATTCCACATAAAGAAATTTCAGGATTTTATTATAAACGCAAGTTTTCAATACACAACTTCACAATTTATGATTGTGCTGACCATGAAGGATTCTGTTTTATATGGGGCGAAAACATAGCTAAAAAGGGATCCAACGAAATTGGTAGTTGTGTATTAAAATTTATTGAAAATAAAAGTCAAAAAGGGGTTAGAGAAATTCGACTATTTTCTGATAATTGTGGAGGGCAGAATAAAAACAGATTTATCTTCGCCATGTATTTGTACGCTGCAGTCAAATTTGGTGTTAAAATAATTCACAGATTTTTGGAAAAAGGCCACACTCAAAACGAAGGGGACAGTATGCATGCTTTGATTGAAAGACGAAGCAAAAACCAACTCATTTGCGAACCACAGGAGTGGATCAATCTAATAGCAAACGCTAAAGCTTCGTCGAAGCCTTACATTACATATGAAGTTAAAACCGAAGACATTTTAAACTTCAAACCTTTGGTACAGGCTCAAAATTGGGATAAGGATGTCAATAAAAAGAAAATATCATGGGCTCAAGTACGCGAAATAAGTGTCACTCCTGAAAAGCCGCACACAGTCGAATTAAAATACCATTTTATGGATGAGCCTGTAATTTTAGATGTGAACAAAAAGATAGGTCGTCCTGTAAACTTTCAAACCTACAAATTTCCTAAAGCTTACACTGGTGGCATCCCGATAGATAAGAAAAAACTTAAGGATCTTTTAACGTTATGCGCGAATGGAACGATTCCTTCTAAATATCACGAATTTTACAACTCACTAAGTTCGACACAAAATCCTGCTATTGTAAATTACTCAGAATCTGAGGAAGATGAAGATGAAAGCGAAGAGGAAGATTGAAGAATACAATATTTTATATTAAATTGAATTTTTTGAATTGTGTTAATGTTATTTCAAGAATTTAAAGATATGTTATTTTTACAACAGGAAATAAATTTTTAATTTGACATTAAAACATGTTTTAAATTATTTCCAATTTTTCAAATTTAATTTATATTTCATTTTTTCAATACTTTTAATATTTTAATAATTGTTATGTTTATTGTTATTTTCTACTTTATTAATCGTTTAAATATTTATTAATATATTTAATTATATTTATTATTATTATTTATTTTATATTTATATTTAATTATTTACAATTTTTCAAATTTAAGTTATATTTCATTTTCTCATTACTTTTAATATTTAAATAATTGTTATGTTTATTGTTATTTTTTATTTTATTAATCATTTAAATATTTATTAATATATTTAATTATATTTATTATTATTATTATTTATTTTATATTTAAATATTTACAATTTTTCAAATTTAATTTAGATATTTCATTTTCTCAATACTTTTAATATTTGAATATTTGTTATGTTTATTGTTATTTTTTATTTTATTAATCATTTAAATATTTATTAATATATTTAATTATATTTATTATTATTATTATTTAATTTATATTTAAATATTTACAATTTTTCAAATTTAATTTATATTTCATTTTCTCAATACTTTTAATATTTGAATATTTGTTATGTTTATTGTTATTTTTTATTTTATTAATCATTTAAATATTTACAATTTTTCAAATTTAATTTATATTTCATTTTCTCAATACTTTTAATATTTGAATATTTGTTATGTTTATTGTTATTTTTTATTTTATCAATCGTTTAAATATTTATTTTCATGTATTATTTATTTACTGTTTCATATTTATATCATGTTGAAAATTAGAATTGGAACATAACCAAACCAATATATAGAAACAATTACTTTTTCACATTTATATTGATGTGTACATGTTTTTTTATATATATTTCATTCAAATTACAAAATAACTTTTTAATTTTTGAAAATTCACTTATTTATTTAGATTCCTCGATTTGATTAATGGATTTGAAATTTCAAATTACTGTACTGAAAAATTTCATTTTTATAGTTAAACCTTTTCTTGTCGGGAACAAAAAGTTAGATCATTGTGAACTTGCATCGTATAGTTAGTACCTTTCGTGTCGGTAACAAAACGATAGTTCCGAATTCGTAGAACCCATCGATGTGTTCTTACAACTTGTATTTTTTCTATTTCTTTCAAACAGATCTTAGACTGCTTCACGCGCTATTCATGACATTTTTCGCTCTTTCCTTCTTTCAATACAAGGACCCTTTAAAGTTTATGGTCATTCAGCACATAATAAAATATTAGGCACTGCAATTTAAGAAAATAATTTTTGATGTATTTTGAAGATTTTGACGAAACTTACGGTATATAATTTGACCTAGGAACTATAAATAAAATATTTATTTGAAAGTTAGGACAGCATAATTCAACACACCTATTTTAAAAAAAGAATTGTTATGTATAATTAGGTTAAAATAAGATAATATTTATATTTTATAAAGAAAGAATTATTATGTATAATTAGGTTGAAATAAGATAATAAGAGCCTTTTATAATAAATGTTTTTTTTAAATGATTACCTATTATTATAAGGTAAACTGTGAATAATTTTTTTGATATTGTATTATTCAGAATTAAAACGTAAATCAATATGCCAAGTTGTTTCGCTTGAGAATCAAAACGAAAATTAAAATTTGAAACAAGTTCACATTATCTTTATACTTTAATAAAGACAATGTTACATTTTTTCCATTATCATTACCATAAAACTAGTACTTTTATTTGAATAACACGTTGCTTCTGATATAATACATTACAATAAATTTACCAAAAGTTTCTATTTGGAAAAAATGTATGTACATAATATTTTATAGAGCAGAATTAATTATAATTATATTAATTATATTATATTAATATAATTAATATTAATATGAATATAATTAATTATATTAGTAAAATATATGTTTAATGATTTAAAAATTAATAAAGTACTTAAAATATTCAAAAAATTGTAAACAATGATGAATAAAATTTTTACACTTTTAAAGTAATACAAAAGATTAGTTTGCTACAGGCTTTTTTAACTATAATTACAGTGTCGAAAACTGGTTACAAACATAATATTTAAATATTCTTCAAATTTTAAAAATTGTTAATTTTTTAGTGAAAGGTCGTCAAAGTTGTACTAAGTACTTCGATTGTCTGTCGAACTTCAAATCAAGAACCGCACTAAAGTCATAAAAATTTTAAAAGGGTGAGATTTATGAATGTATAGAAGCAAAGGATAGTGAATTTTCTTGCTTTTAGTTATAGGAAAACCAAACATATGTTTAAAATCTTCTGTAACCATTGGCCAAATATTTTTAGAAAAAAATTAGAAAACGCCTATTTTATTTAAAAATACACCCCTTTTCAACTAAATGTACAGAAAAATATCATTCTCTTGGAGTAGAATGCAGAAGTGGTCACAGTTTAGTTTTTCACTTTGAAATGGTATTTGGTTATAGTATATAGAGCTCCTCTTGTAAAATTCTACTACTATGTACATATAATCAAAAGAAATGTTCGCGTTAATTAAATTTTCAAAAAGTGAATATTTTGTGTATCCTAAAAATTGCATCACAAAATGTGATTTGCAAAATTGTACAGTGAAAACTAGCGGAGGGAGATATATTGGAGAAATTGCTGCATTTCACAGTAAGTGTTAAAAATATTTATATTTTATGTACGATATTGTCCATAAATAAAGACAGTAACTTTTTGCTTTTCATCGAGACGATATAATTGTGACCTGGAATGTTAAAAGGGACCTTACGTCCAAAATGAAGTTTTCGAGAAAAACGTTCTTAAAGTTAACAAACCGATATTCATACTTCTGCATATGAAGTATTCGTTACTCGGTGGTTTTTGAGGTCGCTGATTACGAATCTGCTATCAGAATTCCAAAATTCAAAATGGCGGATCCAATATGGCACCAAAAAAAATGTAAGAAGCAAATAGATTCGCTTGAAACAGTTTGCAAACTTATCAGATTTACTCGGTACATGTTGCTAGGAGGTTTTTGGGGTCGCTGATTACGAATATAGCATCAGATTTTCAAAATTCAAAATGGCGGATCGACTATGGCGGACAAAATTTAAAAATTATTTAAAATTGACTAAAATTCATTCCTATGAGGTTTTTGGGGTTGCTGATTACGAATCTGACCTCATATTTTTAAAATTCAAAATGACGAATCCAATATAGCGGACAAAAATTTTAAAATTATCTAAATTTGCCTGAAATTCATTCCTTGGGGTTTTTAGGGGTTGCTGATTACGAATATGACATCATATTTTCAAAATTCAAAATAGCGGATCCAATATGGCAAACAAAAATTTAAAAATTATCTAAATTTGCCTGAAATTCATTACGTGGGGGTTTTTGGGGTTGCTGATTACGAATCTGACATCAGATTTTCAAAACTCCAAATGGCGGATATAGTAGGTAGAACAAAATTTAAAAATTGATCGAATTTATTTGTAACTTTTTACTGGAATTTTTAATAATTTTTTAATTTTCATCAATATTAAATTGTCAAAAGAATTAACGAAACCCTTTCAAATAAAAATTTAAAAATAAAAAATTTGTTAAAATTAATTCTAGTGATCGTCAATTTGACGAAAAATTGACGATCACTACCCAGGTGCGAATTTAGGTTGGCCGCCAGAGTTTGAAGGTTGGCCCAAGGTTGGCCGAACTCTGGGCCACGGTTGGCCCGACGGTTGGCAAAACTCAAGAAAAGCAGTATAATTGACTTATAGTTTTTTGGTCGGCCGAACTCTGGGCCACGGTTGGCCCGACGGTTGGCAAAACTATGTGAAACGCAGTTTCATTGACTTTAACTTTCTTGGTCGGCCAAACTCTGGGCCACGGTTGGCCCGACGGTTGGCAAAACTTTGTGAAACGCAGTTTAATTGACTTGATTTTTCTTGGTCGGACGAACTCTGGGCCACGGTTGGCCCAACGGTTGGCAAAACTTTGTCAAATGCAGTTTAAATGACTTAAACTTTCTTGGTCGGCCGAACTCTGGGCCACGGTTTGCCCGACGGTTAGCAAAACTATGTCAAACGCAGTTTAAATGACTTAAACTTTCTTAGTCGGCCGAACTCTGGGCCACGGTTGGCAAAACTATTTGAAACGCAGTTTAATTGACTTACATTATTTTGGTCGGCCGAACTCTGGGCCACGGTTGGCCCAACGGTTGGCAAAACTTTGTCAAATGCAGTTTAAATGACTTAAACTTTCTTGGTCGGCCGAACTCTGGGCCACGGTTTGCCCGACGGTTAGCAAAACTATGTCAAACGCAGTTTAAATGACTTAAACTTTCTTAGTCGGCCGAACTCTGGGCCACGGTTGGCAAAACTATTTGAAACGCAGTTTAATTGACTTACATTATTTTGGTCGGCCGAACTCTGGGCCACGGTTGGCCCAACGGTTGGCAAAACTTTGTCAAATGCAGTTTAAATGACTTAAACTTTCTTGGTCGGCCGAACTCTGGGCCACGGTTGGCCCGACGGTTGGCAAAACTATGTGAAACGCAGTTTAATTGACTTACATTATTTTGGTCGGCCAAACTCTGGGCCACGGTTGGCCCGACGGTTGGCAAAACTATGTGAAACGCAGTTTAATTGACTTACATTATTTTGGTCGGCCGAACTCTGGGCCACGGTTGGCCCAACGGTTGGCAAAACCTTGTCAAATGCAGTTTAAATGACTTAAACTTTCTTGGTTGGCCGAACTTAAAGAATAAAACAAGGAAATTAACAAAACAATATTATATTATTAAATAACTTACATTAGAAGATTAATCTTAATTAATCCAATAATAGTGTATAATTCACCCACACAGCACACACTTAGAAAGTTCTCTCAATCTCGCGATCACTCACGTGTTTCGCGTAGCAAAGGCAGAAAGCAATTAATTATTCTGGGGGGTTTCATATATTCTGGCGCTCTTTTCGAAGTTACCGGTCAATAACTTATTCCCTTTCTGGCAACCCTATTTACACCTATGTTAACTATGTTACATCCCCCTCCCCCATTTGGGACGAATAATAAAAAAAAATAAAAAGATAACAAAAAATAAATTTTACAAATTTAACAATTCATTATAATCTGTGTCTAGATCTATAAATTCCTCATTATTCCTATTTAATTCTGTTCCCTTATTTAGACATACATACAAACTTTTATTTTGATTGTTATCTTCTCTCAATTTGGATAATTCCACCATTTTTCGAATTTTATCCTGAACCAATTCCAGGTTTATCCTCTTATATCTTCTTGAATCCTTCGACGGTTGTAACCATGGATATTTCCACTCCTCCCGTCGTTCATCGCAAAATTGATCATGAAAAAAGTATAATTCTTTAATTATCTTCTCATCACAAACTCGACATTTCCAAAATATCTCGTTTTCCATCTGAAAAATTCAAACAAAAAGAAACAAAAATTCAAAAAAATCAAAGATTAACAAAGTTTCAGTCAGTCTTTTTCGTCCTTTATTTCTGTCTGAAATAAAATTTAATAATTTTCAAATATTTTATTCTTGGACATATTTTTTTAAATCATTTATATTCCAATTACCTATTGATTTTCCCCTAATTTTTCCTATTTCGTAAATAGTTGGAGAGATTTTCGCTAATACTTTTGCTTTATCTGATAATGTTTTATCTTTTTTCAAAACTAAATCGCCTATATTAAGTTCAAATTCTCTTCTACGTAAATTATATTTGCCTGCTTGCCTTTCATTTGTATCTTGAAATTCTACTTCATCAAAATTTTCAATTTCAGTACGCAATGTCTGTAAAGGTTGTAATTCTCTTCCTAAATTTAAGAAAGCGGGTGTAAAACCTGTTGAAGAATGTTTACAAGTATTTAAAGCAAATTGCAAATCTTCTAAATTGCAGTCCCATAATTTATGTTCTTTATCGAGATAAGACCTAATTATAGCTTTTATTGACCTATTACATCGTTCAGTTGGGTTTGCTTGAGGGTAATATTTTGGTACAAACGAGTGCCTAATTCCGAATTTCTGAGCCATTTTACTAATTCCTTTATTCGCGAATTCTTTCCCATTATCGGATAATAAAATCCTAGGTGTTCCCCATCGCGAAATAATTCTCTTATGAAATTCTTCCTCAATTGTTTAACCTACTGCTTTTTTTATTGGAATTACTTCAACCCATTTTGTAAATAAATCAACAAAAACTAATATATATCGATTTCTATTTTTTGATAAGGGCAATGGTCCCATGATATCTGTAGCCACCATTGTCCATGGTTCTTCTATTATCCTTTTTCCCATAAAACCCATTTTTGGCCTATTTGTAGTTTTAGTTTTTTGCCAAACTTGACATTTATTAACATATATTTAATAATGTCCGAATACATTCCTGGCCAAAAATAATTTTCTGAAATCCTATGATAAGTTTTTTCGATACCTAAATGACCTGCTTGAACATTATCATGATTTTCAATTAAAACTTGTTTAATTAAAATTTTAGGAATAACTAATTTCCACATTTTTGTTTCCGGCAATAATTTTAATTTAATTGGATCAGGTCTATAAAAATATAATTAGTTATCTCTAATTCTCCAATTTAAATTTTCCTCTGGTTTTTTCTGAACCAATTTAAATTTAGTGTCATACCAATTATCATTTTTATTTTCAACTTGATTATTTTCCTGAATTTCATTTAAATAATTAGTTTCTTTTTCTTTTTCGAAAACTCTTGATAAAGCATCTGGCACTACATGCATTGCACCTTTCCTATACTTAATTGTATAATCATACTCCAACAACTCTAAAGCCCATCTTGCTAATCTACCTATTGGATTTTTTAAATTATGCAACCATTTTAGTGCCAAATGATCAGTTATTACTTCGAAAGAATAACCCTCCAAATATGGTCTAAACTTCCTAATCGCCCAAACTACTGCTAAACATTCTTTTTCTGACGTTGAATATTTTCTCTCGGCTTGACTTAGATTTCGGCTCGCAAACGCAATGACTACTTGTTTTTCATCTACTGTTTGGCACAACACTGCACCTAATCCTGTATTACTCGCATCAGTTTCTAACTGAAAAGGTTTACTAAAATCAGGAGAACTCAAAATTGGAGCTGTTGTTAATATTTTCTTAATTTTTGTCAACGCATTTTCCTGATCTTCAGTCCATTTCCAGGGAATGTTTTTTCGCAATAACTTTTGTAACGGTTCGATTAATTCTGCAAAGTGTGGAATGAAACGTCGATACCATGACGTCATACCTATCAATCTCTGCAATTGTTTAATATTTTTTGGGGTAGGGAATTCCTGAATTGGCTTAATTTTATTATCATCAATTATTAATCCTTTTTCATTAACCCGGCGAGTATGTGGTTGGGCATGTCATGCCCCACATTTACTTAAATCCTTTTAAATCCTAAAATTTCCACTGTAACGTTTTGAAACTTCGAGTAGCTGAAGTTATGGGTTCATAAGAGAAGATGATGGTATGGTGATAGTGTTATGTAAATTATATTTTAAATTACTTGGACGTAAACGTCAATTTTGCATATTTTTGGCGAATTTTTTTTTCCTAATTTCTACTAAATTAATGACAACTGAATTGAGATATATTCTAAAAAGCAGTATTATGCTCCTCATTCACTAATATTTAAAGTCCTGCCTTTATAAAAGTGCAAATTTGATTTTATAAAAGTTTTAAGTTTTCATTGTTTTATTTAATCATATGATAAATCTTATGACAAAGAGTTGATTTTATCTTTATAAATAAATAAATAATTAAGGAAATATATTTTATTACATGCCTTTTTATAATATAATACCAGAAATTAACTTAATATAGCTATATGTAACATTTATAAGCAATTTTACATTTTGGGCATGTCATGCCCACCACATAGTCGGTGTAACAGTTTCCCGCCACATACTCGCCGGGTTAACTTTAAATCCTAGATATTTTATTTCCGCGCAACCAAATTCACATTTTTCTCTATTAATAGTTAAATTTGCTTCGCTCAATCTATCTAGCACTAGATTTAGATAATACAAATGTTCATCGAATGTCTTCGCGACAATTATTATATCATCCAAATAACAAAAAACAAATGGTTTAAGATCTGGTGTAATCACCTTATCCATTAATCTTTGGAATGTGGCAGGTGCAGTACAAAGACCAAAAGGCATTCTTTTAAATTGAAACATACCTTTACCTGGGACTATAAAAGCTGTTAATGGTTTGGATTCTTCACTTAATGGAATTTGATTATAAGCCGCTTTCAAATCAATTATAGAAATATATTTGGCTGCTCTTAATAAATCAAGAATTTCAGCCATTAAGGGAACTGGGTATAAATCTTTTTTAGTTACTTTATTTAATTTTCTAAAATCTAAACAAAATCTGTAACTACCATCAGGTTTTTTAATCATTACGATTGGAGTTAACCAATCACTACAACTGAACTCTATTATGCCCTCTCGAAGCATCCTATCAATTTCCTTTATAATCTCGTCTTTAATTCTCGGAGAGACATAATAATATCTTTGTTTAATAGGACTTGCTCCTTGTACATCTATTATGTGTTCAGCTTTATTTGTTGGTAATAATTTATTTGGAGGAATTGGGATTTTATTTTTTAATAATTTCTCGAGTTGTTCTTGTTCATTTATTGTCAACTCGACTATTCCTGAACATTTTTCATTTAATAAATTCTCATTGACCGGACGCAACAAATACCCTGTTATATTATTATTCATAATTGCCCTATTTTCAAAATTAATACAACTGAAGCTTAAAGGTTTTTAAAATTTTAGTTCACGAATTGAACTAGCTTCCTCTAAGGATTTACTAATTATTTTCCGTTCTTTAATTTTTTCTTCAGGTTTTTCTTTTTTCTTATTAATAAAAATTCTCGATTTTATTCTATCTTTTTTACTAAAAGATTTAACCTCAAATTCAGTATCTTCGTCTGACTCGCTAAAACTATTATTAGCTGAATTTAATATACTAAATTTATTTTCTAATGGAATTTCCATAAGTTTTGGTATTTCTGTTTTCTTTTTTTCAATTAAATTTTTATTAATATTAACCCTCGAATTTATTTTCATTTTCCCTTGTAATTTTTTATTACTTTTTTCGCAACTATATTTATCACATTTTTTACTTTTATATTTCGCATCCCTTTCTGTACTCGACCAACCTATTTGAGAGCTTACTTCGCGAAATAGTTTTTTAGAATTAATTATTTGTTTTTTCGGTTTATCAAAATTATCCAAAAAATTCATCGTATAATGAATTTCTGGAAATTCCGACAACCACAAAATATCTTCCTGAAAATTTAAAATCATACCAATTTTCCTTATTAAATCGATACCTAATATTGCTTTCGTGTCAATTTCTGGAACTACTCTAAAAGTTAAAATATCCTCAAGGGTTCCTATTTTTACTGGAATTTCTATTTTGCCTAAAATTTTAACTTTTATTCCATTAGCAACTATTAAACTTTCACTATCTGGTTTTATTAATTCTATTCCATAATTTAATAATTTTTTAAACAATTCGTTACCTATATAAGAATTAGTTGCTCCTGTATCAACTAAAGTTTTATAAGAAATATCCGAAAAATTAATATTTATAAAAAATCTCGAGTCTTGAATTACGGTTATAAAATTTTTCAGGCTTCGGATTTTCTTTCGGGAGTACCAGTGCGTCCAAGCTGCAATGGAAACAAGCGATATAGTCGGTAGTTCGGCATCTCGGGGATGATGGCGCGTCGATCGACACAAATACATAAATATTGTGTATACCGATACGACTGTTTTAATGTGTTGGTGTCAAATTCAAAACATTACATGGTTGTATTAACCAAAAATGCAAAAAAATGTTTATTTAATAAATAATAAAGAGATTTTATCAAAAATAGAGTAAGTATGATAAAAATCAATACAAAAACATTTGCTGTGATTTATATACGATGAAAATATAGTAGAAATGGAAATACAAAATAACTAACGTTTTAAATATTTTCTTACCGTTTGCGTATACATTTTATTCTTTACTGATATTTATTTATTATTTATAAACAATATTATAATTTTTTTAAACTTAAGAATAAATTTTTAAAACTTAATTTAATTTATTTTCAGGTTACAGAAAAAATTATAATCAAATCTAATAATACAATCTTTTCCAAACGAAAACTGTTTCAGATAAAGTTTGTTGATGGATTTCATAAAATAAAGATAAACTAATTTATCAATTATGTATTGAAAAATTCTTAAAGCAAGAACCATTGTCGAAAAAAGCACTCAACGTGATTTTTTATTTGTCAATTTCAACTTATAAAAATCTGTAATTTTAAGGAAAAATAAAATATGGAACAAGCAAATATTTTACATTTTCTAGATGGAAAATCTGTGTGGGTAAATTGATTTATAATGTTTATTCATTTATAATACAGAATTGATTTCTAATATAGAAATGAATACAAATAACATGTTTGAATATTATAAACATTGGAGAACAAAAATACAGTATTTAAAAAGACTCCAAAATACAAATAAAAATCATCGTAGAGTTAAATCTAAATAATAACAAAGTATAACGAACCTTAAAAATATTTCATTAGGCAAATGCACATTTACAAAAAAAATTCTACTTTTTTTCTGGTAACGCTGACTAGCGTCGTACACAATCTTTTGCAAAGAGTCATAGTTACTTGGAAGTTCAACTTTTCGATTTATTAATTTTAGCAAAAACATAAAGTAATTTCTCGCCAAACTATTTACAAAAATACTAATTACATTTCGTTGTAAAAATTCTGAATGACCACATTGTTCGAAATGGAAATAAATATTTTCGTTAAGATATTGTTTAATTTTCGCCAAAAATCGGTATTGATAGGACACTAAAGGAAAGTAATAGTTGCAAATATTAGAAATTTCACACGATATGTGGCTCAAGACAGTACCATCACATGCATATTCGCATGGATTGTTTTCGCACGATTGTAGGAGGTTTGTATAACAAAATAAACAATTTTCATCGACCAGAATAAGCAATTTCTCTTTTACAATATTTTGCAAAAACGGAACTGTCGAAACATCTACGGGTTTCTTGCGGTTAAATTGTGGTGACAAGGTCGGCAGCTCCCACAGTGGTTCTGAAAAGCTCTCTCTAGCTGATAAAAGAGTTTGCAAATCACAAAGAAAACCTGAAGAGTCGTCTCTTTCACAATTTGTCGAATTTGATTCATTATCAAGAGCATTGTCGGCAAATGAATTAAAAAGCAATGTTTTGTAATAATCTTGAAACGCGATACAATTTGGCTTAGTATTACGCCCCCCGTGTTGTTTAATTTGAGAAAAAAAATTCTCCAATGGATCTTGATTAAAGAGGCGACCACCAAATTCTTTGAATCCATAGTCAGCCATTTTTGTTCTCAAAATTTTAAATCCTTTTAAAGTATGAATCCAATTGTCTAGTACGGGGGGTCTTTCACGATCATTAACTTTAATGAATTTCATACTTTCAAACACTTTAATGGCCTTGTTCCATAACTGAACATGTGGAGAATCTCCCTCTGTAGTAATAGGTGTTTTATAAACAGACTCTTCTTCGTTTTTCTTTTTACTACCATTACCATTTACACTGTCGAACAACTCATCCAAAAACAGACAAAGGTATCCCGTATCTTCTCCTTCTTTACGCATTTCGAATTTACCACACTTGCTTTTGACTTGATTATGGCTCATTTGAACTAAAGTTGAAGCCGTCGTATGACTAAATATTTGAGCACAATACTTCACTCGCATTTTTTTTGTATTTTCAGGATAAACATGTGATTTAGAAACATTTTTCAAAACTCTAAAAACACCATGACTCTTATCTATTTCATATGCTGTAACAATATCTTTCCATGACGCTTCTCGTATTTTCTTATCGTAAACAAACTTTAAATTTTTTGTCAGTAAATTATTTCGCATGCACTTTAGCAAGTGTGGTGGATCGAAGAGATGGACAATCTCATTGTTGTCGATAATAATGGTATCGTCAATGTGAGATTCTCCATTTCTAAGTTTAGCAGCCCTCGTCTCTTTAATTAAGTATTTCATGGCAGACTCATTTGTTCTCCCCTGATCACAAACAGATGCTATTATTTGTAAACCGCTAGATAGAACTCGACGTACAATTTCTTTATAAGTACGTATTATATTTGGAGTTGCCATACAAGACTTACAATAAGAGAATGCGATCGCTTGTTTCCAGGGTTTTTCAGAAGGATTTTTAGGGACACCTTTCAACATCCATACACTGGCATGATCAGCTATTTCACATTTACGCCTGGAACCATCATCTACAAAACCTTCTACAATATCTTTAGCTTCATTCAAAAGAATGGTTCTATCTATCTCTACGTCATCCATCAGAAGCATACAATAACGGTCGTCAGGAGGCCTTTTTTCTGCTTGAGTTTTTAGACTTTCAAAAACAGAAGCACACAATCCTGGCTTTATAGCAAGTGTTTTTGCTAATTGACGAAGTGTTTCTGCACTCGGAAGACAAAATATTTTCGCCATGTATCTACCCAGTAAGAAACGAAAAATTGAAAAGTATTAAAAAGATTCTATTCTTTTGAATGCCATTTCTGTCCAATACTTTTCTATCCAGTGAGAGCAATATGAAAAGTAACGATATCAATCCTCTTGAATACCCAGTAAGAAAGCAAAGATTAAGAAGCATTAAAAAAATTCTATCCTTTTGAATACCATTTCTGCCCTATGCTTCTGAATTCCGCGACAGTAGTATAATAATATAATACTAATATTATTGACATATAGAATGTTCAATTACTTTCAAATAACTGCACTCATGAATTTATTTGCTATTTTAAAAAGGAATAATTATTAAATTATCAGTTAAGAGGGTTAAAAGTGTTTAAAGGTCTCTGAAATTTTTAGGTTATGATTTATTGTCTAACAGAATAACGTCCCTGACTCGTTTAAATGACGTTAAATTGGTAAACAATAAATTTTTCAGCAAGTTTTTCTTTGAACACAAACACTTTTTACAAAATCTGCCACTGTATGTATCTTATAAATTACAAAAATCCAGAAGATTGCTTGAATGCATGCAGAAACGCGGTTCCAATGAAAAATTGAAAAGTGATATAATGACAGGCTGTAATAATTTCGGATGGGATTGGAAAGCATTCAGAAAAAAATTTTGTCTTTGTTAAAAATTACAAAAAGAATAGAATAGCATTCATTTTTAGACGAAACGTGGTCCTATCATGGTATAGAAAAGTATTGGACAGAAATGGCATTCAAAAGTATTGGATAATTTCTACTACACCATACAGAGTTTGAATTATTTCAATCCTTTTCAATTTTTCGTTTCTTACTGGGTATAAGACGATGGACTCCGCTTGTACAAGGAAAGGGCAAATACTTTGTCTTCTAGAGTATACTGTCTTTTAAAGTTATTGACGTAATTATTTCTAAAGTGACAAAGAATAAAATTACGTACAGGAGATATCATATCGTTTAAAATATTAGTGTATTCCATGTCAACTGATGATTCCGCCCGATGGAGACGCTCAGCAAGATTTTCATTTTTCTTTTTCGATACTCGAAGCTGGTGAGACAAATGGGTAACCAACGAGTATATACGATGATCGCAATCATTCAATTTGTTCTTTTGAGAAACTTGAAAAAGACTAAGTATGGATCCTTAAAGAAAGCAAATTTTTTTAGTATTTTATAAAAAAAATGAATAATAAATTATAAGTATTCTATTTTTAAAATAAATATTTTAATAAACAATTGTAGAAAATATTAAGGTTTAAAAAATTATATATAATTTAAGAGTATAGAAAACACTTGTATAGACAAATTATGTAGACTTAAGACGGGTGTATAAACAAATAATAAAAAATACTATTAGAAGTTTAACAAAAACCTTACTTCTTTTCTTCTTAAGCTTAAGTTTAAAACCTCCACATTTTCTATCACCTCTCTTACGTTTCTTACTCACATCGATATTTTTTACTTCCTCTGTTTCGTTTATAATTTGAACATCTATCCAGATAATTAATTTTAAGACAAAAATCAAGCTTATATAAATTTTTTTTAGTTTAAACGAAATTTATAAATAAAAAAGATAAATAATATATTCAAATTTAAGAAAGAAATTAAAAGTCAATAAAAATTATGTATAATATATAAAAAATAACCGTCAGAAACTTTTTCAACTTCATTTTGTTCAATTTCCATATTCTCAATTGAAACAGATTTACATTCAGTGTCAATTTCTTTAACCATAATATCTTCTGAAATGAAATTGTTTGTGATTTCGGAATTTGTAACTCTACATGATTCTGTAAAAAGTTTTAAAAATTATAATTAAAAATATTTGTCTTTTAAAGTTTATTTAATACTTAAATTTTAAGTAACAAAATAGAGAATAAACTAAAATAACCGTCGTTAATGACTTCTTGTAAATCATGATTTTCTCGAATAATTTGATTGCTTTCCACTTCCAAATTGGTGTTAATATCATCATTAGGATGCGCTGAACGATAATCTTCCACGATTTTACAATTCATTATGCTCTCCAATTCTGAAAAGTATATAAAAATAATTTAAATTAAAAAAACTTGCAACATTTTGATTAAAAAGATCTTTTTCTCTAAAATATAGAAATAGAATAAAAAAAATATATAATTCTAAAATATAAATTATTTATATTTTTTAGGCTAGTATGATTTATAAAAAAATATTTGCTTTATCTTACCTAATGGAGAAGGCAATTCTAGTGTAGGCACAGCAAACTTCATTAGTCGCTGATTTGTTGTTTTAAAACGAAATTCGAAATGTTTTTCGCAAATTCTTCGATTTCCAATACTTTCATTTGAGACTTTCAATAAGTCAGAGTTTCCGCTTGCTGAAATCCAGTTTAAACACCGCTGAAATTCCGTTTCGGTATTTGGTTTTGGAAATCGAAAAAGTGGACCTACACGACTTTGACAATTTAAAATAGCACATTTTACCCTTTGCACAGACATATTTTCTTCCAAATTTCACAAAAAATTTAATAATAATAATTATAAATTTTACTTCAAATTAAATTTCGCTTGGGAAAGGTTAATTGTACATTATCATTTTCACTATAATTTTTCATGTAACCTGAAAATAAATTAAATTTTAAAAATTTACCTATTCTTAAGTTTAAAAAATTATAATATTGTTTATAAATAATAAATAAATATCAGTAAAGAATAAAATGTATACGCAAACGGTAAGAAAATATTTAAAACGTTAGTTATTTTGTATTTCCATTTCTACTATATTTTCATCGTATATAAATCACAGCAAATGTTTTTGTATTGATTTTTATCATACTTACTCTATTTTTGATAAAATCTCTTTATTATTTATTAAATAAACATTTTTTTGCATTTTTGGTTAATACAACCATGTAATGTTTTGAATTTGACACCAACACATTAAAACAGTCGTATCGGTATACACAATATTTATGTATTTGTGTCGATCGACGCGCCATCATCCCCGAGATGCCGAACTACCGACTATATCGCTTGTTTCCATTGCAGCTTGGACGCACTCATGGAGTAGTATAAGGAGACCGAACGCCCGTGATGAATCCGCGTCAAACGTGGCCGCATTTTTCATAACAGTGATTCCTCTAGGCTCACTTACATCGATAGAAGAGCCTCTCGCGGAGGAGAAGATCATTATATTTAAAAACAAAATAAGACATGACATAACCTCTAATTTTGTTTATAAAAGTGATTGTTAGTTCAATGAAGCATGTAAAAAATAAATTGTGAGTGAAAATGCCTGCTGCTGTCTGTGTAGTGAAAAATTGCAATTCTTCTCTCTTAATTATAGAGGGAATTTTAGTAACAATTAAGTTATGTATATAAACAATATTAATCGCAACAATTCTCACATATACTTACTTATTTATCTCTTTTCACTTCCAACCGAGCACTTTCAAAATTAATATTGAATAAATAATAATATATTATAATTATAAGATAATTATTAATGATAATTGTCAACTATTTCCAAACAACACTAACCTATAAAAATACCAACTGCACTGTACAATAACAATTAGCAGACGATTATTGGTGACATTTTTCCCCGTTGGGGGCGCTTCTATCGATGTAAGTGAGCCCAGAGGAAACACGGTAATGAAAAGTGCGGCCACTTTGCGTGAGTGCCGTTCGGTCTCCTTATACTACTCCATGGACGCACTGGGGAGTACTGTGGCCACCAATACCCCCTCTACTCGTTTCCCTGTTGTAAGAAAAATCTACATTCTCTTCAAGAAGACTATATACAGGAGGAACAACTCGAGTATTTCCGATGGTCCCGATTTTAACGGACGATTGGGTGTACTACCCCGAGGCGCACTAGTCTTCTGCACATCTCAACACATGCATAACTGTGTATATTTTATATATATTCCATCTGACAGCTGTAACAGCTGCAAGTTTTTATTATCCCCTCATATTGAATAATAAGTGTAAATATTAAGTGAACTTAATATTTTTAATACAGAAATTTCTAATAAAAGTGAGAAGTGTATTTAACACTAGTGTTTTTAATTATGATACGTATTGATGAAGAGTGTTAATTTAAATAATAAAAGTTGTAATGGGATTTTCATAACCATTTTTTATCTTACAATAAAAAAAGGGTATGTTATATTATAAATTATTATCTATCCTATTGTAATATATAATTTATTATATATTTATTATTGCTGCAATTATATTTATTTCTGTTATAGCATTGTATTTGAGGTTAACCATAACCTCCAAAGAGGAATTTTTCCAACTGAACTAAGTTTTCGGATTTAACGCTCTACGATATTTCAAAGATTTTAAAAGAGATTTATAAATTATAAAAACTAATAAAGATGAAATCAAGCAAAAATATTTCAGAAGATACAAACTCTTTTATGGCATTTCATTTAGTGTTTTTAAAATCAACTGTCACAGAACTTGCACATAACCAAGAAAATTGTAAACAAAACAAACACACATTATTTAAAGATACACAGATAGAGTTTATACAGTTATGCATGTGTTGCGATGTGCAGAAGACTAGTGCGCCTCGGGGTAGTACGCCCAGTCGTCCGTTAAAAACGGGACCACTGCTCTCTATGAACAAGCAGGCGAGTTGGTTCTCCTGTATATAGTCTTCTTGATTCTCTTTTAAAATGTCCTACTTTACCGCAAAAATAACATTTATTTTTTTGACTATCTGACTCTAATTTTTTGAATTTACTCTCTGTAAAATCTTTATTTTTATCTTCCTTAATATTTTCATTATTTTTACTTTCTTCTTTTCTTTCACTACCATCAGTTATTTGTTTTACTTCATCCTGTGGGAAAGTAATTTGGGGCTGCTTATTTTCGTTTCTTTGCCAATAGTATTTTTTATTTTGAAATTTATTAAATTTATTGTTTTTCGGACCCTTCTGGAATTTCTTTCTATTTAAATCTGAATTTTCATCATTAGATTTTTCTTGTTTCCAATTATTATTTTTCTCCGTTGTTATACTAAGAACTTGACCTCTAACTCTAGATTTTCCTAACTCCGTTTCAAAAATTTTACCTAAATTTTCTAATTCTTCAAAAGTTTGAAAATCATTTCTTCTTATATAGAGTTTATATTCCAGTCGAAGGTTTTCATACGTTTTCCTAAGTTCCCATTCTAAACTTTTTCTTGGGTATAATTTCGTAAACAATTTCCTTATTCCTGTTAAGAAAGAATGAATATCCTCTTCTTCTTCTTGGTTTTAAAACTTTATTTTGGAATTTATTTCCTCATAAAGTCTCTCATCCAAAAATATTTGAATAAAATTTTCTTCAAAATCGTCCAAGTTTTGCCAACTATTTTTAGAGATTTTATACCAATCCAACGCTTCTTCCTGAAAGACCGCATCCAAGTTTTCGAGCAGATCACATTGTCGGATGTGATATCCTCTTTGGAACCTGAACAAATCCTCCAAGAATTGTGCTGGATTGTCTTCCTTATTATTCCTAAATTTAACTGGCCAATTTGCCATTATTTGGAATGGGGTTTGTATCATACCGAACGGAAAAGAATAGTTTCGTACTCCTTCCCTTCCGTCCTCATGATCTATTTCTCTAAAATCTCTGTTTATTTTAGGCCTCTCTTGACTCCTTCTTTTCATTCTTTCATTCTCTCTTTCTACTTTATAATTTTCCTTTTCTAACTGTCTTCTTCTTTCGTCAAGTTGCTTTATTAATTGCTTCTGTAAACTAATCTCACTTCCTTCAGATTCTTTAAATTTATTATCTTGTTCCATATAATTTATTTTCTTTGCTTTTCCTATTTTTATTCCTGATAATTCTTTTTCTACTTTTGTATTATATTTATTATTTTCCCATTCTGAATTATCCTCCGGAAACCAAAATTTATTATCGGTCCTAATTTTTTGGGCATAATTTTTTCCTAATATTCTATCATTTTCTTTCAATCTACGTACCCTTTCTTTTATTTTTCTTCTCAACGCATCTTCATTACCTAATTTATTTTTTGGCGAACTAATTGTAATTGGTTTATATTTTTCTCTATTTAATAACTTATGTTGTTCTTCCAATTCTAATTGTTTTTTCCTTAATTTATTTCTTTTTTCTGTTAAAAATTCATCATATTTCAACCATTCTTCCTTTTCTTTATTTATTTTCCTGTTGGTTGAAACAAATGAATTTATTTCAAACGTTTTTTCCTCATCTGAACTAGTTGTTTCCCTAGAAGAAAAATTTTCTTTTTGTTTCGGTTTTTTATCTTCAAACACTTTCCTAATCGCTCCCCTATTTTCGGTTTCGATTATTTCATTCAACTGTTTATTTATTCTGTCAAATTCATTTTCTTTATTTAAATTGACATTTCCCGGTAATGAAAAATTTTTTCCTTTTTCCGTTTTCCTACCTAATTCGCCTAAATCAGTTCTATTTACTCTCGCGCTTTCTAATTTTTCCTGAGAAATCCAGCCTACAAATTTTTTAAAAAGGCTACTATTTTTAATTTTTTCCCCAATTGTTGCTTCCTTTGCTTCATTTTTCGTGCTGTGTAATATTCCTTCATAATCCTCGATAGAAAAAATTGTCTCTGTTTCAGACGTATCTACCTCTTCTTCTATTTCCGTTCTTTTCTTTTCTAATAGCTTTTTATTTAATTTATTCTGTTTTTCAATTGTCCCTATTCTATCTTTTCGAGGACGCAAACTCATCACATGTGGTATTCTTTTTTTTCCATTATTAAAAATTATTTATTTATCAATAATAATAAAAAAAAATCACAAATCCCAATAATTGTTACTAAATCGAGTAAAAATTATGTAGTTATCAATTCCTTAAAATAAATATTGTCAATCCTTAATTTAATCAACACTTATTCACCTTTTGTTTATTGTTTACAATAACCAACACTTTAAATCATGAATTTTCTTTATTGTAATTTAATTTCAATCAATTTGTATAATTGTCAAAATCATCCACAATTTTTACAATTCACGATTCCCCAATTTGTTATCTATTCTTAAACAACAATCAAAATTAATTCACAACACTAAATTCAATTAAAAAGAAAAAAATTAAAATTTTATTTTCAATCCCTTTTCATTTTTGCCACCCTATGGTTTACAGTTCTTTTCTAATTTCTCTCTCTGTCTAAAAATTTTCAATTTTACCAAGATGAAAAACTTTTTGTCACCTTGTATACAAAATTTTATTTCGGATTATTTACAATCTCTAGAAATTCACTTCATTCAAAATTCGTTATTACTTTGGTACCAATGAAAACATTACGCGACCTTCACCTGAATATTTCACTGAAAGATTGAAATATTTCAGTGCAACGTTCTTGAAATATTGCTGCAATTTTTTTAAATAATATGTACTTAATTTTAAAAATGAAATTAAAATTAGAAATTTTTTTACGTCCATTGTTGCAGTAGGGTAAAGTACGGATAATTGCACACCTTTTTGAAAAATTTGTGTAAAATCAATAATTATTGCTATTTTCAAGTCGCTCTTATATTTTTCAACACTATTACACTTTAACTTTAACATATGTAACGGATAAATACCTACTTTTAATATTAAATTAATCATGAAAATACGAAGGGTCTGCATTTGGGCATCTATCCCACTGGGGTTGGATAGTATTTTTTAATAAAATATTAATTATTTATATGGTAAAGTATATTTTTTAAATTAGAAATTTATAAATTTATTCAAAAAGTAGATCAGTAGAATTTTATTTAATTTTGCCTTTTTTATTATTTATTGTTATAAAAATATTCATATTATACTTTTATATAATATTAAATGACGTAATATTAACTATAGTATAATATAATATTATATAAGAAAAGCTTTTTCAATTTTTTAAATAAAACAACAAAGGAGGTGCATCTATCCTTTTTGCCTTCAACGTTAGCAATAATAAAAATTAAAAAAATATGTTAGTTTGCAGTTGGATATGATTATTCGATACATTTAAGACATGAAAAAGCATGGGAACGATTTTTGATATGTCAAATGTCTTCTTTAACAAAGATTTTTTGACAACCTCAGGAAACTTTTTGGTCTTTTTTAGCAAACTTGTTTTTTATTATTATAACTCCAGCAATAAAATTGCCTGATTTTTGGCATAAAAAGTCAGTTTTCAGTAATTAATAAAAGGGCCCATTATGCAACAAAATATCTTTTTCCATCTCTGAAATATGAGAAGTGAGTCATCTATCCGGGCTGTGCATCTCACCGTACTTTACCCTATCTCTAATTTTAGATAGATTATTGTATTTTTTTGCTAATGCTTACAGAAATGATTTATTTATTTAAGAGGTATATATACTTAGCCACATTTTGGTGACTGACAACTAAAATTATTCTTGTTAATGATTTCGCAAAATGCAATTATTATTGTTAATAAATACTTTTCAATCTGAGTTTTGACAATAGAAAACATTTTTTAAATTTATGCTTTTATTCTTAAGCATAAAGTTCCTATCTTTATCTATAAAATTTACTAAGCTAAACATAAAAGTAACTATCAATTCTTCACTGATTGGTCAATTAAAAAATGATTCAAATTTAAATCATTTTAACTGATCTTCAGTAAAATTTTACTGATTCAAATCGTAAGAATAGAGTCGCTTAAAATCAGTCAAATTTCACTGATTCAGTTTTAAAGAGCAGTATATGCACATTTTATTGAAAATCTATTATGACTATATCTAAAAATTATTGTTTATAGAAAATGGTAAATTAATATTAATTAAAAGTTGAAGTCCAACCATCACTCCGAATCAGGATAATAAAGAAATAAAACAACTCCTTTAATTTAACAGCAAAGCTTTCCTCTTTAGAAACTACAATTTATTTAAAAAAAAATATATATATATATATTCATATATATGTTACAAAATGAAAAAATTAAAATATTATTAATTAAAATTATTACTGTAAAAAATTGTGAGAAGAAAATATTAATATAATGTATATCCATTTGTTCGTATAGAATGTTTACTCATTGGTGTTTTGATGTGTTTTACATTTTTATTAATATTTCAGTTTCAGTTAATCAAATAATATATCTCGCAATGATACAAAGAAATTAAATTATTCCAGAATATACTCCAAATCTGAATCTGTACGAAGTTTAACGTGTAAAAATTTAAGTGCATACACTACCGTCCATAATTGACTGGACACCCCTTTTTTCTTGATAATGTAAAAAATATTATGCGTAGAAAAGAAGGAGATTAAAAATTTCCTCTATTTCTTTCCTAGAAGCTAATAAAATTAAGAAATCTTGACACCTAACACAACATATTTCGTCAAGTTTTGTCTTAGGTATATAAAAAAATGTTAATTTTGCATGCTTTTCTTGATATTTCAATTTTTCCGAAGCTAATTAACATTCTTTAATGTTCTCAGACTTATTTTACATATTATTTAATGTGGAATTGAATTTATTTATCAGTATTTTAGTAAATATTTTTCCCTACCAGGTGCAAGTTATGAAACTTGGACCAGAAAAATTAAAAAAATTATCATTACTATTAAGATGTAAAAATTATTTATAATTATAATAAAATGTTATAGTAAATTATAGTAAAATGTTAATTAGCTTCAAAGAAATTGAAAAATTAAGGAAATCATGCAAAATAAATATTTTTTATATATCTAAGACAAAAATTTACGTAACCTCATCTATTAGGTGTCATTTTTAACAATTTTATTAGCTTTTAGGAAAATAATAAACGAAATTTATATTCTTTTTCTTTTCTACGCTAAATACTTTTTACATTATCGTGAAAAAGAAGTGTCCACTCAATTATGATATACATATACATATATATAATTATATATAAATATTTACGTTTACGACTTTTGAAATATAAATGCAGATTCCTCTATACAATATAAGGGGAAGAGCGAGTACGCGTAGGGCATAATAATACCAGTCGGGTAACAGTGACAACCACAGACCCGCTTATTGCTAGCTGACTAATATCATCCCCTGCGACCGCGTACTCATCCCCTTATTGTATGAAGATTTATAATTATTATAAATAAAATAAAATAATACGGAAAAATATAAGATTCTTATAAATTATGAAATATATAACTTATTAATGATTAAATATCAAATTAATGGGTGTGAGTTAATGGATTAAAATATTTAATTACTTCATTAAATTGTTTTTTAGATGGTTTATTTGTTATAACACTCTTATAGACCTTGAAATTGTTACCATTAAAAAATAATTAAATTTACTTATTGTTATTGAAAAATCTTATTTTCAAGCATATTATGTAAATATTTAACAAAATTTTAACATTTTTTGTATTTGTACAGTTTTACTTTCTTTATTTATATTGAAAAAAGTTTGTCTCAAGAAAGGACATATAATACATATAATTATTTTTAGCATTTATTATTAATAACTAAATTTAATAAAAACGTTATAGTGAATGAATTATAAGTAATATTATAAGGGTAACTTAAACTCAAATAAGCCATTATTTATTTTACCAAAATAATATATGAGGCATTTTATTTTAAACCATATCATCTATAAAAAACAATCGCAATAAGAGCGATTTTCTGATAAATTTTACTATATAAACATTATTACAAAATCGCTCTCCTTGCGACTGTTTTTTGTCGGTGAAACGGTTTGAAATAGAATTTTTGATTAAAAAATTTAAAAATTTAATTATTAACTATATAACACAGCTTAAAAAACGAAAAATTTTTGCGCCTGGGTTTATATAACGATTTTTCTATTTATTATTCACTAAATTAAAGGAAAAATATACATATTCTTTTTAAAGTTTGCTTTTGTAGTAGTTGCAGACACACGGAGAAACTTTTTCTTCTAATATTAAATATATTTGGTTATCTTTATTCTAAAAGTACGTTAGAATGTGAGGATTTTTTGTGCGTTGTGCTAATAATTTCAACATTAATACGAAAATATGATAAGTTCGTTATATATTAAGCAACCTTCGGTGTACAAAAATTACTATCTGCATTAGAAATAGTCTTATTTTTCTTTAGAAAAGAATAAAATGCTAGTTTTTGTTTGTGAAATAATACGGTAATTCTAACCTTTTTTCCACATATAGATAGAATATATAACAGACATTCTAACGTAACATACCAATTTTGGAAGGACTGCGGGCGGACTTAACCGATTTCGCCCGAGCATCACCGAGTCCATCACCTGACGTCGCGAACTAACCCTAATGTTTTCGAAGTTGAAATTCACACGTGTATGAAAGAAAAAAACCTTTTATTAATAAACGTGAATGTCTCCTCATGCCAAATTAAATTCAAGAACTGTTCCTCAATATAACATAATTTTTTTCACGACTTTTACTTATTTACATAATTTGATTAGTAATTTATTTTAAAAAATGCTCTCTCTCGAAGGCACATATTTTTCCACTCGTTTAATATATAAGGACGATTCAGTACTTCTAACGAATTGTGCGATCTTTCGGTTTCCGTGACCAATCGTCGTGTCTTTACTTGCGTGTGCGTGTGTGCGTTAATAATATAGGTTAGGTTCTTACGTCGTGTTAAATATATTTACCTACAGTTACAGTGACATACACTAATGCCATCTACCATCAGATCCAAGTATCACTATCGTCTCTATCAGTATCTATATAGACAATTAATTTGTTGTGTTTCTTTTTAATTCATGGCTTTCCCAACTTTGCAAAAATTATTATTTTCTTTCTAAAACAACATACTAATTTTCGTTAGTTTCCTTATGAAGAACTGTAAAATATATACTGAATGAGTGTTTTTGATAGTCTCAATAGCAATTTCTATAACCTATGTCGTTTTTCCCTTGAATCTAACCTAACATACTAAAATGTCTCACCAGTTTTAAGAATTAGTGGTATTAAAAGTTTCTCCGTGCATGTTAAGGGGGAAAATCACGAAAATTAGGCATATTTTAGGAATTTTTTTTGGCTCAATGAAATGGTGAATTAAAAATCTGTAAATTACGTTTTATTCCATGAGTACTGATATGCAAACTATATTTTTTCAAAAAAATGTCATTACAAAATGGCTGCGGTGTAGCATTTTATTGGAAGGCGTATGTATCTTAGGGTTCCATTGCCGGACAACTAACGTCCTCACTTTTTAATTTTAAAAAAACCAAAATGTTGTCATTTTCTATACATCAACAGCTATCGACACACGTAGGATTTTTCCGATATTTTGATTTTTTGTAAAATAGTGCGTACTTGAACAAAAAAATGACAATTTAAAAAAAAAATTCTAAAAATTGTTGATAAAAATAAAAGTAAGTAATATAAAAAAACCTTCGTGTGTCGATAGCTGTTGATGTATAGAAAATGACAACATTTTCGTTTTTTCCAGATCAAAAATTAAGGACGTTAGTTGTCTGGCTATGAAATCCTGAAACGAGACGCTTTCTAATGAAATGCTGCACAGCCACTATTTTTTAATAAAATTTAAAAAATATATTTATTTTGCACATCCATACTCATGCAATACTCATGAAATGGTCAATCAAAAGTCTGTAAAGTACGTTATATTACGTACTTTACAGATTTTTGATTGACCATTTGATTCAGAAAATCATAAATTTTCAAAAATATGGTAAAAACCTTCTCCTATCTACAAAAGCAAACTTTTTGATAAAATATAATTTTTTCCTCATATCTGTCGATAAATCTATCATAAAAAATATCTTAAATGTCAGGCGAAAATTTCATGTTGACTTGTGTAATCAATTATTATTGTTATTATTATTTATATTATTATTTTCTATAATTTTAATAAAACTCATAGAAAAAATTTAACTATTTTCATTAATAATAAAACAAAGAAATTTTCTTAAAAAATTTACTGAAAATAATTGAATTTATGGGAAAAAAAGCTTCACAATTAATAAAATTTTAAAATTCAATTGGTAAGACATATTTTTTATTTAGCCTACTTATTAATTAATTAGTAGTTTTCTACCAGCAATTAGTAAAAACCATTTAAAGTTTTATTAATCATTTTAATAATATTTTATAATAAAATTATTATTTTAGAAATATTAACAAAATCAATTATTTTTAAAAAGATAAGAAAACTTTTCAAAGAATTTAATTACCTTAATATTTTAATAAAATTCAATAATCAAAAAATGTTTAATTATAATTATTATTAACAATAACGAGTATTTTAAAATTAATTACAAAATTTTAGAAAAATCTTAACAACCATGATATTATTAAAAATTTTCATGAAATGTTTTGAAAGAATTCAATTATTTTTAAAAATGGTAACAACATTCTTTGTAAGAATTCAATTATTTTTAATATAATGTTTCGAAAGCATTCAATTATTTTCAAAAATTGTAATAAAATTCTTTTCAAAAAATCAACTCAAAAGGAGAGTTAATTTAATAACTTCTTAATTTTACTGTGTAAATTTGAACTCCCAAATGGGTGCGACTTTTACAGAGTACCCTGAGGAGTTAAAATTTAACTCCTTTTTTTTACAGTGTATGATAAGGGCCTCTATTAAAGTGGTCGTTAATTTCAAAAATTTGGAATCTCTTTTATTCCACCCTTTAATTTGGTTTCAAACTTGAAAAAACTAATTTGTTAATTAAACTTTCTTACATTTAATTATTTTTCAGATAATTCTGAACTGCTAAAAGATATAGGGAGTCAGTTTAATAAAGGACTACCTTCAATTCGACTCACAAAATTCAATCAGAAAATCGTGACACCTATTTTATATAAGGTATATAACTTTTATTTTAAAAACCTGTGCACATACTCATACATAATTTTTTACCGTATTGTAAATGTTTTAAGAGACACTTTATAGTAAAAGTTTTAATGACTTATTACAAAACCTAAATAGCACAACATTAGAAATTAATATTGAATGTCAACATTTCTAGCATATTAATTACGTCCGCTCTGTGGAAACATTGACAGGCAAAATTGATGCAAATTTTCTAACTATTTTGAGGAAATATTGCATTGATGCATGCCCCCTACTGAAAAAGAACGACTGTAAATACGAGCGTAAATATGACTGTGAATACGACCCTATATTCGGGCCTTAGAAGGGTAGTGTAATTGAAACAGCAAATACAGCCGTATTTATACCCGTATTTAGGGTCGTATTTACGGTCATATATGAATACCATTTTTTTTAAAATTATATATATACCCCCACAGCACCGAAACTTTCCTAAAAATTTATTGAATATTTACTTGTAATATTCGGCATATTTAACTGAAATGTTTAGTGAAAATTGTTTTTTACACAACTTTCAATAAACATTGCAATTACATATTCTGAACATTGCAAGTAAATATTTAATAAATTTTTAGGAAAGTTTCGGTGCTGTGGGGGTATATATATAATGAAATATAATTAATTATTATAATTTAATATATTAAATATAATATTGCAACTAAAATAAATATTATTTAAGGTAAGTATTGAAATACGATTTATTCTTATAATAAATGCATAACAAGCAAATATATAAATGTAACTTTAATTTAATCACAAACACACATATACACATGGTACAATTATTTATTAAAAATTGTAATTTTTATTATTTTTATTATAAGAGAAAAAATACTTGTACGCACAATAAAAACACTTGTACATTTTTCAACAGCTAAATAAAAACCACAAATGACGCGAATCACATGTAAGCACTGTTGTAAAAGAGGTTGGGTCTATAGGGATGGGTTGTTGCACGTAACTTGAAATATTAATAATAAATGTAGTAATAATAATAAGACTAACAGAAATAATAATAGTATATTTATGAATTAGATGTAATTGAAAAGTTTAATCACTATTTTAAAAACAAACAAATTTACTATTAATATTTCAAGTTACGTGCAACTACCCATCCCTATAGACCCAACCTTTTTTACAACAGTGCTTACATGTGATTCGCGTCATTTGTGGTTTTTATTTAGCTGTTTAAAAATGTACAAGTGTTTTTATTGTGCATAGAAGTATTTTTCTCTTATAATGAAAATAATAAAAATTACAATTTTTTAATAAATAATTGTATCATGTGTATATGTGTGTTTGTGATTAAAATAAAGTGACATTTATATATTTGCTTGTTATGCATTTATTATAAGAATAAATCGTATTTCAATACTTACCTTAAATAATGTTTATTTTAGTTGCAATATTATATTTAATATATTAAATTAATAATAATTAATTATGTTTCATTATATATATACCCCCACAGCACCGAAACTTTCCTAAAAATTTATTAAATATTTACTTGCAATGTTCGGAATATGTAATTGCAATGTTTATTGAAAGTTGTGTAAAAAACAATTTTCACTAAACATTTCAGTTAAATATGCCGAATATTACAAGTAAATATTCAATAAATTTTTAGGAAAGTTTCGGTGCTATGGGGGTATATATATAATTTAAAAAAAAATGGTATTCACACTGAAAAACTGTTAGGAGAGCTGTTCGCCCAATGCGGTGAACTGCTGCGTTAAAAAGAAACGCACAGCTCACTTTATTTTTGGGCGAGTTACTCTCCTTTTTGGGCGAGCAACTCTCCTTTTTGATAGAGCTGCTGCCCTTTTTGTCAAGCAGCCGCTCGCCAACGCCATTGGTAGTCAAGTTTAGGAGAGCAACTCGCCTAATTTTGATAGAGCTGTGAGTTTAAAGTTAAGTAGCGCTGCACAACAGTCAATAGCGCAACTGCTCTACCAACAGTTTTTCAGTGCATATATGACCGTAAATACGACCCTAAATACGGGCATAAATACGGCTGTATTTGCTGTTTCAATTACACTACCCTTCTAAGGCCCGAATATAGGGTCGTATTCACAGTCATATTTACGCTCGTATTTACAGTCGTTCTTTTTCAGTAGGGCCATTATTAAAAAATACTAAGATTGCAAGCTAGCAGCAACTTTGATAAAATGCCCCTTGCAAAATCGTTTTACCAAATGTCTCCCCACGTGGGTATACATTTGGGATACATTTGGGAGACATTTGGTAAATTGCTTTATAATTCTGTTAAAAGACAGAATTTGATGAAAAAAACGATTGGAAATTGAAAAGGAACATTTGGAGAATGAAATTATGCAAATATTTTTATAAAGAAAGCTTTGAATAATTAATAATTAACTGAAATGTGCAAAAATGTCATTGTGATTTTATAGCAAGGTTATTTTTCATAATTACTTATGAAAACGGTGTAAATAAAGAAAAAAATAATGTATATTGTTTAAAGAACGTAAAAATATTAATTACATCTATTAATAAGACTAATTAAACAATAAAACTTGTATATGTAGTAATGATGTTATCACTCGGTCGATAAATTAATAAAAACGATGAGATAGTCGATCACTCCGAGTCAGGATTTCAAAAACAAAAAAGACAATTTCTTTTAACGTTTCAACAGCACGGCTGTCCTCTTCAGAAACTACAATTTATTAAACAAATTTTATATAAATTATAAACATTTTTACAAAAAAGAATTTTCAAAAATAAAATAAATTACAAATATTACCGTGAGAAAATTTAAATATGATATAAGTCACACATTTGCTTATATTGGACGAACGTCTTCGTCCAAGCGAGAACGATTAGACACTAATTCAAAATACGCAAAATAAGTAAAATCGATAAAGATGAGGTGACTGACCCACCAGTAAACAAAAATAGAACAAGAGAAATATCAAGGTGATTCAAAACAGATAAAGATTTACACGTGTTTCTTTTCATTGAGAAAGTGAATATAATAGTTACTGAGATTTTGTGTATCATCTTTTTTGTTAACAGAGTTATTTTGTAAATTAATGTGGATCATTTCAGATATTAAACGCTTGTTATAATTAGTCTCTTTGTCAAGTATTAAATAATTATTCCAGTCAAAATTGTGATTAAACTTTTCAGTGTGATCAGCAATTACATTAGTTCTAGAATTTTTATGTTATATCATATCTTAATCATATCATATCTTAATTAGTTTGGATGTATCTTCTTTGTTTACTAACGTCGGTTCAATACATGTACGTGATTCTCTCATCAAACGTTTTTCTATAATTTCCCAAAGTTGGAATATTACTTTGGATGATTTACTTGATTCATGTCAATTTCTTTTTGATAATACTTTTTTTAAATTTAATGATAAATATTATCAACAAACATACGGGACTCCCATGGGCTCATCTATTTCAGGATTGTTTTCGGACATTGTTATGGATGACCTTGAGATATCTTGTATTTCAAAACTTTCCTTTAAGCCATTATTTTTTTATAGATATGTTGATGACATAATCACGTGCATACCGAAGACAAAAATTGACGAGATGATAAATATTTTTAATAATTATGACGAAAGACTTAAATTTACCTTTGAAATTGAAAACAATAATTGTATTAATTTTTTAGATGTTCATATTATTAATGATAATGGTACTATTACTACTGACTGGTATAGAAAACCTACTTTTTCTGGACGTACTATTAATTATTTTTCGAAACATCCTTTTTCTCAAAAGATAGCTATAGTATACAATTTAATCGATAGAGCGATAAAACTTTCTGATAAGAAATTTCACTCCAAAAACATCGGGTTTGTAAAAGAAATTTTAATCAAGAATAATTATCCCTACGATTTTATTGATAAATACATCACTAAGCGTATCTGTTTTATAAATTCTAATTCTAATAAAAAAATCAGTAATAACAATATAATATACAAAATGTTTCCTAAAGTCTTTTTGCCTTATGTTCCAAACTTGTATGAGAACACTTCTGAGTTTCTGAAAAATTATAATATTCTAACTATTCCTACTGATAATAAAAATATGAGTCATAGCCTCGTCAAAAAAGCCAAAGACAAAAATAAAAAATCGGAAAATATTAACACAGTTTATAAAATTAATTGTGGTAATTGTTCTGCTTCTTATGTTGGTCAGTCAAAAAGAATGGTGGGTGTACGTATTAAAGAACATAAAAATTCTAGAACTAATGTAATTGCTGATCACACTGAAAAGTTTAATCACAATTTTGACTGGAATAATTATTTAATACTTGACAAAGAGACTAATTATAACAAGCGTTTAATATCTGAAATGATCCACATTAATTTACAAAATAACTCTGTTAACAAAAAAGATGATACACAAAATCTCAGTAACTATTATATTCACTTTCTCAATGAAAAGAAACACGTGTAAATCTTTATCTGTTTTGAATCACCTTGATATTTCTCTTGTTCTATTTTTGTTTACTGGTGGGTCAGTCACCTCATCTTTATCGATTTTACTTATTTTGCGTATTTTGAATTAGTGTCTAATCGTTCTCGCTTGGACGAAGACGTTCGTCCAATATAAGCAAATGTGTGACTTATATCATATTTAAATTTTCTCACGGTAATATTTGTAATTTATTTTATTTTTGAAAATTCTTTTTTGTAAAAATGTTTATAATTTATATAAAATTTGTTTAATAAATTGTAGTTTCTGAAGAGGACAGCCGTGCTGTTAAAACGTTAAAAGAAATTGTCTTTTTTGTTTTTGAAATCCTGACTCGGAGTGATCGACTATCTCATCGTTTTTATTAATAAAACTTGTAATTTAATTAAATGCAAATGGTAAAGTGATATTAAAGTAATATCTACTTTACCAACAACTTATTCTATTTCAGCATTAGAAAGACACTAGAAACAATCAAAAGTCCCTAACGGCAGATATCCCCGCGCGGCGTTTGGTTTGACGCAATATTCTACAGGGTGTTCTTTTTTTAATGATGGCAGAGAAATGCTACTTTTATATTAAAGTAACTTACGGTTATTATTTCTAATTGTAAAATAATTACCGTTTAAATTTTTTAATTATAGTCACCATCAATATTTTCTAAAAATTAAATATTCTCACCTTTTTTCCAGGGCATGTTCCGAATAGAAAAATTGCATTTAGGAAAAAGGAGGAATTTAAATATTATTTTTATTGGCCAAAAGTCTCTATCCTTTTTCTCTTTAAAAGTTAAAATAAACATTATATTTTTTAAAAATGATAAATATTCTTAGAATTTTTCTCAATGGAGCAACGAATAAAAACATTGCGCTTTTTGTAAATAGGAGGAGGAAATATTTAATTTTTAAAAAATAAAACATAATCCCAACCCCCCCAAAAAAATTGATGCTTTTAGACGAATAAAAATAAGAAACAAACTCCTCCTATTTTCAAAATCAATTTTTCTATTTGTTGGTTAAGTAAAACAAAATGGAGAAAATACTTAATATATGAAAAATAAAACATTATAACCTCAACCCCCAAAGAAAAAATGGTTGCTTCACACCAATGAAAATAATAAACAAACTCCTCCTATTTTCAAAATCAATTTATCTATTTGTTGGTTAAGTTAAACAAAATGGAGAAAATACTTAATATTATATGAAAAATAAAACATATAACCCCCAAAGAAAAAATGGTTGCTTTAGACCAATCAAAATAATAAACAAACTCCTCCTATTTTCAAAATCAATTTTTCTATTTGTTGATTAAGTTATACAAAATGAAGAAAAGAATAATATTTTTAAAATAAAACATATAATCCCAACCCCCTAAGAAAAAATGGATGTTTTAGACCAATCAAAATAATAATCAAACTCCTCCTACATAAAGAAAGAAAATTTTCTATTTGTCGCTTTAGTTAAACAAAATATGAAGCGAATATATTAAATTTAAGCTCAACCCTTTACAAAAAATATACTTCTAGCTAATAAAAATAAGATTCAAACTCCTCCTTCTTAAAGAAAACAAATTTTTTATTGATTGGTTCAACAATACAAAAAGGGGGTGAATATTTAATTTTTAAAAAGTTACATTTAATCTTAACCCATTAAGAAAAAAGAACTTCTGGCCAATAAAAATAAACTCCTCCTATTTTCAAAATGCAATGTTTTATTTATTGGTTGAGTTAAACAAAATGGAGAATCTAATTAATATTTAAAAAATAAAACATATAAACCCAACCCCCTAAGAAAAAATAGATGATTTAAACCAATAAAAATAACAACCAAACTCCTCCTATTTTCAAAATCAATTTTTCTATTTTTTAATTAAGTTAAACGCAAAATGCAGAAAAAATTAATATTTAAAAAATAAAACATATTTTTCCAACCCCCAAAAAAAATGGATGTTTTAAACCAATTAAATTAAAACTTAAACTCCTCCTTCTGAATGAAAGATATTTTTCCTTCGTGTGTTCAAATAGAACAAAGTGGAGAAAATATTAAACTTTAAAAAAATATGAAATTTAACCACAACCCTTTCCGAAAAAATAGGAGGAGATTCAATCTATTTTTGTATAGTTCATAGTAAACTTTAATTTTAAGTAGGAGGAGTTTGAATCTTATTTTTATTAGCTAGAAGTATATTTTTTGTAAAGGGTTGAGCTTAAATTTAATATATTCGCTTCACATTTTGTTTAACTATTAAAGCGACAAATAGAAAACTTTCTTTCTTTATGTAGGAGGAAATTGATTATTATTTTGATTGGTCTAAAACATCCATTTTTTCTTTGGGGGTTGGGATTATATGTTTTATTTTAAAAATATTATTCTTTTCTTCATTTTGTATAACTTAATCAACAAATAGAAAAATTGATTTTGAAAATAGGAGGAGCTTGTTTATTATTTTGATTGGTGTGAAGCAACCATTTTTTCTTTGGGGGTTGAGGTTATATGTTTTATTTTTCATATAATATTAAGTATTTTCTCCATTTTGTTTAACTTAACCAACAAATAGATAAATTGATTTTGAAAATAGGAGGAGTTTGTTTATTATTTTGATTGGTGTGAAGCAACCATTTTTTCTTTGGGGGTTGAGGTTAAAATGTTTTATTTTTCATATATTAAGTATTTTCTCCATTTTGTTTAACTTAACCAACAAATAGAAAAATTGATTTTGAAAATAGGAGGAGTTTGTTTCTTATTTTTATTCGTCTAAAAGCATCAATTTTTTTGGGGGGGTTGGGATTATGTTTTATTTTTTAAAAATTAAATATTTCCTCCTCCTATTTACAAAAAGCGCAATGTTTTTATTCGTTGCTCCATTGAGAAAAATTCTAAGAATATTTATCATTTTTAAAAAATATAATGTTTATTTTAACTTTTAAAGAGAAAAAGGATAGAGACTTTTGGCCAATAATAATAATATTTAAATTCCTCCTTTTTCCTAAATGCAATTTTTCTATTCGGAACATGCCCTGGAAAAAAGGTGAGAATATTTAATTTTTAGAAAATATTGATGGTGACTATAATTAAAAAATTTAAACGGTAATTATTTTACAATTAGAAATAATAACCGTAAGTTACTTTAATATAAAAGTAGCATTTCTCTGCCATCATTAAAAAAAGAACACCCTGTAGAATATTGCGTCAAACCAAACGCCGCGCGGGGATATCTGCCGTTAGGGACTTTTGATTGTTTCTAGTGTCTTTCTAATGCTGAAATAGAATAAGTTGTTGGTAAAGTAGATATTACTTTAATATCACTTTACCATTTGCATTTAATTAAATTACAAGTTTTATTGTTTAATTAGTCTTATTAATAGATGTAATTAATATTTTTACGTTCTTTTAACAATATACACTATTTTTTCCTTTATTTACACCGTTTTCATAAGTAATTATGAAAAATAACCTTGCTATAAAATCACAATGACATTTTTGCACATTTCAGTTAATTATTAATTATTCAAAGCTTTCTTTTTAAAAATATTTGCATAATTTCATTCTCCAAATGTTCCTTTTCAATTTCCAATCGTTTTTTTCATCAAATTCTGTCTTTTAACAGAATTATAAAGCAATTTACAAAATGTCTCCCAAATGTATCCCAAATGTATACCCACGTGGGGAGACATTTGGTAAAACGATTTCGCAAGGGTGTATCAACAATATTTTTTAAATTTAAAATAAATTTATTTTTATTTTTTTATTTTTTGAATTTGAAAATTTTTTTGCCTTTTATTTTCAGTATTTACATATTTCTTTTTCCATTTAGAAATTTAGCATTAATAACAAATTTTTAGAAGCACATTCCAGGTGACTGAAAATTAAATTAAAGTTCGACGGTCACCAAACAAAAAACCGTACACACAAAAGAATACCTGGTAGATTTGACTGCTTATTTACTATTTTTTGGAGTTCCAAGAGTCGCTCATAACAAAATTTAGTAAGAAGAATTATGACAGAATAGTTAGACTAACTGTAAAATGTGGTAATAAATTTATACTGTTTTTTACAGTAAATAAAGCATAAGAGTGTTCTCTTCGCACTCGTGGACTGATTCATAGTTAGATATTCTTACTGTATCGCACGTTACGATTTGTACACGGAAAGATAGATGTCCTTAAAGTTTTAAACGTTCAAAGCTAAGAAATTCTTTCTTTCCAACTTTTAAGTTAAAAACTTGTGGATTATAATACTCGAGGTCATCCTTCTTATATTCAGTCACATTAAATACTCCATTTAGTTGCAGTAACTAATTTTTTCAGCTTAATAGCGCACTTTAAACGTAAACAGTATATGATTTCAAATGACTCCACAATACTGTAGTAGTAAAAACAATGCTGTTGGAAATAGTCATTTTCGGAATTTGTGTATTAAAATTATCCACTTTTTTACTAGTTACAAAAAAATTAGACTTACTATTTTCATTTAACAAAAACAGCAGCTAAAAATTGTTAATTTTTATTCTTTTGTAGTAATTCATACTATTGCACTATTTCTAAGTCATTTATAATCATAACGTGTAGTAATAATTTTAAATACATAAAACTTAAATTTTGTAAAAACATTTTCAAGAGTTTCATTCCCACACAGCACCATCTCTTGCTGTAAGGTTACTGTACGCTTATTTGTATCTTTGTCAGGTTGGAGTGTAAAGTAACTGAAAACTTAAGATAAACTTAAAATATCTGAAATACAGTAAGCTTACATTGCAAGGTCATAGTAAACTTACATGGTAATTTCATGATAAGCAATCAAAATTTCAAAATTTCTCATCTATAATAAGTTTTAAAATATAATAAGCAAGGCGTAACTAATAAAAAGCAATATTAGAAAAATCTTAAAATTAAACAAATTGAAAACAAAGAACAAAGCTTTTTTGAATTAAAGAAAAATATTTAAAAACTTGCTGCAAGCTTGCAACAATCTTGCAAAAAATTTGTAGCAGTCATTAAGTAAACTTTCTTAATAAGCTTGCAGAAAGCTTGCGCAGTAAGCTTGGAGAAAACTGTTACTGTAAGCTTACAACAACCTTTTCAGGAAAGATTTTTATGTAGTGGTCATTTTGCTGCCTATGACAAGCTTACGCGAACTTTGTGCTGCAAGCTTGACAGGATTACACAGTAAGCTCAATATTACATGAAAATATTACCCAGCAATGTTCCCATAGGTTAGACATTATCAATGTTCAAGTATTATTATTGCCATGCAATATTGGCACAATATTAGGTTAAAATTTTATGCTATTTATAATTTTTATTGAGAATCTGTTTGTTGTACAGAACATAATACTAAAAACAAGAAATTAACATATATCTAAATAATATGAACATTAATTAAATAAACATTTTTTAGGATCAGAAAGAAGACTGCTTTGCAAACTTGAATACATCATGTGATGCAAATACGGATGTTATTTTCTCCCAAATTACAGATTGTTATAAAGAAAAAAGAAATAATGACATGGATAAAATTAATGAACATAGAGAAGCTTCTGTTTCTCCGATTTTAAATGATAATCTACAACTTATCTTCGATGGTCATTGCAATGTTATAAACGTTGTTGAAAATGAATATATTCTAGAGGAAAATTATCAGTTTGTTGACGGGAACGAGCTCACAGATCAGTCAGTTTTACAGAATTCAAGGGCTACAATTGCAGACCTTTTAACAATTGCAAACACACAAGATCATCAAATAGAAGATGATTTAGATTTATTTCAATATATGATGATATTGAAACAGTAAGGAATTTAGAACAGTCGTCTAGAGACATAAATGATTTGAGTTTTTCTATTTCACCACCAGAATTGAAAGATTCAGATTTTTTGGATGATTCAAATTGTAGTAAGTAAATTTGTAAATTATTTTTATTTAATTTCTTAAATTATTTAAAAAACATAAGTTGATATCAATAATCAAAACACTAATAATATTACTTTTATTTGCAGGGTTAGATATTAAAGATACCACATATGTACCAAACGAGTCAGATGACGATAATTCTGAAACAGATGTTGAGAACGATAAAACATCTGACGTTGATGTTTCTTTTAACCTTAATATATCTAGTTCGACAAATTTACCTGATACTAGTGCACCAGATGATGGTGAATTAATGGTTGAAAAGTCAAGGGGACCCAAAGGCTCAGGGAAATTAAATTTTTGTTATTACTGTAGAAGTTTACAATCGCAGATAGCTCGTCATTTGGAAAATAAACATGAAGAGAAAAAAGAAGTATAGGAATTTGTAGCTGTAATGAAGAAAAACCCACTGCGGAGAAAACTAATAGCTGGAATTAGGCTAAAAGGAAATTTTTTACATAACTCTGATTCGGCATTTAATACAAGCAAAATGTTAACAGATAGACGTCCGAAAAGTGAAAATAGGCTTGGAAGAGATTACGTACATTGTGTAAAATGTAAAATTTGTGTTTCCAGATTAAGTGCACGAAAGCACATCAGAAAATGTACTGGGAATAATTTTGCTAAAAACAAAAACATTTTTATAATGGGGCGTAAGATTGTTGGTAATATCCATCCAACAGCATCTACAAAATTAAGACAAATTATATTTCCAGTTCTCCGGGATGATGACATTGTGCGTGGTATGCGGTATGACTGGCTTGTAATTGCATACGGAAATAGAATGTGTTTAAAATATACATTCGAACATCAACATAATATGATACGGGCTCGCTTAAGGCTTGTCGGTCGTTTGATGTTTGCTATAAAAAAAAGAAAATCCAAAAATAAATGATTTAGCTTCTATATTCCAACCAGAGCATTGCGACGACGTTATTAAAGCTATTAAAAATGTATCAGGGTATGATGAAATATCAAGAACATTTCGAACTCCAGCTGTAGCTCTAAGTTTTGGAACACTGATAAAATGCATTGTCATGATGTTTAGAAATCATTATATTAAGAGTATAGATTTTCCAAATGCCGAGGCGAAAAGGCTAAAATTGGAAGAACATGATTATTTTACATGTTCTTTTGAAAATGACGTTCCAATAACAATTAATAAACCAGCAATGGAAAGTCTGCAAAGTATTAAAAGAAATAAAATAGTCAATTGAAGGAATTCAACGCAAGACATTAAAAAATTAGATGATTTTCTTCAAACAAAAATGAAAGCAGTTTACGAGAAACTAAAAGCAGATTTTGTACTATGCAGATCAATTAATTATGAATCTTGGATATTGTTAAGCAGTCTTGTCTTGATTTCAGTACAAGTTTTTAATCGACGACGATCAGTAGAGATGCAACGGATGAAGATTTGTGATTATCGAGTATATAAAAAAAATCTTCCCGCCCTCCGGGCGGACACATTCTTATCCGCACTTCCCGCGGAGGGCTCGCTTCGCTCGCAAGTTTCAGCGCGCCTCGGGGCGCGCGAAATATTGGTCGTCGCGCTCCGTGGATTGTTGCGCTCTTCGCGCGCAAATAGCTCGCTTCGCTCGCAGTCGTCCGCGGAGATTGTGCATTACTTGCGTTCTTGATCCTTTTTCCTATTATATGTTTTATAAAACTTTTTTTTCTTTTTCCTACTATATGTTTTATCAAACTTTTTTTCTTAAAGTTACTACGACTTTAAGGATAACATTCTCATCACCTATTTTTGTTTGCTGATGATTGTAAGATTTAGTACACTTTTAAGAAAATTTTTAGTCCTGCTAATTAAAAGTGTGAAATTATTCTTAATTACTTACTTTCTTCGCAGAAACATGGTTTGCTGAATTTTCGTCTACAATAGATTTACATGAAAAAATAACCTGAATTTTTAGAAAAGTTTCAGGCTAAACATTCAATAAAATGGGACATGTAAGCCTTTACACAATTAATTGTAATATTGCATAGTAAATAATACTACGAAGTTTGCATGTAAATCTTTAAATAATTTTTAGGAAGTATTCAGCATCGTGTTCGTCACCTTGTCATCTTCACAACTAAACACGTCAGTTACACTTCAACTCCAGCCAAAAAAATTTTATTTTTCTAATAAAGAAACCAATATTGTCTGAATATTGACAAAACATGTTGTGATATTTTGTTGCTGCAAAAGAAAATAATTTTAAAAAACGGTTAAAAGTGTTCTCTTTATTTTGTTGTAAACTACAGATTTTTAGAAAGGTTTTAACATTTCAGAAAATAAATAAAACTTTATAAAACAGTTAAGTTGGTATGGCCCAAAAACTTAAAAAAAAAATAAAATTATGAAAAAATGTTATAAAGAAAAGTTGTTTGTATTTTTCTAATATAAAATAATATAAAGTTAAAAATTTTGAAATTTGAAAAAATTGAGTTTTTAAAATTTTGAAACTACTGTAGTTTCTGTAGTTTTCAACAAAAATGGCTGGTTAACGAACTTAGCCTTCATTTTTATACCAACTTTAAGCGTGTTAAATTTAAAAACGATCAGATAAGATTTTCAAAAGTTATTGTGCCTACAAGATTTTGGTCTACAGACGGACATACATACAGACAGACGGACTCGCCGGACCATGTTTTTCGGGTTCAGGGGGCCCCAAAACGTAAAGATTTCATAAAATTAGCAAAAGTCAATTTTTGACCAAAACTAATACTTTCTCATGTGATGAGAATGTAATAGAAGTAAAAAACAATCCAGAAGCATTTTCTTTGCTAGCTGAAGAGCATCAGGAAATTGCTAAAACTTATGCTCATCTGATAATTCGCGGAAAACTGGGTAAAAACGTTCCAGTCTTATTAAATATGGAACAGGTGAAATATATCGAATTTCTTTTAAGCTTAAGAAAAGATGTTGGCATTGCTGATACTAATCCTTATGTTTTTGGGACCAAAGATACACGACCAAGTGAATTCAATTGTTTAGATGCATGTAAATGGATGCGTGAGTTTTTAAATCAATGTGGTGCCGAAAATCTATTCAGTTTAAGAGGCACAGAATTAAGAAAACATGTTGCTACTATGGGCACTATTCTTAATCTGGATGAGCAAAAAGTATTAGAATTGGCAAAATTCTTGGGACATAGAAAAGATATTCACAAGGAAATCTACAGACGACCTATTGAAAGCCAGGAAATTTTAACCATGTCTGAAGTACTAGAAGCAGCGCGAGGTGGAAGAAAAGGGGTTGACGATCCTCAGGCTTACAAAAATTTAAATATGTTTAACAATGTTATTAACAACGACATAAATGAAACTGTTGATTTCAATATTGAAAATTTATCAATTGATCATGATCATTCATATGACATAACTACTGAAGAAAAAAGTAAAACAGTCAATCAAATAGTTAATTGTGAGTGTACTTCTTTTTAATTTATAATTTATTGTAGAATGTTTCAAGAATTTAAAATATTTTTAAATATTAAAATTTATAAATTTTTGTAATATAAACTTTTTAATATAACTTAATATAAATTTAATTAATAATATAATTTTAATATAAATATAATTTATAATATAAATTTAATATAAATATAATTTATAACATAAATTTTATTTTAATATAACTTTTTAACAATTTATCTGCTAACTACATTTTAAATATTATTACTTATGCAATTCATTTTTACTTCTAGTATCACCGACCGATAATTTAGAAACTATTTCAAATAGGAAAAAAATGCGCTTTACAAAAGATCAGGATGAAAACCAAGTTTTAAAATTATTCAAAAAGATATAGATACATATCCAGTTTCACAAAATAGAACGAAACAACAGATCAAGGCGTTTCTAAGCAATATACAATCTGGAAAAACAAAATTATAAGAATATGAATTAACTGTTAAGTTAATGTTAAGTTCATATGTTAGTTCTCAACCAAAGTTATATGTATCTCAGTTGGTGTACAGCTCTGTAATGAACAGTATTGAAAACAAAAATTAATAAAAAATGAAAACCTTTACATTTGAATGTGTTATTTTGATACCTAAAAACATATATAATAATATTCAAAATATGTGACCTGGACAGTGAAAAGGGACCTTACGTGAGAAAACAGCAGTTAAAGTTTAACTTAGAAAAACCCTTGTAACTTTTTAAAATATGAATATTTTTTAATCAAGTTAGGCTTATTTTCTTCACCGTGGATCACAGTATCAAAATAAAAAACATACAAGTAATGAAATTTTTTTTTAAATAATTGTTTATATAAATTAATAACAAACTCCCCAAACATAGTAAAAATAATCTAAGTTTTCTAACTATTAACAATAAGTATAAATAAGTGACACATGTTTGTAAGGGTTTTCGAGGCCGTTGATTACGAATATGATGTTAAATTGACAATTTGACAGTTGACAGCTGTCAACTTCTCTAAAAAGTGATCGTTTTTTTGTAAAAAAGACAGTAATACGGTTTTTGAGGTCGCTGATTACGAATATGATATCAAATTTGAATTTTAACTGTTGACAGTTGTCAAAGAAACTGTCAACTTTTCTAAATAATAAAAAATTATCGTCTTCGTTATTTTAATTTGTATAATAACACAGAATCAGTTTTATCGTATTTTTACACTTGTTTCTTTTGACTTAAAATTTTTTTTTTAAACTTCTAATCAACTTATAACTTTTTGGTTTTCACCATCTTCAAGAGCGTTTCAAACCCTATCCGAATCAACAAAAAAGTAAAAAATGATTTTTTGACACGTAAGGTCCCTTTTCATAGACCAGGTCACATATAGAAAAGAATAAATAATACCACTCACTGCATATTTAAACATATCGTTGAAAATTTGAAAATATGTAATAAATTCATTATATCAGAAGAATATTAAATTAAAGAATATTAAATATAAAAAATATATTATTATATTTTTATAATTAATTTTTAAAACAATTATGAATTATATGTACTTATGTTTGTCTTTAAATTTAATATGAATCAAATTTACACATAATAAAATATCAATAAAAACAATAAAGAAATCTTAACTAATTGAATCAATTATTGTCGTGGAAGTGCACAATGTTTTTGGAAATTTATGGAATGAAAATTTCCATCATAAATTACCAGGTGGCAGTTCCACGACTGTCGTGGATGTGAACGATAGACAGCTTTCCTTTCCACGACTAGCGTGGATGTGGACAACTGTCGTGGAAGGGATCGATTCACTGTAAAATTGTTGTGGAAGAACTCGATTGATATATATATATATATATATATATAGTATTTAAAAGGAGGGATATTGTTATTTAATAGATTTCTTTCTTTTCTAATTTGTATTTATTTATTTATTTTAATCAATCATATTTCTTCCCCATATATTTTTTATACAAAAGGAGTTTAATTTTGGTGTACGGAACCCTCGATTTTGGTGCGAGTGTAACTCGCACTTGTCCGATTTTTTGTTTCTTTAATCGACTAAAGAGACAACTGTTCAAATTAACAACGTTTGTTATAATAATCACTTATTTAGAAACAAAAAATTTTTGTCAAAATAAATTTTTTATATAATTTTTTTATTTAAGAAGGAAACAATTAGAAGTACAAAAAATATTCATTTATATATATATACAGCATTAACGTAACTACTTTGATACCTATAATTTTCGAATTTCTATATTGTACATTGTATGAAAAATTGAATTTTTATCATTTTGTCGTATTCTTTAACAAATAAATTTTTCTGTTAATTAAAGTTTAATAATGGAATAGAATAGGTAATGTAATAAGCGAGTCATTTTTTTCATTTTGTATTATTTTCAATAAAATTTTAAGTTATATTTAGAAATCGAATTACTTGGAAGTTGTAAATTTGGGAGGGGAAAATAAAAACAACTCGTGGCTTATTATATTATTAAAAAAATGTTGGATAAATGGTTTAAAAGGATTAAAATGTAGGAATCGTAAAAGAGCGCCAGGCGCCGTGTATCCACACTGACGCTCATCATTAATTTCGGTGACCATCGTATTAAAAGTTAGTGAACGATGCATTTACTGTAAATATAGGCTCCGATCTGGTGATAACGTACTTTTTCTCTCTCTTTCTCTCTTTTGTTTTCTTTCTTGTGATGATCTAGCCGCTTTTATATGAAAATTCATCCTCAAACAAAATTAAACAGGAAATAGATTATTCTTCACACAAAGGTACAAACATCTCAATATTTTCGAATCGAAATTTTTTCCTATAACTTTACATTGAATTTCATATCCAAATTATTCTGTGTCACGCAACTACTGGAGCTGTAATTATAGAATAAAATCGATTATAAAAATTATTTTATGCTTTCATGTGGAAAATATTGGATTTAATTTTTGTTTTATAAATTTTTAATGATTCACAAAATAATTGTTTAAAAATTTTATGACTATAAAAAAAATTATTTCTTTCTTTATTTCTTACACGGAGAAAATTTGTTCCTTATATTTTACCGAATTTTTCAATAAAGTTGGGATATAGTGGCATAATCGTAATTTTTAATAATTTTTAAATTATTTTTTCAGTAACAATAATTAAAATTTAATGTGACATCTTTATTTCTTACAAGATAGTAGGAGAGAGGTACGCACGTTGATACGGGTTCTGTTTTTCAGTTATAATTTTTAACAAACAAAATTTAGCGAAAAATTCGAAATGTTTTCTTAAAAGTATTGTCCAGGGCTACAACATTGTCAAAGAAAGTTATTTTTTTTGACAAAAATGAAAAATTTATAGATGATTTTTTAAACATGTTATTCTTGACCCAAAAAAAAGTGGTACTCACGTTGAGACACCCATAGTAATTTATTTTAAATTGAAACAAAATAAATAATTACGTCAGATTCTAATTGTTTGTTGTTTATTTACTTGTTTTGATGGTCTTAGCGCAAAGAAAAAAATTAAAACATTAAAAGTTAACTTAAAAAAGATAATCAAAAAATAAAATTTTATTTTGCACAAAAATAATTAATCGAAATCTTTATATTCGCAATTTTTACAGGTGAAAAACAAGTAAAAAACTTAAAAATTGTGGATTCAAAACCAATTTTAATGACAGTACTATTTTCACACCGTGAGCGTTATAACCTGCGTACCACAGTGTGTCTCAACCTTGCCGTTATTTTTTTAAAGCTTTGAAATTATTTGTAGTTGTTAACGTATGTCTATATTTTCGTCGGAACATTAACGTAGAACCAAAATTGATATGTAAATGTTATCCGCACTTTTTTCTGCTACTAAAAAATACACTAAATACACTAAACAGAAATCCTGAAAAACACTTTTTTAACTAAAAAATTGATTTGCTGTAGTTCTACCGAAAAAAACAGGAGTTATCGCGCTTCTATTGAATAAAAAGTTTGGTATTAATGATACGACAGAATGACAATAAACTTTTTGGTATTTTCAGTTACACAGGTTATAATATCTTAGTGTCGCAACGTGCGTACCTCTCCCCTACTGTAAAAGTTCAAAAAAATTTAAACTGAACGTTTAATATAAATTAAATATATACCTCCTTGATGGGCACTAACTTTTCAGGAATAGTTCAGTAAAACTTTCTTGACTTGCCTAAAGTGTTAGTTTTCAGGAATAGTTCGGTAAAACTTCCTTGACTTGCCTAAAGTGTTAGTTTTCAGGAATAGTTCGGTAAAACTTCCTTGACTTGCCTAAAGTGTTAGTTTTCTGGAATTAAATACTTTATTTCAAGTGTCCCACAGTCAAATGAAAGACTTCCACACTAATAGTTGATTTTTTCAACTTTTGTATACTTAATTAATAATCATTTCATTATGAATTAAATTAAAATTCAATTTATTAATTATTTTAAACACTTACAGTGTCGCTCAAAAGGATTTGCCCACCCTACGCCATGCAAGGGCATTACAAAAAGTGTTGTATCTTCAATAATAATAAAGATAAAATCTTAATCAAATACTTATTTTAAACCTTAAGTATTTGACTTGAAATAATGCCAAAAAAAAATTTAAAAAAAACTTTTTTTTAATGTTTAATTGCTGAAAATAAAAAAAAAAATTTTAACTTTTTTTGAAAAATTTCAAATTGATACAATTTTTGAAGAAATCATCACATTTAAGGATTGTCACAGCTGTGGTGAGGGGCAAGGGGATTGTTCCCATTACTCCCATGTAAAATCTTGCATGTTTGCAACCTCAAAAAAAAATTTCAGTTTCATAATTTTAATCAAAAATCCTATATATTTATTTTATTTAAAGAAAAAAAAACATTCAAAAAAGATGTAAAAATTAATGATAAAATTTTTTCAAGACTAAAACATTAAAAAATGTATTTAATTCATTTTTTGAAAAAGTGCTAAAAACCATTACACAACATAGTCGACATATGGTTGGTACGACTGGAATATAGTATATTGTCAGAGGTTAACCTCAAATTTTTTAGTGTCGAGAACACGAAAATTACAATAAACAAATGTAAAATATAATTATGATGCAAAAGAAACATGAAAGTTATTAACTTATGTTTAAGGAATATTATTAATTTCAAATGTACAGATCAAATTTGTATTTTTTTGAGGTTGTGTGTTGTTGCGATGTTGCCACATTTTCATGTGTTTTTGTGTTTGATACTTATACAATTATTACTGTTCTGAAAACTAAAACTTTAATAATTATTTATTCATTAAATTTGTGGTAAACTTTTTCTAAAATCTTCCAGTTTAAACTTTTTGACATTGTCTATCCATATACAAAACCACAGATTTTTCTCTCATTTCCTTCACACTTTTTTTCTAAGATTTATCTGAGCTCCCATAAGAGCCTATGTTAAATTGCAAATTTATTTTATTTTTTTAAGAAAAAACTACGTGGTAAAAAATTATGAAAAAAATCATATGTTTCTAAAATAATATAAAGATTAAACTGTCAAATTTTTATAATTTTCTCTCATTTCCTTATATTGCCGGTGACAATCCTTAAAATCTACAAATGTCATTGGAAAGCATTTTTTGTTACCTTTCAAACGATTTTTTAAAAATTGCTCTACGATAATTTTTAAGAAAGATATAATCATTTGTTTATAATAATTAGCGTATTTTTTCAGTTGTTGGTAACTTGAGAACAATTGATTTTTGAAAAAAATTGTTAAGAAAAAAAATGTGCCTCTTTGTGTGTGTAGAATTAGAAGAAAAATATTTAAACAATAAAAAAAAAATTTTTTTTACATTTTTTCCTTCTGTATATATATTTTAAAGACGAATAACATATATACTTATCAATACATATCGATAAAATCTAACACAACATAAATTATCACTGTTAAAAAGAACAGTTAATAATTACATTTTTTAAATATTTAAATAACATAAATTGATTAATTAATTTCGTGATTTTTATATTGAATGTTATTTTTAACAACACTGATTTAATTATTTATAAACAAATAAATGTTTTATAATTAATGTTATTTAAATATTTAAAAAGTGTAATTATTAACTGTTCTTTTTAACAGTGATAATTTATGTTGTGTTAGATTTTATCGATATGTATTGATAAGTATATGTTATTCGTCTTAAAAATATATATACAGAAGGAAAAAATGTAAAAAAAAATTTTTTTTTATTGTTTAAATATTTTTTTTCTAATTCTACACACACAAAGAGGCACATTTTTTTCCTTAACTGTTGAACCTTTAATAAATAAGCAGTCTGGAACTTTATTTAATACATTTATTTGTATAAAGTGAATGGAGATAATTTACAGAGAGAGTGCAATATACGCTAAGTACGCAAAGACTGGTCAGTTGGTAAAACACAAGAATAGGTGTCGCTACTTAATAAGGCGCGAAAGTATGATGTTTAAAGCAAAAGACCCGTGGTGAATATAAACATAAATTATTATTTCAACACCCCCCCCCAAACGGGGGTTTTATCCTTTTAAATTTAATAAACCCAGTCCTTTAACACATTTTTCGTGATTAAATTTTTGTAACCCTTTGGTTAAAATGTCCGCGACCATTTCAGTAGTTGGCACATATTTCACATCAATATCACGATTCTTGTAAACTTGTCGAACATAGTGGTATTTAATGTCAATATGTTTTGTTCGCGAGTGGTGAACTGGATTTTTCATTAAACTTTGTGCACTTTGGTTATCACAAAATATCAGAGTTGGTTCTTCTGTAAGATTCCGAAAATCGACTTCCTTCAAAAACTTCCGCAGATATACAGCCTCTTTTGAAGCCTCAGTTAAGGCGATATATTCTGCCTCAGTATTGGATAGGGCGACTGTCCTTTGCTTTTTGGATTCCCACGTGATTGCTGCTTGAGCCAACTTGAAGGTAAATCCTGTGTGTGAAAATCTGTTATCAATGTCTGCACCCCAGTCCGCGTCGACAAAACCGAAAAGACTGTCACTAGTTTTCGAGTATTTCAATCCATAAGTCCTTGTTCCACTCAAATATCTTAGGACTCTTTTGGCTGCCTGCCAATGTTCCTTCCCAGGATTGGTGTTGAACTGGCTGAGTGAATTGACTGCATACGCCAAATCAGGACGCGTGGCCACAACCAAATACATCAGAGCTCCAATTAACGACTGGTACGGAACTTGGCTCATTTCATCGATTTCTTCTGGAGTAGTTGGAGACATCTGCTTGGTAAGAGTGATTTTTCCATTTAAGGGAGTGGAAAGTGGCCTGGACTGTTCCATTCCAAATCTGGTTAATACGTCATAAATGTACTTCTGTTGAGACATTTCTACCGATTTCGTTTCAGGATCTTGGAAAAATTCAATTCCAATGCAGTAATGTAGACCACCTAAATCTTTAATCTTAAACTCACTTCCCAAATCAGTTTTTAGTTGATTAAATGATTTTTCGCTATCAGTAGCCACGATCAAGTCGTCCACGTATACAACAAGGATTATGATGGAATTCGCTTCCCGTTTGATGTAAATGCACTTATCAACCTCAAGTGTCACAAAATTCATCTCTCGTAGACGCTGGTCGAGTCTTTTGTACCACTGTCTGCCTGATTGTTTTAGACCGTAAATAGATCTTTTTAACAAACATACCAAATTTTCCTCACCATGTTGAACGAAGCTGTCTGGTTGCTCCATAAAAATCTGTTCCTCCAAGAGACCATTTATGTAGGCCATTACGACATCCAATTGGTAGAGGGTGAGACGGTACATCGATGAAAGTGCTGCTACTATGCGGATTGAGCTTAAACGCGTGACGGGAGAAAAAGTCTCTTGAAAGTCGATGCCATATTGCTGAGAACAGCCCTTTGCGACGAGTCTGGCTTTTCTGCGTTCAACAGATCCGTCTGCTTTAAATTTGTTTTTAAGGACCCATCTACATCCAATCACTTTTTGATTTTCAGGGCGAGATACTAATACCCAGGCTTGATTCTCTTTGAGTGCATCAATCTCGCTTTTCATTGCGGCTTTCCAATCGTGTGAAAATGGACCAGCCAAAGCTTCCTCTAAACTCAGATCAGCTGGTTCTGAATGCACTATTTGAGCTTCATGTACTTCGACCATGTTGAATTGTTTCTTCGGTCTACCTACAGTACCGTCCCTGATTAATCTTGGTCGTCCTTGTCCTTTTTTTAGAACTGGTTGGTGATGTAAAATCTCAGGCTGAAATTCTGGTCCTGGTTGTAAGTCTGGTTCTTCTTCGTGATGATTCTCTTCTTCTTCAAGGTTCGGATTGTAGAAATTTTCCTCATTTTCTTCTTCTGGTTCCTCCTGATTGACGACGGGAATTTCTTGAAGGTCTTGAGCACTTTGATCAACTTCGAAATCTTTATAAAAAGTTTCAAAGTTTAGGAACTCCTCTTCTTCCTTCGATTTTTGTTGGTACCAAAAGGCGTCAAGAGCTCGTATGTCTCTGGAGTTTATTATTTTTCGTTTCTCTGGATCCCATAGACGGAATGCTTTGGAGTCGCTAGCATAACCTAAAAACACACACGATTTAGATCTTGATTCAAACTTGCCTTTATTTCCGGACATGTCGAGAACGTACGATTTACATCCGAAAACTTGAAAATGTGATACATCCGGCTTCGTTCCAAACCATATTTCGAATGGTGTTTGGTTGTCTAGAGCTCTCGAAGGACAGCGGTTTCGAATGTACGCTGCCGTCGAGATTGCTTCTGCCCAGAACTTGGCGGGCATGTTAGACTGCAAAAGCAAGCACCGAGCCATCTCGACAAGCGTACGATTCATACGTTCCGCCGTGCCATTCTGCTGCGGTGAATAGGCGACTGTATGTTCTCTTTTTAATCCCATTTGATCGATGACGTTGGTGAAATTCGACCCACAATACTCGAGACCGTTATCAGTTCGAAGGATTTTTACTTTTCTTTCCTTCTGTGTTTCAACGAAAGTTTTGAACTTCAAAAATTCATTTTTGACTTCATCCTTAGTTTTTAGGAACCTAACTTCTACCCACCGCGACTTTTCGTCAATAAAGGTTGCGAAGTATCTGCTACCACCAATGGAAGGGATGCGCATTGGTCCACACACGTCGGAATGAATTCGTTCTAGTAAAACTTCACTCCTCGAATTCGAGAACTTTGGAAATGGAGCCCTACTCTGCTTTCCCTGGATACACACTTCACATGTCAACTTTCCTGAAAGATTACGCGGAATTCCGTTAACCATATCCTTTGAAATAAGCTTTTTTAGATCCGCCTCATTGAGATGACCGAAACGTTCATGTAGTCTTTGTAATTCTACACTGTTTTCGTTTGCCGTTGCTGCCGATTCACTCGCTTCTTCTAGAAAATATAAATCACCAATTCTTCGAGCGGTTGCTATAGAATTTCCTTGAAAGTCGAAAATTTTAGCACACGATTCACTAAATGTCACTGTCCTTCCATTTGAAACTGCTTTCACAATAGATAAAAGGTTCGTTCTCAATCCGGGGACACACAGTGTGTTTTCTAAACGAATTTTACCTTTTCCTTTTTCATTAGGAACTTGTAAATGCACAGTACCGGTCCCGATCACTTCCGTAGTCACTTCAGTAGCGAGTCGCACTTTTTGATTTTTAACACATTCGAGGTTAGAAAACTTGTCACTGTCATGGCACATATGGGAGGTTGCCCCACTATCAATACACCAAGCATCAATGAATTTTTGAGTGTTAAAAGCAGATGCAATTGTTGTTTGTTTACAATAATCAGCTGAGATGACGTCTGTCACAAAAGCTTCTTCGACATTCCCAGTACTATCCTTCGAATTCTTTTTTCTTGCCCAACACTCACTTGCTTTGTGCCCTGGTTTATGGCAATAATTACACTTGTACCTTTTTTTGTTTGTAGAACTATTATCGTCTTTCGAATTTTTGTGCTGAGGAAAATTCTTTTTGGGATTAAATCCGGAATACAATGCATCTTGTGATGCCTGACTGCTATCTTTACCCTTTCGTAATTTAGATTCTTCAATTAATTTTATCCTTAAGGCGTCTGGAGTTGGTAGATCATCTCTGGCTTCAATCGCGCATCTGAAATTTTCATAGGTTGATGGAATACTATATAAAAGAACGATTGTAAGCAAGTCTTTTGAAATATCAATATCCAGTTCGGCTAATTTGTCAACATTATTGAAGAATTTGTTTAAATGATCAGTCATACTATCCTTTTCGCACATTTTCGTGAACAGCAACTGTTTAAGAAGAGTTGCTTTACGGGCAGGACCTTTGGATTGAAATACTTCCTCCAATTTTGTCCACACTTCCTGAGACGTAACACAGTGTTTTACATGGCACAATTCTGACGGATCCATAGCCAAAATAATATCGGCTCGAGCTTTGCTATCATTTCTTTTCCACGCAGCGTACGTAGGATCGGCTTCTTCTGGTTTCACTTCTGATCCGTCAGCGAAGCCCCAACGGTCATTTTTTATTAAAATTGCCTCCATTTGGAGCTTCCAAGTACTAAAATTGTCCTTTTTCAATCTCTCAATGTTTACACTTTGGCCAGCCATCTTGACTTAACCAACACAGATATACTTTAAACACACAAATGTACAATAGACGCTTTACAGAAACACTTTGAGGTTAACCTGAGCTTCTCATTGAAATATCACGACACATTCACTGAAATCAGTTCTTTCGACTTGCCACAAACATACCTGGGCCCATAACCTGTTGAACCTTTAATAAATAAGCAGTCTGGAACTTTATTTAATACATTTATTTGTATAAAGTGAATGGAGATAATTTACAGAGAGAGTGCAATATACGCTAAGTACGCAAAGACTGGTCAGTTGGTAAAACACAAGAATAGGTGTCGCTACTTAATAAGGCGCGAAAGTATGATGTTTAAAGCAAAAGACCCGTGGTGAATATAAACATAAATTATTATTTCAACATTAACAATTTTTTTTAAAAATCAATTGTTCTCAAGTTGCCAACAATTGAAAAAATAGGCTTTTTTATAAACAAATGATCATATCTTTTTTTAAAATTATCGTAGAGCAATTTTCAAAAAATCGTTTGAAAGGTGACAAAAAAGCTTTCCAATGAAATTTGTAGATTTTAAATCTGATGATTTCTTCAAAAATTGTATGAATTTGAAATTTTTCAAAAAAAGTAAAAAAATTTTTTTTGAATTTTTTTTTGGTATTATTTCAAGTCAAATACTTAAGGTTTAAAATAAATATTTGATTAAGATTTTATCTTTATTATTATTAAAGATACAAAACTTTTTGTAATGCCCTTGCATGGCGTAGGGTAGGCAAATCCTTTTGAGCGGCACTGTATTAATTGTCAAATATGTAATAAATGCTTTTAAATCATACAAGAAGAAAATATAAAACTGCAATAGCATACTTTTTTTTAACATAATTTATTCTCTTTAATTAAATCTGAATAAAAGTCAGTAAGTAAGCTAACAAGCAAACAAGTAAGCAAGAAGGAAATAAGTAAGTAAGCTAGTAAACTTAAGTAAGTATTCAAGTAAGTAAGCAAAAAAGTAAGCAAATAAATAGGTAAAGAAGGGAAATAACTTGCTCGCTTACTAGCTTACTTCCTTATTTGGATACTTACTTGCTTATTTCCTTCTTGCTTACTTTCTTACCTACTTATTTGCTTACTTACTTCCATATTTGCTTACTTTCTTATTTCCTTCTTGCTTACTTTGCTTACTGACTTATTTCCTTCTTGCTTACTTACTTCCTTATTTGCTTACTTACTTGCTTATTTCTTTTTTGCTTTTGAATACCTCACAATTATTATTTAATATTTCAGAAAGATTAATTTTCTATTAACTAATTCAATAATTTTAAACTTGCACTGTTATTCAATATATATATATATATTTTTAAATTTTAACACAAAGATTTGAGAATAATTAGGATTTTGATAAATTATAGTTCTATTCCATTAAATACAAATTTAAACATTTTTCTTTAGAACAATAAAAATATAATTTAAAAATATTTCATAAATTGATCTTAAATATAGTGAGAAATGATTCATTAATATAGACAATTTTTAATTTTGTACAACGATAGTTTATTAATTTGAATCTTTCTTACAAGCGGTGAAATAAAATTCAGATTAATATATAAGGATAGTTGAAACTTTCTGAAGCAATAATGCGTTTAGAATAATGCGTTTAGAATATTTTTGTTCTTCAAGTTTTACCGAACTATTCATTAAATTGCAACTGGTTCCATTTCACCGAACACTTTACCTTACGTTTTACCTAACCATTCAATAAATTGCAACTCGTCAGTTTTATCGAACACTTTATCTTACGTTTTACCGAACTATTAAATAAATATGAATGTAGCGAGCACTTAGCTTACGTTTTACCGAACTGTAAGTGATGCGCTAATAAATAATAAGAGTATAAAAAAAGAGTATAAAAAATTGGAATGAGAAATTACTTTCTCATGTAATTGTTAAAAGAACGCGGCAGTGTACAAAACACAAGTCAATAATAGAAGCGAATATTGAACAACTAGTACTCAGTCCAGTTCTTTCGAAAAATGAACGCCGTGCACATAAAGTAGATACCTACTCAAAAACCACAAGTTATTCTCTCTCTCTCTCTCTCTCTCTCTCTCTCTCTCACACACTAATGGTCGTTCACTTATCTTACCGTTTCACTTACTCTTACTACTCTTAACTATTATGCAGTGCAGTTAAGTTAATTAAATTATTAAATACTGCTGTGAGAATAATTAATTATACATTTCATTCAAGGTCAATTCACTATTTTGTACACGGAAAAAAAAGAATAATCAAATTTACCATGAGGAGTGTCAAACTTGAAAAAGGTTAAGAAAAAATTAATGTTTTTTTATTTATTTATTATTAAATTCTAATAACCTTATCAAATTTAAACTAGTTGACAATATTATTTATTCAATATTATGAATATTGTTGACATCCATACTCACATTAATTACAAAGTAAAATTCACGCATGATCTAATTTATTTCATTGGTAAGGGATGTTTCTTAAATAGGAAATTTCCCCCATCGATTGCGTAAGGTAAATGTACCTATTATGGAACACTTTTTCAGCTAACTAAACTTCTATGATAAAATTATTGAAATCAGGAGTGTTAATTTGATGAATTTGGGTATAGATTGATAGATTGATATATTATAAACAATATTTATTCCCTAAAATGGTTATTTTCCATGAAATAAAAATAATATTAATTAAATTTTGAAACTCTACACTGCACTCATTATGAAACGATGATTTCCTGTATGTACGGGTGTTTCATATTGAATGCCCCTATTTATGGAACACTTATTTAATTTAATAAGTATTTAGAATTCTATTGACTTATCTCAATAATTTGAATATTAATTATACAGAATAAAATACAATTAACAAATTCTAGTTCAATAGATAATTATAAAACCAATTTTTCAGGTAGAAAATTAATGCGAAAATACTGAAAAGATTTGAGGTTATGTTTGCTGTATATTTCTTGTGTGTTCCATAAATAGGGACATGCAAATAACAAGTGTGCCTAATATGGAACAGTCGTCTGACGAAAATTCTGGCTTACCTTAAATTCAAAGTTAAAATTTAATTAATCATTTCTTATTAAACTAAATACTATGCAGAAATAATCATTCTTATAAAGTATTCAATTTTCTGAAATAAGAAGAAATTTCTTATCACCACTTTTAATTACATTTATTTTAATTTTTGTAATACTGTTCCATAATAGGAACGAAGTTTTGAAGTGTTCCATAATAGGGACGTTTACCTTAGCCGAGAGGCTTAAGGTTGAGTCCACAATAGGCACTTTTCTTAAAGCGATGCATACCATCTACATCGATTTCTATTGTTCGAACAATGGAAATCGATGTAGAGGGTATGCATCGCTTTAAGAAAAGTGCCTATTGTGGACTCAACCTAATGTAAAAGCGTGCGATTTATAATTATGCGTATATTTAGTTGTATGGTTAGGTAGGTGTTCAATCTCGTATGATTGTAAGATTTTCCGATGCATTTAGTTGTTAATTTTAAGTATGAAAATGTGGGAAGAATAAAACTTGTGAATTAATGAATATGAATATATAAAGAGTGCATTTAACATATGTGACCTGGAATGTTAAAAGGGACCTTACGTCCAAAATGAAGTTTTCGAGAAAAACTAGGAGGTATTTAGGGTCGCTGATTACGAATATAGCATCAGATTTTTAAAATTCAAAATGGCGGATGCACTATGGCGGACAAAATTTAAAACTTATTTAAAATTGACTAAAATTCATTCCTATGAGGTTTTTGGGGTTGCTGATTACGAATCTAACCTCATATTTTTAAAATTCAAAATGGCGAATCCAATATAGCGGACAAAAATTTTAAAATTATCTAAATTTGCCTGAAATTCATTCCTTGGGGTTTTTTGGGGTTGCTGATTACGAATGTGACATCATATTTTCAAAATTCAAAATAGCGGATCCAATATGGCGAACAAAAATTTAAAAATTATCTAAATTTGCCTGAAATTCATTACGTAGGGGTTTTTGGGGTTGCTGATTACGAATCTGATATCAGATTTTCAAAATTCCAAATGGCGGATATAATAGGTAGAACAAAATTTAAAAATTGATCGAATTTATTTGTAACTTTTTACTGGGATTTTAAATAATTTTCAATTTTCATCAATATTAAATTGTCAAAAGAATTAACGAAACCCTTTCAAATAAAAATTTAAAAATAAAAAATTTGTTAAAATTAATTCCAGTGATCGTCAATTTGACGAAAAATTGACGATCACTATATCGTTATTCTTTTTTTATTATGATATAATAAGGTTAGTTTTTCTACTGTTCGCTTCGTTATAAAACTATTTTGAATCAGCGACCCCAAAAACCCCTAAGAAATGAATTTCAGGCAAACTTACATAATTTTAAAATTTTTGTCTGCCGTATTGGATCGGCCATTTTGAACTTTGAAAATCTGATGCTATATTCGTAATCAGCGACCCCAAAACCCCCCGAGTAACAAGTTTCAAGCAAATCTGATCACTTTTTATATATTTCTTTTGTGCTGATGTTTTTCTACGTTTTTTTAGCCAATTGCGTTCATCTTTGAAGCGCAATTGTAAAAAAACTAATAAAGCTAGAGGTGTGGGCTTTATTGCGTTGAAAAGAGCAGATCATTTTCTATAAGAATCACTAAAAAACTGAAAATCGATTTTTTTGACCTAAGGTCCCTTTTAACATTCCAGGTCACATATTTTTCTTTTTTTTAATGATTGGTTATTGTTTCTTTTTATATACACTCAGAGAAAAAGTTTATTTCACTTAACCAAACTGTTTAATTAACCTATTTTATTTGTCACGATAAAACAATTTTGTTGATTTAAATAAAAATTTTGTTTCTTTTAATAAATACGTAAAATTTGTTTGGTTATTGGAAAGAAATTTTTTATTTGAAGTTGTTTGTTTCATTTAACCAAATTTGTGTTTTGAATAGAGAATATTGTTTAGTTAAATACAGTTTGTTCGACACAACACACAAATTTGTTTGATTCAACCAAATCATTTTATTTGAGTCGAACAAAAATATTTGCTTGTCTCAAAAAGTACATGTGTGAATTTAAAAATGGCGATCTTACTTGTCTACAGTCCGCGTTCGCGTCAAATGTATTTGTTAAATCGGTAAATCAAAGAAAAAAAATTATAAGTGTCGGTTAAATAAATATTAAATACATTGTGTTCATTGACTTACTGCATATTTAATTTGTACCAGTGAGAAGAATATTTACAAAAAGGTTTTGTGCAGTTTTCAGTTTGTTGTTTCGAATAAACTTTTTTCTGAGTGCACGTATAAAATTCATAATTATAATATGTTTAATGTAATATTTCAAATGTTTTTTTATAATTAAGTAATTTTGTTTATATGAAGAAATACATATATAATATTTTACTTAATTGTTATTTATTTTCCTCTAATAATGTTTGAGTTTCCTAATTTAATACACGGAAAAAAAAAGTTCACGAATCTCTCGTGAACTAGTATATCACTTTTGGATGGGACACAAAATTTCAAAATTTTCATTCACTTTTGATTAGAAATGGCGAACGTCAACGAAAAACTGAAACAAAGTTAATGAATTTTTGATGAACTGTTAATGAAGAGTAGTTCGTCAAAAGTAGAGGTACAAGTTCACGAAAAAATCGTGAACTCGCGAGTGTCAGTAGTATGCGCAGTTCGTAATGCGCATCAAATATGGCTGATCAAGCATTCATCATTCAGTCGGTGTCATCGGTGTTTACATTCGGGAAAATTCTTTGATGAAAGTTATTATTTAGAATCAGTGTTTTTTATTACTTAGTGAATATTTTTGTTTGCTAATTTCCTTTGTGAAACAAATAATTCATAAAATGAATTAAAAGTTACGATAAGGGACTTTTTCTACTTTGCACGGTCCTGAGTTTTACAGCAGACAAAGCTAATCGTTTCGTTTGTCGAAGGACAGTGTATCTAGATTTAGCCGTGGCGGTTAGTTGTTAGAAATATTATGTTATAGGGTATAGGTACTAGGTTCGAATCCCGTGAAGCGAATTACAAATTTTAATGGCGATAAAATTGTGTATTCTGTGTAGTTGGATGCGTAATAGGCGTCAAGTTATCAAATAAAGTGAAATACTATAAAAAAGTAGTGTCTGGAAATTATTTTTTCTTGTTTTTAGCATTTTTTAAAAGTTCACGAATTTTTCGTTAACGTTGACGAAAAGTTCGGAAACAGTACTATGTTTCTAGTGAAGGAGTTGATGAAATTTTGACGAACTGTGTTTGTTGATTTTCAAGAATTTTGTGTCCCATCCAAAAGTGATATACTAGTTCACGAGAGATTCGTGAACTTTTTTTTCCGTGTATTTTCTAGTATACATATTATTGGTTAATTTATAATTTATTATATGTATAATTTTAAAATATCAATAATTATATAATAAATTATAAATTAACCAATAATATGTACTAGAAAATATTAAATTAGGAAATTCAAATATTATTAGAGGAAAATAAATAACAAAATTAAGTAAACAAAAATATTTATTTAAATGAACCAAATACGTTTACTAAAACTATTTATTTGAATCAAACAAATCTTTTCTCTTGAAATAAACAAATTTTTTAGTTATATTAAATAAAATTTTTTGGTTAAGTGCACGGAGAGAAATCTGTTGCTATTATTGCTTGCAGAATCTTTACAAATTTTATTAGTCACTGCTGAATAGAATTTTAGCTTGAGGTTATAATAATTTATATACGAAATCATCTATTAATGTAATGGAGAGTTCGATGCAATAACACAAAAAAGCAGCTGCTAATTTTGCACGAAATCTTTATTATGAATATAAAGAGAACGTGCTATAAAAGTATTAGATTCTTCTTATAAGAATCGCTCGAACTCCGACTGATTTTCAGGCGGACTTTATAAAAAATAACTAATTATATTAATTATATAAGAGATATATATATATATATATATATATATATATATATATATAGAGAGAAGAGAGAGAGAGAGAGAGAGAGAGAGAGAGAGAGAGAGAGAGAGAGAGAGAGAGGAGAGAGAGAGAGAGAGAGAGAGAGAGAGAGAGAGGAGAAGAGAGAGAGAGAGAGAGAGAGAGAGAGAGAGAGAGAGAGAGAGAGGAGAGAGAGAGAGAGAGAGAGAGAGAGAGGAGAGAGAGAGAGAGAGAGAGAGAGAAGAGAGAGAGAGAGAGAGAGAGAGAGAGAGAGAGAGAGAGAGAGAGAGAGAGAGAGAGAGTGAGAGAGAGAGAGAGAGAGAGGAGAGAGAGAGAGAGAGAGAGAGAGAGAGAGAGAATAAAGATTTCGTGCAAAATTAGCTACTGTCTCTTATGCTTATTGCATTGAAAGTATTTTTACAATAAGTATATGAATCCATGCTAAAAATATAAGAGAAACGTTAAGCAATTTAAGTAATGTGCTCTTTCGAGTAATATTAGCAGCAGATTTCTCTCCGTGTGTAATAAGCATTTGGTTAATACAAATAAACGTATTGGAAGAAATTTTTTGGTTGAATCAAACAAACGTTTGGTTGACTGTATAGCAATGAATTTATTTGGTTGATTCAACCAAAATTTGGTTGTTTCGAACAAATTTTTTTCTGAGTGTAAAATTGACGAAGTGAATAAAAGGAAACACTCGCGTCGCGTCGGCCATTTATTTTGACAGGTTACGCGCCTGCGTTTCTTTATTGTGAAAGTTTCGAAGTAGAGGACTGAGTCCAGTTTCTCTACTTTGCACTCTGCAGCGCGCCTTATAATCTTCGCCTGTGTTTCAATGCTCTTTACAGTGACATTTGGAACTAAGGCCCTCTACACACTATACGCAATACCCTAAGATGCTTGATGGAAATTAATTAATGTACTTTTACTGGACTGAGTCCTGTTTTTTCAATATTGACTCCCAGTTTTTCAAACTCCATTTGTCTCCGTGTGCTTTTTACATTATTTTTCAATGCAATTTCTTTAACAGTCTAGTTCTTGAAAAATTACTGTTTCGACAGTTCATCCCAGTTTTACCGAACTAAATTTAGTAAAATTTTCTTTGTGTAATGAAATTTTCTACTTTTCAGTAAACTGAATTTTTAATGAAATTCATTTTATTTTTTAAATAAAAAATAATTAAATAAAAAATAGTACTCAAAATAAGAACTCACTCATATAGCCGCAACCTGATTGAGGAGAGACCAAAAGCATTTTTGCGTGCGTCGAAATCGGCGAAATGACATTAATTGCAATTTCATTTCGTGGATTATTGGGATTATTTGAAGCAGTTGGAGTATTTCTCGGACGATAAATAAATGAAAATATATTTTGCTTACAATAATTTATCAAGAAACTGCTTGTCTGTTGAAAGAATAAATTTCCAAGTTAATAATTCTCATTCATTAATTGTTATTAAATTATTATTATTGTTATTATTATTATTATTATTATTATTATTATTATTATTATTATTATTATTAGGTATTATTATTAGGGAAGAGTGGGGCAAAATGGGGTACCCCTGTTTTTCCATGATAGGTACACTGAGAGACCTTTGGGCAGGGTTGCGAAGTTACGCGTAACTTGAGGTTTTCGACGGTAAATTACATAAATAAGTAATTTACCGTAATCAACGGTATAAAACTGATAAATTACCTAATAAAGATGTCGGACTTTCAAAAACGTAAATATTTACAGTTCTTAACCTTAAAATTGAAATATTATAATAAATTTGACAAGTTTCAAACAAAATGCAGAAGAGTAGCCGCAGTACAATTTAATTTCATGGTGTGAATTAAATTTTCAGTGCACTTTACACACGGAAAGAAAAAGTCCGTCAATCATTAATAGACTAGTATATTACTTTGAGACGGGACACAAAATCATTCAATGGATAACATACTTTGAGTCACAATCAGTGACGAGTTGCTTGCTAAAATTTAGAAAACTGTCATCAATATATAAAACTCGTTCACTAAAATTTAGAAAACTGTCTATTAAATTTTCTATGACTATCAAAAGCATTCAAAAAATTCAACTTCTTTCAGAATTATCCCTAATTTTAGACACTATTTGGTACAGAATGAACACATTTTTTTCGTTGCACAGTTCCGATATTTTATTTACACTCTTAGACGCTTTAGACCAACACATTTTCGCACTTATAATAACTACACGTAGAAACGCACACTTATAACACTTTAAGTTTAGAAGCAAACTGTTCTTATATACCAAATAACAAAATTTTTCACAACTTGTGAGAAATGATTTTGCACTAATAACTACTTTTTAATTAGCGAGAAATATAAAAGAAAATATATTTTCATCGAGGTCAATTTCTAGACGCAATTCAACTGCAAATTGTTAGTTAAGTTAAATATTCACATTACACATAATAGTATATAGGGATATGTATAGCAGACAGCAAAAACACATGGACTATAGAGAAACCGGAAGAAATGCGCATCGGTACACTGCGCAACAATGCGCTAGTGAAGAGCGCCGATTTAGAATACGAGTCAACTAACGTTTCACAAACTTTCACTAATGATTCGTAAACATTCAAACAGCCATTGATAACAATTCAGCATTAAATCTAAAACAATTGGTCACATACTGGCATTCTAATCAATCCATGACTCGTTTTCAATCGTTAAGTAAAGTTAAGTAACCATCAACGGAAAAAGTGTCCCGTCTCAAAGTAATATACTAATCCATTAATGGTTGACGGACTTTTTCTTTCCGTGCAGAATAATAAAAAAGTGTCAAAACGATTTAAAAATAGTATATTACATTATAAGGGCAGAAAGTTCGAAATTCCTGCACTGCTTCACCTAGGGCATCATCGCGTAGTTTAGGGCTTTCGAATTTCTGCCCGTGTAATGTATACTATTTTTCTTTATATACTGTCGAAAGTACGCTCGCTAATTTATTTTTTAAGAAAATTGCAATCGTGTTTCATTTGACAGCTGGCCATCTTTATTTACTTTTGAATTGAAGAAAGTGAATTTATCATTCGGTGATTAAATATTAAATTTGAAGAAGTTAACAATTTTCCCGAATCAATCTACACAAATAAATTAAATATCTTAAATAAATCTCGATAAGCTCATGGGCTTCAATGTATCGACAGCACAGCTGCCCTAATACAGAAACCTGCTTAATTTGAAAAATATTTTCGAAATTAATTAATAATTTCAAAATTATCAAAGAACTCAGAAAAAATCGGGAGCATGGTGGGATACGAGCCCACGACCTTTCTATTGCCGGTAGACTGCTCTGACCACTGAGCTACATGCACCCCGAGAATCTCCGGAATATATTTATTTACTTTTGCTCCTCGCTCAACGCCTCTATAGCGGACACTCGTGAAGCTCTGGTTTTTTCACTGTCTCTCTCTTGCAAACAACATTCGCTTGCCCCGACATTTGATGCACGAGCGAAGCGAGTGCTTCTGGTCGGGGGCAGGCACGAAAAAAATGTGAAAGATAAATTAATGTTATATTTTCAAAAGAATTTTTCTGTTGGTACAAAATTAATTTTATGTTTCTAAAATTCTAAACATTTTAATGAACACAATTTCATTATTTCTTTAAATTATTACAATTTTATAATAACATTTTGGCACGTATTAAAAAAGAAATTACAAAATTATTAATTATTTTATTTTTAATGTTTATTAAAATAATTTTTAAAAATAATTATATCAGCAAAAGATTTCGTTCATTTCAATATTCAGAGCTTGTGGATAATAAATTTATAAAGTATATAAAAAGTTTTCTTAATAATTTTTTTTCTCATTTTATATTGCAATAACAATTACTCGTTAAATTGTCATTGAACTCGAAATTTTCTTATTTACCAACAGTCCCGGTAAGAAGAGGTTGATTAAAATAGATTAAAATGTATACAAATATCGCTAAATTCTGAATCATTTCAATGCCAAACTTATGTCATTTTTGAAGTTCTATGTTTTAATTCCTTTAAAGATAATTCATCTGCACACATTTATATTCTATTTAATTCGGTATGCATTTTACTTCTTATTGGGTAATTAGAATTGAAAACAATTTAATTCTGTTTAATACCATAAAGTTTGTAATCATTAGAATTCCATTTATAACTTAAATATTGCTGACACTTTAATTCATTTTAATGAAAAGGTAATAAAATTCATTAAAATGACGCATATATGGTCAAAATTCACTTTGCTTTAAATGCCAAACGAATGTCATTTTTGAAATTTTTTGTAAACATTTTAATCTGTTTTAATCAACCTCTTCTTACCGGGGTGGTGTTTTTACCGACAGAGAATTTTTTTACTCCCGCTGTAATAGAGGGCATGTGTGAAAATCAACCAAAGCATAAATGTTTGACTTTCTGCTGCGAAATCGCAGAGGGAAGTACGTACTTTCGACCGAGGTATGAAGAAAATACATTTTTCTTTATACCTCGGTCGAAAGTACGTACTTCCCGCTTAGACTTCGCAGCAGAAAGTCAAACATTTACGCTTTGGTTGATATACACACACGCCCTCTATTACAGCGGGAGTAAAATAATTCTTTGTCGGTAAAAATATCAATGTCGGTAAATAAGAAAATTGTGAGTTCCAGAAAATTTAACGAATTTTTTTTTATTTTAATATATAAAACGAGAATAAAAATTAACAAGAAGATTTTATAATTTATTTTTTTATACTGATAAAAATTTCGGACTAATCCGGATTAAATCCGGGTTAGAGCTGTGCAAAATTCGAACCGAACCGAGTTTTGTTCGGTTTTGGGGCGCCGAAATGTCGAATGTCGAAAATTCGACATTCGAACTAAGCTAACTCGAATGTCGAATATTTGACATTCGAACTAAGCGAAAAAATTCGAACAGTTCGGTTCGAATTATTTTGCACAGCTTTAATCCGGGTATATTAGTGTGGATTAGTCCAATAATTGTACGAAAATGATCCGCGTTAATCTAACATCAATCCGAGTAAAATTGTGAATCCTAAATCAGTCTGGAGTAACCTTAAATGTATAATATTGAATTTGTATATTAAAAACAATTTGTATTAAATGCAGATAAATTCAAACTATAATTATAATTTGGTATGACAAAAACCTAACCAAAACCAGATTAATTCCGGATTTAATAATTTCACATTTGCAAGTTGCGTATTATCAGACAAACTTCGGACTAATTCCGGATTCACTGGTTATACACAAACCGTATTGAGTTTGAATGTATCCGGACAGATTCTGAGCGACAAAAACCTGTCCATAAGCAGACTGTTTCGGATTAGCTGCGGATTCACTGGTTAAACCAACCGGATTACTTCTGCATTTACTAGTCGCATATGATCTGAATTACTACAGACTAAACCGGACTAATTACTGATTCAATAGTTATAAAAAACGGTATTGATATCAAACTTAATTCATGGTAAAAAAATCTTCACAATAAACCGTACTGTTGCGGACAAATTCCGGATTAGTCCGAAATTGGTCCCACTTTTTATTCAGGGTATTTACTTATGGTAAATAAAATATTTAATTCTGCAGTCAATTTGTTTTTATAAATTTACTAGTATCATTAGTTATCTTGTTTCAATATTAAAATTAACACTGATGTGTTAGTTTCTTGTCATTTCTTTTCGTGGCACTTCATAAATTCTATTATGAATTTAAACTCCTATGCGAGCGTGGTATAGTGGTTAGTATATTCGATTCGGTGCGTTATAATGTTATAGATAGGTGTAGGTTCGAATCCCCAAGCGTTAGAAATTTTAAGTTAATGTAAATAAAATTGCGATAGGTAAATCGAAAAAATATGTTGAATGTACCATAAAGTAATAATAATTAATATGTGTAACTTGTATAATTATTTTTTTATTAACATTCACTAAATTGTCAAGTCTAATTTTTGACTGTTTCAGACTAATTCCGGATTCACTAGTTAAAATTAACTGATTAATTTCGGACTTCATCGGGCCAACTCCGGTTTCACTAGTTGTTCACAAACCGTATAGAGTTCGGATTTTTCCGGATTAATTTCGGGTGACAAAAACCTGACCATAAACCGCATTGTTTCGGACAAATTTCGGATTAGTCCGAAATCTGTCCGGTTTTTAACCAGGGATACGTTGTTCCGCTATACAGTCCAAAGGTCACTCAATGTACTTTTAATTTTTTTATCCTCGATATATATCATTCATATTAAGGGGTTATACTACCAAGGCGCACTGAAAAATGAACGTTTTTTGGGAATTTTTTTCTTGGAAAATATTCTATGGATCAAAATAAAATTCTGAGGCTTTATTATGTTTTTTAAGGTATAGAAAAAAATTTGTATTAATAACTTTTGATACACAATAGGGCCTTCACTAATGATAAACGGAAAATGAGTTTTTTCGAGAAGCGAATCTGTGTACAACATAACATTCTCCGAACAGCACCAAGAGCAAAAAACAAAATTTGTCATTAATCTTCATTACTTTTGCTATAGGGAAGTACCCACGATTATACACTGAAAAAAATCTTTATGGTATTATTAACTATAAACCCAGGGTTAATCTTAACCTAGTAAAGTTAATTAGGATTCTCAATAAATTCAACTAGTTTCCCTGATCAATTAAATAAATTCAAACTTTGTAAATGTAACTCTGCATTCCCTGGTCAAATCAACTAGGATAATTAGTTATTTTGAAAATTTTCTGAACTGCGCATGCGTCTATTTATTTTTTGACAGTACATATTTAGCTCTGTCTTTTGTGATTCATGATTATTATTTCGTAAAACGATTTTTATATTCGTTATTAGTTATTTTTTGTACAAAAAATATATTTTCTGCGTATTTCACATTTGCCGTTTTCATTGAGTAAATCGAAACAGATAATTAAAATAAAGCTATTATACATTTGATAATTTAATTCGTTCAAACTTTATAGCTAACCTGAAAAGCCTGCACACAAGTGGAATCAAAATTTGTTAATATTTTAATAACTGTGATTAAGTGTTGTACCGTTATAATAATGCTTGCATTTTAATATTATAATTTATTGTTTGTTAATTTTTTATTAATTACTAATGACATATAAATGTCATGAATAAATAAAAATGAATAGTTCTTGACGAGCAAGTAAAATTGTGTATTTTCAAATAAATAAAATGTCTGATTAAATATTACATTTTGACTGGAAATTCTAATATCTGATAAAAAATTTAGTACAACACGTGCGTGTGTAGTGTAGTGGTTAGCGTTCTGGGTTTTCAATGTGCGTATGCGTTAGTGTTAGGTGTTCGCCCCCCCCCGTGTTAAATATTTATTTCATCAGTTTGTGTTAATTCTAAGAAGTATACATATAAGGTGAATTATGAATGTATTCTAGGCAATATTATTTTTTTATTTAATCTTTACTTTTTGTTTGTTATTGGATAATAGAAATTCGATTAAAAATCCTAGTCAATTTGACTATTTTTCTTATCCACATTAACTAATTATCTAGTCACTTTGACTATGCTTGACCTTAGTCTTTTAACTAGGTTGTCCTAGTGGATGCCTCTCGTAACCAGGCAAACTAGTCAATTCCTGGTATACGGGTGCCAGAAATTTTTTTCAGTGTATATTTTTATAAAAAATTCGCAAAGCATCAGTTTTAACATTTTTAAAAAAAATTTTAACTAAAAATCGACTTTAAATTGTTAATAACAATCTTAATTATTTATGAATCTTTAAAAGCGTGCGTACTTCCCTAGATAATTTATCTGAGAAGTTACAGCAGGCCTGCACAAATGTGTGGCTCGCGAGCAAGAGGCTGAGAGAGAAATTCCCCCTCCATGCGGGCGCTCTGCCTGCTTCACTCCGCCTGCCAAGGCAGAGCGCCCGCATGGAGGGGGAATTTCTCTCTCAGCCTCTTGCTCGCGAGCCACACATTAGCTCGGTCGGATGAATGCCTGGCTCGGTGGGCGGACCAAGGGTACTTGGTTCGCGCCCATTAGCCTGGGATTTTTCAGGCACGTGAGATAATCTGAGCGGGAGGTTTGACGTCGAAGTATAATGATGTGCACCGTCGATTATTGTCCGGTACACACCATTAGAATTCGACTGTCGATAAACCGGTTGTACTCGGAGAGGTTTTCTACAGTTTCCCTCTCCACTGTCAAGAAAAACCCATTAGACGGGTGGTCCAGGCAAATGCGAGTACTCCTAACCTCAAAGTCGTTCTGTAGAAACGCAAAAACAAGTTGGTATATGTATAAGAGTGTGTGTTCTGACAGTTGGCTAAGCCTGAAGTCATTAAAAAAAAAAAAAAAAAACATTTGTGCAGGCCTGAGTTACAGTTACAATTTCAGGTGAATCCGTCAAAAATTAAGCGAGTTACAGTGTACGCAGTTTTGAAAAATGTAGTTTTGAGAAAAACGCATTTGAAATTTCAGGATACATTTACTATATGACATATTTAAAATAGCGACATAACAATTTTGGTCTATGTACCATTTAGTATAATAAAACTGTCAATTAAGCTGTCAACTTTTAAAATGGAGACTTTTTACATTAAATTACTTGTATACAAGTGTTTTAAGCACACTGAGATTAATTCTATTAGCGACATGTATTCTTCATAGTTGACAGCTGTCAAAAAATTAATAAGGAAATTTTACTGCGTAACCATAAAAATTTATTTATTTTTACGGTTATTTTATTACAACCCTAGTAGCACGTAATATTACAGCAATTGCCTCAATGTTTGTCAATGTTACTGGAACATAACATGCTACTGAGGAGTCAGTATTAAACTTTGTTATATCCTTCAACGACATGAAAAATAAATTTCTTCTGTTCTTTATCAATGCTCAAGGTATTTTAATTTCAATAGATTGCCAGGCTTAATTGAATTATGTCAATATTACATAATTCTATTTAGGTTTACCTCAGTGCTCTGAAAATATTTTTTTATGAGTAATTTAATGTGACAACTGTCAAAAACTCTTGTTTTCAAAAGCGTGACAGCTTAATTGACAGATGTCGACTGCCAATATTACATATTGCTATTTTTTTTTTTGCTTAGGGACTTTTGGGAAATCTGCCTACAGATACCTTGGATTCCGCACTCCAAGGTTATGTGGGGTTGGTATGATAAAACAAAAGGACGTATAAAAAAAGAAAAATAAATATATAAAATAGTAAATTTAATAAACTGGCGACCTACTGACAGCCCGACCCACTAAAACCCTTAACCCTTCTTTTGGAGCCCTTTAGCCTCCCTCGGAACTGTCGTAAGACTTTAGCCTTCAAGGGTGGCGCTCCAACTCTGTCGCCAACGCGACTTTCTGCTTTTCTCTGCGGTTCTCCTGCGTTAATAGTTAAAAATTTAAAACTATTTCAATATAAAAGCGGAATTAACAGCACAACAATAATAATAAAAAAAAATGTTTAATTAAGTGTAAAAAGTCAAAAGATAAAATTGTAAACGGATATAAAAAAAAATAAAATAAACGCGTATATAATATTGAAAACATAAAACTGTATAAAGACAAATACAAACATAAAACATATTAAAAAAATGTATAAGGACAAATAAATCACATAAAGAATTAAAATTGTATAAGGACAAATAAATCACAAAATAAATTAATAAGAAAGGAACAAACAAATTTAAAAGCTGTTTAAATTACGCTTTTTTGGCGGCCGTCGAGGTCCTTCCTCGACATAACCGAGATTATGAAGTTCTCGACTTGCCGCCAATTCTCTTCTGACTGGGTCATCAGCGAGACAATGTTCTCCGGTGTAACTTGACTGTTTACACCTTCGAACATGGCCTGCCTCTCCAAGTCCCATTTTCTGCATGAGAAGAGGGTGTGCTCCGCGTTGTCCTCAGGGAACTGGCAATATGCACACACCTCGTCCTCGCGTAATTTAAAGCGACACAGGTACGAGTTAAAACACCCGTGACCTGTGAGCGCCTGAGTCAGATAATAGGGAACCTGACCGTGTTTCCTATTTATCCAGGTGGCGAGTGCCGGGATAAGGCGATATGTCCATCGACCTTTTTCCTCACCATCCCATCTTTCTTGCCATCTTTCTATGAGCCTGTGCCTCGCTTCTTTGCTGATCAGGCCCTTGCTTGGTCTTATTTCCTCATCCAAGGAACTTCTTTCTTTAGAAAGAGAAACTCCACTTGACCTCAAATCGGTCTATCACGATTCGTGGGAGCTCATAACCACGTCTGTCTGTGACCAGCAGTGCCTCGGTCTTTTCCAGGGCCATTTCAAGACCTCTGGTATCCAGCCAGCTTTTTGCTTTTTTTGCTTTTTGCACCTTCGGGTAGATCCATTCGCAGAAAATCATCGTAAGATACATTCCATACAAATGGACCCACCCTCGAGCCTTGAGGAGCCCCACACTGCATCTCTTCCTTGAGAGTGCAGGTGTCTCCCTCATATATAACCCACCTGTCGCTAAGATAATTATCCATTATCCGCAACAAGTAGGGCGGCATGTTTTTCTTTTTCATCGACTCGATGAGATCTTTCCATCTTGCGGAATTAAACGCGTTGCGTATGTCAATTGCTACCAACGCTCAGAAGCTCTTCTTTTTTCCAGGTCCCAATTTGTTTTTTCCTGCTTTAGCTATGTCCACAACTGCCTGGATAGCCAAGGACAGACTCTCCACAAATTTTAAGGTCTCTCCACCCTTTTTCACTATCAGGAGAACCTCCTGTTTAAAGCTTCTTCTGATTTTTTAATCACGGTACCAGTGTCTTCTGGTTTAACCTTTGATTTTATCAGCGGCAAGATACCCTCATAAGATTTTGGGTATCTTGCCGTGATCTTTACCGCTTTCGTGGTTCTAAGCTTCAAAGGGTGTTTTGAGAGCTCTTTTTTCTCGCCTGGGGGCTTTTTCTTGGAGCCCGTTCCCTTCTCTTTCCAACAACCTTAAAGCCGTCCTCATTGTCCGCTCCGTCTTTCAAGACGGTCTCGGCATACGACTTACTAGGACTACTTGAGGACGCCTCTTTTACTTCAACTAGCGACTCAGGATTAAGCTGTGGAGCATCCTTTCGCTTAATCCTCTTTTCACTTTGAGTCGCTTGTTGTGTACTCTTATTCGGGCTTCCGCCTTCCCTGGGGCGCTTGCTCACCTTCTTTGCCTTATTACAATCTGCAGCTGCTGCACTATCCAAAGTTGCAGCAGCACTCCTCGTTTGCCTTGGAGTTCCTACAGCTGGAGCCCGTGGCTCCTGATCCCTGAACGGTTTAGGGATAAAACGCAGGTTCCTACAAATTGTATAAAACGCACTCTCCAAAACCGCCACGCCATCCTGGATGTCCCGACTGACGTTCTTTTGGCGTTGAATGCCTGGTGCGCGCTCTTAAAAATTCCGGGAATAGCCAGGAACTGATTTGCGACATTTGATTCGTAGCATGTCAGCTGGCTATCTATTTGGCTCCCTCGAAAATCCTTGAAGCCATCTGCACCGACTATCGAGGCTTGCACACGATTAGAATCGGTGGTGGGATTACCCTCTTTCGAGGTACCCACTTGGAGTATTTCATTAAAATTTTTTCCATGTCATATGTCTTGTTGCTTTGTCCCGTGTCGAGGGACAATCGGGCCTTAACAGGGTAGTAGTACCATCTGGCCAGGATAGGCCCTGAACCGCCTCCGTTAGTTACATAGACGTTATAGCATTGCCGGAGCATTGATGCGACGTCTATGATATCCAAGGGCACGTGAACATGTATGTTCGGACGTGGAGATCGATCCGAAAAAATACGGACAGCACGGAACCCCAAACGGTGGAAATTTTTCCGAATAAATAAAAGGAATTATCTTCCATGAATTTCGGAAATATTTCCTACTATTTATTCGGAAATTCTACTTAAATCATTTGAATATTTATGTAAAAAATCAAAACTGTTTATATTGTATTCTGATATATTAAAATAAATGTAAATTAATTAAAAAAAAATTATTATTTACATTTTTACGGAAGTATCTATATTTATCTATCTGCCACGATTTGAACTCTCAGCCTTATAGTGCTGTCTGTGCGTAGGGTTTTTTTTAATGGAGCCTTCAACCATTGGGAGCGCGCGCCTAAACGCTCTCGACCAAGGGAGGCTATGAGAATCTGCTGCAAAGTAATAGTTTTAAGAAACATGTGGAGTAAAATCTGTTCTTTCTAACTTCTATGGAATTTCGAAAGATTCAATCTCTTTAAAACTGTTGACCAACCGATTCATAGTATTGTTAACATTTTTTTCACATTTTCGTTAAATTTAGGATATATATATTTAGATTTTTGAGGAATATGTGAGAACTATTTACTGCATACACAGACACATTTGTATCGAAAAATTATTTTTCTAATTTAACAGTTTTTAAATTTAAAACAGTAAAAATAAACTAATTATTTCTCTTTAAATTTAAGTAAGTGAAAATGCGCTTAGAAAAGTTACGTCAAAAGTCTTTCACGTAAAAAAGTACGTGTATGTAGACTAATTTATATATGATTTTTCAATTATTTTTAAATAAACATATACTTATTATCTTACTTTGCCGAAAATAAAGGAATAATTTCCGGTTTTTATGCGACTAGTATTTTTCCACCTACTTTCGGAAATATATCCTATTCAATATTCGGAAAACTGATTTCCCCCTAATTTCGGAAAAATTCCCGTTTATATTATCGGATAACATTCAGAAATATTTACAGTGTAAATTGAACAAAAAAACTGTCTAAACTCTCACAAAAATTGTCGGTTTAAAAACATTGACAGCTGAAAGCTGTCAAAACTTATTTTTGACATTGGATTCGTATTCAGCACATCCAAAACCATATATATAATATATATCGCCAAGTCAGAAGATTAATAAAAAAAATTATCATACAAAATGTAAAAAAGTGCACTAATCCTATGTTAAACCCCTTTAAACTTTAACCCTTCGGTGGCACGGGTTAATATTGATCGATTGGGCTGTCCTTGTGCATTGTCCTTATCACCCTAATATTTATATGAAATAAGAAATTAAAAATGGCAGCCGCAATTCCAAAAATATTTCCGTATATGAAAAAAAATTCCCCAACTTCATGCATTTTTCACCACTAAAGGAACACTCTCACCTCTACTGTCAGCCTGCCTGCGCAGGAAGGCGCAACGAGAGTAGGAGAGAAAAAACATTTAATTTGAATTTTCTGACTCTCTTACTCTTATGTATATTACCATATCAACCTGCAGGCAGGCAGTATAGAGGTGAGAGTACCTTCCCTGGTAAAAATTTAGGATTAAATACGGACATATTAGTACGTATTACTCCGAAAATTGTACAAAAAATGTCCGAAAATGATCCGCGTTAGTTTGATATCAATCCGAACGAAAACCTGAATCCGAAAACACTCCGGAGTCATCCTGAATGTCTACGAATTCAATCCGTAATTAGTCCGCAACAATCCAAATTTATGACCGGTGAAAAATCCTTCTAAAATAAGTACGGAATTATCCGAAATCAATATGTAAAGAATTCGGAACCAGTCCGCAACAATCCGAGTTTAATCTAGTAAAAAAAACTTAATCCGCAAAATGTCCGGAGCAATCCGAACTCTGTAAGCAAGAAATCCTATATTAGTCCTCAATAATTTGAAATTAAGTGTGGCTAAATCCTATTCCGAAACAAATACGAAACAATCCGAAAGCTGTATGCAACAAATCCGAAAATTATCTGCAACAATTGTGATTTAATCTAATTAAAAGACATAATCCGAAACAAATACGAAATAATCCAAAATCTGTACGCAAAGAATCCGACATTAGTCCGCTTCAATTTGCAATTAGTGTGATAAAATCCTATCCCAAAACAAATACGAAACAATCCGAAATAGGTATGCTTAGAATCCGGGGATATACTTCCGAAAACAACCCCCAACCGATTTTAATGAAACTTAGTGAAACTTATGTATTTTCATGCGATGATTACGAAAATAATAGTGACAATTAGCGCAAATTTTAATTTTAGGGTGAAAACCATAAAAAACTAAAATTAAAGATTTATGTGTTTTACTTTTAAAAAATGCAAAATTTTAAAAAATGTTGTTTACAAAATTTGTAGATCTCAATAAAATACAACTTTTTTGATTTATAATTTTTTTTAAAAAACTGTCCATTTTTCAAGAAAAATGCAGAAAACCATAAAATTTCATGACAATTGGGTAATTATGCATAAGAAGGACTTTTCTGTACAACATTTTTTTAAATTTTCAATATTGAAAAAGTTACCAAAAAAATTATTATTTTAATTTTGTTTCCCATCCCTGACATTCTTAAAATCGACTTTTTTGTCTTCCCCACCGAATTTTTCAAAAACTAGCTAAATAAAAGCTTTCCAAAAAGAATTAACCATTTATCTTCAAAATTGGGAAAAGTCCTTCTTCTGCATAATTAATTATGTATAAGAAGGACTTTTCCCAATTTTAGAGATAAATGATTAATTCTTTTTTTGGAAAGCTTTTATTTATCTAAAAAATAAAAAATCAGATGATCGGAAGCCAAAAAAGTTAAAGCTCTAGGAATACCAGGGATGAGTAATAATTTTAATATTATGGTTCCTTAGGGACGATCCTTAAAGTAAGAATCATAGATAGGAAGGCAAATTGACTCTCTCGATGCTTTGAGTGTGGACTCCGGTTTCCTGGATCACAAAGTCTTCACCTTTTCCAAAAAATAAGTATTGTCTATGTACAATCAGCCCTTTTCAGGACTAACAAATAAGTTGCATTTTCGGCCTTTTACTAACTTGCATTTTTGTATTCTTTCTGTTTTTAGTACGGTATATCTTCTAGTACCATATGGGTCAAAATAAGTGAAACCGGCCACATGAAAAATTTTTGTGCCCGAATTTAAAGTTATCTATGGTTTTTGATAGATATATGAGTAAACTTTTACCCGCTAAAATATTTCCCCACCGAATTCTTCAAAAACTAGCTAAATAAAAGCTTTCCAAAAAGAATTAACCATTTATCTTCAAAATTGGGAAAAGTCCTTCTTCTGTATAATTTATTAATTATGCATAAGAAGGACTTTTCCCAATTTTAGAGATAAATGATTAATTCTTTTTTTGGAAAGCTTTTATTTATCTAAAAAATAAAAAATCAGATGATCGGAAGCCAAAAAAGTTAAAGCTCTAGGAATACCAGGGATGGGTAATAAATTTAATATTATGGTTCCTTAGGGACGATCCTTAAAGTAAGAATCATAGGGTGTTTTCGACGTCGTCGGTCGTACCGGTCAGTTGCCACAAAAAGGTGCTTATTTAAGACTATTTAGGTTAAACTAAATAGTCTCAAATAAACAGTTTGAGCACCCCGCGTAAAAAAATGTTGGCTCGCTGAAAGCTCGCTCAAGGCTCGCTTAAGGCTCGAGACTTGGTTGAAGCTAAAAATTCATCTAAAACTTAAGACTCGCTCAAGGCTCGAGACTTGGTTAAAGATAAAAATTCCCCTAAACCTCAAGGCTCGCTCAAGGCTCGAGACTTGGTTGAAGCTAAAAATTCCCCTAAAGCTCAAGGCTCGCTTAAGGCTCGAGGCTTGGTTGAAGTTAAAATTTCCCATAAAGCACAAGGCTCTCTCAAGGCTCGAGACTTGGTTGAAGCTAAAAATGTCACTAAAGCTCAAAGCTCGCTCAAGGCTCGAGACTTGGTTGAAGTTAAAAATTCCCCTAAAGCTCTTCGCGTAAAAAAATGTTGGCTCGCTCAAAGCTCGCTTAAGGCTCGAGACTTGGTTGAAGATAAAAATTCCCCTAAAGCTCAAGGCTCGACTTAATTAAAGCTAAAAATTCACCTAAAACTTAAGACTCGCTGAAGGCTCTCTTGAAGCTCGAGACTTGGTTAAAGCTAAAAATAATCCTAAAGCTTCAGGCTCGCTCAAGGCTCGAGACTTGGTTAACGCTAAAAATAATCCTAAAGCTTAAGGCTTGCTCAAAGGTCAAGACTTGGTTGAAGCTAAAAATAATCCTCAAGCTCAAGGCTCGCTCAAGGCTCGAGACTTGGTTGAAGCTAAAAATAATCCTCAGGCTCAAGGCTCGCTCAAGGCACGCTTAAGGCTCGCTGAAAGCTCGAGTCTTGGTTGAAGCTAAAAATTCATCCAAAATTTAATACTCGCTGAAGGCAAATTACTTTAAACTAAATAAAAATTTGTAATAATCTAATCTTTGTTGTCCTTATTTGCATTTGTATGTCTAATTTTATTATCTAAAATTTGTATAGTTGTTTTATAAGCTGAAAATTTCTTCACTGTTTAAGGCAGAAATTTTTTTTTATTTAAAAATTAAGACTATTCTCTTAATAAAGATACAAACTTTACGTTCAATGATTATTTTTAAAATTTAACCAAGTCTCGAGCTTTAAGAGAGGCTTCAGCGAGTCTTAAGTTTTAGGTTAATTTTTAGCTTTAATTAAGTCTTGAGCCTTGAGCTTTAGGGAAATTATTAGCTTTAACCAAGTCTCCAGCCTTGAGCGAGCCAACATTTTTTTACGCGGGAAGTTTTAGATGAATTTTCAGCTTCAAGCAAGTCTCGAGCCTTGAGCGAGCCTTAAGCGTGCTTTGAACGAGTTTTGAGCGAGCCTTGAGCTTGAGGATTTATTTTAGCTTCAACCAAGTCTTGAGCTTTGAGCGAGCCTTGAGCTTGAGGATTTATTTTAGCTTCAACCAAGGCTCGAGCCTTGAGCTTGAGGATTATTTTTAGCTTTAACCAAGTCTCGAGCCTTGAGCGAGCCTGAAGCGAGCCTGAAGCTTTAGGATTATTTTTAGCTTTAACCAAGTCTCGAGCTTTAAGAGAGCCTTCAGCGAGTCTTAAGTTTTAGGTGAATTTTTAGCTTTAATTAAGTCTTGAGCCTTGAGCGAGCCTTGAGCTGTAGGGTAATTTTTATCTTCAACCAAGTCTCGAGCCTTGAGCGAGCCTTAAGCAAGCCTTGATCGAGCCTTAAGCGAGTCTTAAGCGAGCCTTGAGCGAGCTTTGAGAGATCTTTGAGCGAGTCTTGAGCGAGCTTTTAGCGAGCCAACATTTTTTTACGTGGGACCTTTATGTGGCAACTGACCGGTACGACCGACGACGTCGAAAACACCCATGGATAGGAAGGCAAATTGACTCTCTCGATGTTTTGAGTGTGGACTCCGGTTTTCTGCATCACAAAGTCTTCACCTGTTCCAAAAAATAAGTATTGTCTACAATCAGCCCTTTTCAGGACTAACAAATAAGTTGCATTTTCGGCCTTTTACTAACTTTCATTTTTGTATTCTTTCTGTTTTTAGTTCGGTATCTTCTAGTACCATATGGGTCAAAATAAGTGAAACCGGCCACATGAAAAATTCTTGTGCCCGAATTTAAAGTTATCTATGGTTTTTGATAGATATATGAGTAAACTTTTACCCGCTAAAATATTTTTCAAAAATTTTAATGATTTTGAAAGTTATCAGGTGTTAAACTTTTAGGTTATTTTTTATTCTTTTCATTATTACTCCGAAACGAATGAAGATAATTTCAATTTTTTTTAAAATTAAAGCTAAAAGTCTGTAGTTTAAAGTCAAACTGAAAAAATTGCTGTATAATAAAAATTTCTAATTGTTATTAACAATTATTTTAAACAATTGCGATTTAAAGTATGTTCTCAATGTCGGAAAAAAATCAAACTATACTCATGTGATGCGCAAAACTCTAACGAGTAAATTAAAAAAAAAGTGAGTAACCTCTAAAATTACAGAAGTTATGCGTATTTTTCTGACGACGCGCGGGAATTAACTGATTCGCAAACTCTCGAGCGCGCGGAAATACGCCCGCGCCCGCCGCACTGCTCACACTTGTGTTTTCAAACAATTTTTTTATCAAAGATATATGGGGCAAAATTTCTCAAGTGTACCAATGTCAAAATTGCAAGTTGTTGTATCGGGCTAATATTTTCACAGTATTTAGTACTATGTATGAGTACTTCAACCACAAAGTATTATGAAATTTTATAACAAATTGTGGAGGGGGGAGGGGGTTGAAGATTTTGGATAAGTATGAACAGTGAGTTTTCTAAAAAATCGTAGCTTCTATATAATAAAGCCAAAAAAAATTTTGACCTATATGTTTTTGGTAGGTTTTTTCACGCTCTTTCAAATGGTGAAATTTTTTTTTAAAAATTTTCAAAATTTAACCCTTTTTTGAAAATTAAAAATTTTTTTGATTTTTTTTTCAAGAAGGACCTTTTTTTTCTTTTTTTTTGTACCAAAAGAAAGCTTAAGATGTGTACTTTTAATAACTAAAACGAAAAAAATGACGTTTTTTTTGTTTTCGAATTATTAATTAATTAATTAATAAAAATTAATAAAAATTGAAATATTTTACAACAAAATAAAGTTAACGCAATTCTGAAGTTACTACTGTAAAGCACTACAGAATCCGCATCCAACGAGTCCAATATGAAATATTTTGGATAAATTGACGTTTTATAAATACATATTTATAAAAATTAATTAACAAATGAATATCATTTATAAAAATAAAGATAAAGTGTTAGTTTTTTTTACACAAATGTTTATACAATTCTACTTTTAAAAAAATGTATTCCAGTTATTTGCAACAATTGTTTAAATAAAATGTTCATCACCTTATGCGTGTGTTGCGCTGCATAACTATCTTCCCGGTTTAATATTATTTCACATTTTTTATAGAATATTTTTTTATTTTTTACATTTTTGATGTAAGAAAAGATTATTTCTTTTTTACATCAATAATGTATTATTATTATAATATTATTTATTATTATTAAATTATTTTGTAATTACTTTATTAGGAATTACGTAAAAATTTCATGTTGATATTAAAATAATAAAAAATTATTAATGTAAAAAAGAAATCATCTTTTCTTACATTAAAAATGTAAAAAATAAAAAAATATTCTTTCGAAAATGTCAAATAATATTAAGCCGGGAAGATAGTTATATAGCGGAACACACGCATAAGGTGTTGAATATTTTATTTAAACAATTGTTGCAAATAACTGGAATACATTTTTTTAAAAGTAGAATTGTATAAACATTTGTGTAAAAAAAACTAACACTTTATCTTTATTTTTATAAATGATATTTATTTGTTAATTAATTTTTATAAATATTTATTTATTAAACGTCAATTTATCCAAAATATTTCATAGTGCACTCGTTGGATGCGGATTTTTTAGTGCTTTACAGTAGTAACTTCAGAATTGCGTTAACTTTATTTTGTTGGAAAATATTTCAATTTTTATTAATTTTTATTAATTAATTAATTAATAATTCGAAAACAAAAAAAAACGTCATTTTTTTCGTTTTAGTTATTGAAAGTACACATCTTAAGCTTTCTTTTCGTACAAAAAAAAAGAAAAAAAAGGGTCCTTCTTGAAAAAAAATCAAAAAATTTTTAATTTTCAAAAAAAAGGGTTAAATTTTAAAAATTTTTTAAAAAAATTTTCACCATTTGAAAGAGCGTGAAAAAACCTACCAAAAACATATAGGTCAAAATTTTTTTTGCTTTATTATATAGAAGCTACGATTTTTTAGAAAACTCACTGTTCATACTTATCCAAAATCTTCAACCCCCTCCCCCCTCTACAATTTGTTATAAAATTTCATAATACTTGGTGGTTGAAGTACTTATACATAGTACTAAATACTGTGAAAATATTAGCCCGATACAACAACTTGCAATTTTGACATTGGTACACTTGAGAAATTTTGCCCCATATATATATATATATATACTAGGGGGGCTTCGCCCCCCTGCGCGCTTAACGCGCCAACCCCCTATCTCTATTTTTATATTTATTTTAATCTTTATAAATTTAAAGTAATTTTTTCTTAATATTAATGCATCTTAATAAATTGCATACAATACATGACAAAATACACATAGATTTTGACGTAATGTAACAATCGTTATGGACCTTTCTTAGATATATGTCAAAAATTAGATTAAACTTTGACATATATTTTGACCCATTTTAACCTATAGGTTAAAAAGGCGTCAAATTTTACATAGATTTAGACGTATCATAGATACGTTTATTGTCCTTTATTGTCCCTTTTTAAGTTGTAGTTAAATAAAAGTCAAATTACACATAGATTATGACGTAACTAAATGAGGGAGTAAAAATAAAACGTCAAAATTAGGTCAAAATGATAGGTGTAAGAGCAAACACAATTTAAAAATTACCTTACATTGTTAGGTCAGATGCCAAACTTCACCTCATCATTAAGTCTGCGCGCGGAAATTGTTTGACAAAATTTGACGTCTATGTCAAAGCTGCCCTCAAACTTGACCTAAATTTTGAGGGTAGCGGGAATTTTTTGTCAAATTTTGATGTATAGGTCAAAACTGACATCAAAATTGACCTAAAAACACACGTTACTTTGTTGTTTAAATTTATGCCCGAACGCCAGAGATATTTTATGGAAAAATATTCAAACCTATAATTTAATTCATTTTATGCTAGCTCAATCTTTTCAAGGAGAGCGCGGGGTAACAGATATCACCAGTTAATGTTAAAATTTTGATTTAATAATAATAATTTACAGGTCCAGACGAGACCTGTTCAAATTACAGAAATGTCGTGAAACAAAGAAATTTGACATTTATTAATTTTGATCGATATTCACAGGGAGACAACACATTATTACTCTTGAAACTCACCGAAGATGCGCCGACGTCCCCTCATTGTTCCTCGGCTCATCTTATTAGGAGGTTTCACACAATAATGTAATTTTCTTTATTTTTAATATGAAAAAGGTCTACTGCGACCTGTCACAATAAGACGCCAAAATGAGAATGAATTAAATGGCCGACGGGGACGCCGAAACAGACGCGCATCTCTGCTTCGTGGTGAGTCTCACGCGCACTTGATACAAAGATTTTTGGTAGGTAATCGATCCGCGACAGTAAGTAATTCAGGTAATTTATCGACCGTCAGAAAAGAGTTTATAAAAGTTCGTTTAGTCTCCGCGAGGGGCACTTCGCGACGACGTCCGGTTTGCAAGATGGCTGCAGACAGTGTTTTGATAGCTGATGTTCTCGTCGATGGACTTTCGCCTTTCTGTCACTTCGTATGACCCGTAATAGTTACAAGTAAACACATTACTTGTTGGAATACGACGCAATCTCTCGGCAGTGATCCCGAAGATCAAAAATCCGGAACTCGCAATGACAGTTGACATGAAAATGAAAAACCGAGTATCACCCTCTTATGTTTACAGTAATTGTGTTGACCAGCGATCTGACGGTTCGCTAACTTACAGGTTTAAATAACAATATTTTAAGAGAAACTAAATTTTACAATAGTGAAAAATTCAAAGTAAGTTTTCTTAGAAGGAAAAAATAATTGTTGATTCTCAGTTTGACGTGAATCAAAAAATTTAAAGTCTATTATTTGCAAGGAATATTAATTTGTACGCGGCAAATAAAATGCCGCGTTACAACTCCCTCCTGCCAAGGGTGAACCTGGGGGGGGATAGAAGGCGAACCGATGAGCTCTCTCAATCGAGTCATCTCCGTCAGACTACCGATCAACCACAACAGTCATCAGATTTAATGTTAGAAATATATATTTCTCATTTCCGTGATTAGATTTTTAATTTAATTCGATCAAAAACCCAAATATCAATTCACCAAAAAAAAAATTAAGAACGTTTCAAGTCATTAATTAAAGTGACATTCAAAATGATGGAATATAGTTTGTCGATTTCATATCAAAAGGAGTTAACTGTTTTTATGGAAGGATTTAGGGTTTGAAAACAACAATAATAGGGTCAGAATTCGTGAAATTTTCACAGAAAATAAAAAGTATTTTTTTTAAATCGAAATGTTGAAAAAACATTTCTATTTGGCCTTAAGAATGTGTCCACCAAAAAACAGAAAAAAAATTATTTTTTATAAAAGTTATTGCAAAATTAATTTTTTTGCAACTTTTTAAACAAAATTTTATTTCTCCTAAATGAATAAACCGATTTAAATGAACCAAGCGGGAATATAAAGGGGATAAAATATACTTTCGTTTAGAATTAGAAAATTTTTAAAAAGTTTATTTTTTAATAATTATTTAATAAATTTTTTATAAACAATTAATTTTTATTTAATGTTCTACGCCTTTAAAAAATTTGAAAAAAATATTAACATACACTTAAAACTATAAGAAATCAAAATCCGTTGAGAAAATTTTGGAGCGACAATTATTTTAAAAGTTATATACAAATTATATTGGCGCGGTGTTGTTCATCAACGCTGAACTTAATTTTTGATCATTTTTATCAATTTTTATGGTTATACAATTGAATAAAAATGTTAATTTGACAGTGTTTTGTTCATTTCGTAGTTAAAAATAATGTTTTAATTCTGAAAATCATCAAAATCGCATCTCCGTTCAATATAATTTGTTTATAACTTTTAAAATAATTGTCGCTCCAAAATTTTCTCAACGGATTTTGATTTCTTATAGTTTTAAGTGTATGTTAATATTTTTTTCAAATTTTTAAAAGGCGTAGAACATTAAAAAAAATTAATTGTTTATAAAAAATTTATTAAATAATTATTAAAAAATAAATTTTTAAAAATTTTCTAATTCTAAACGAATGTATATTTTATCCCCTTTATATTTCCGCTTGGTTTATTTAAATCGGTTCATTCATTTCCGAGAGACGTGGACATGGGAGGTAACCATGACCTGGCTGGTGGCATTTACCACAAATGCCCCGACGATCCTTGTCCAATCCCCAGTATTTGGGTTTATTAATCCTGGGGTAAATTGGATTTTGGGCCAGCGATTTCTTCAAAGTCGGCTGGGGCCCGTGAAGTGAAGGGCCAGCTTCTGGCATATTATTTGGGGGTGATTCAGGCCTTAAGGCCCAATCTTCATGAAGGGCTGGTTCTGGACTCTCAACCCTGGGTAAGAAGATTTTCTCCTCTGGTGACAGGCGGATAGGTACAGCCTGGCCGATGGAGCGGCGAATTTCCTCCAAATCGCTCTCAGAAAACAAGGAAGCCTGATAGGGGAAACGTCCTCGTGTGAGCAAATGGCGAGCTGTCACCCAACGATCCACCTCCTCCTTATAGTCCAGTCGACGTGGACCAAAATATATCTCCTCTGTCAAATGATTTACTAAATTTAGTTAATTGATAATAATATCAGAACTTTTGTCAGAACGAGATTATTCCGAGACGAGGTGAATTAGTAAGAATAGGACCGATTACGTAATTTACGCCGGTGAACGCGTTCCTCTTCGAATGCAGGGTTCGCGTCTATGATCGGATCAACCACTGGGTCCGGCTGGTCGGACTCAGATTCAGTATCGGACAAATTAATTTCTAACAGTTCACGATTGGAAATACGTTCTTCTTCCGAATCCTCAGATTCGCTGCTTAAGTCCTCGGTATGATAGGGATGCAAGTGTGAAGCGTGATATCTACCCGCGAGACGACCTTCTACTGACGCCAATTCATAGATGTTACGAGAAACAATTTTGGTTATCATAAAGGGGCCATGAAAGGCTGGGGTCAATTTACTTGCTATGTTATCGCGTTTACTGGAAAGGACATGAAGTGGTTTCTTGACCAAATCTCCGATTTCAAAACGCTGGTCCCTATAATGACGATTATAATATTTGGCTTGGCGAAGAAAAGCCTTGTCAAGACAAGGCTTTTCTCATTTTTTGTCTTTTTTTCTTGATGTAACGTTATTTTCTCTCTTAGGTCATTCAATCTGGTCATTCGAGTTGTCCACTCATTGACATCAGGAGGAGGCAACTCGACCTCCCCCTCCACAAGGCGACGGAACGATCGTAAAGGAACCGGTTCCCTTCCAAAATTTAAGAAGGCAGGGGTGACTCGATTGGTGCTATGAAGCGCCGTGTTATACGCGAAACGAAAATCGCCGATATAAATGTCCCAGTTTCGATGGTTATCGTTAATGAACGATCGAATCATAGTCTTGAGGACCTTATTGGTCCTCTCCTCCTTTTAAGGGGTTAAAAGAGTGGTAAATGTGATACGTCTTTGTTAATTCTTTTATCGCGTTGTTGTTATATTCCGTACCACTGTCACTATGAAGCACTTGAGGAGTGCCCCAACGGTTTATCACGAGTTCACTGAATGTGTTAATTACTGTATTGGCGTTGGCTGTTCTCAATGGGGCCACCTCAACCCATTTGGTAAAAAGGTCCTGGAATACTATAAGGTATTCGAAGCCTCTTGCACTCATGGGGAAAGGACCCATGACATCAGTGGCCACCACACTCCATGGTTCGTGAACAACTCGTTGTGTCATTAAGCCACGCGGTTTAGCTTGTTCGGTTTTATTTAATTGGCAGACAATGCATTTACGTACAAAGTTTTCTATATCTTTTAGCATGCCAGGCCAATAGTAACGGATTGATGCGAGATCTTCCAAAAGAACCGTTGGTTAAGCGGTCTTCTTCGGGGACTACTAATTTCCAGGCTGAAAGATCTTCTACGAGATCTTCCAAAAGAGGGTTACTACGATAGTAATAAAGTCGGTCGTCAGTCACTTTCCAATTGTGGTACTTACGCGGATTGTCAATTACGTCTTGTTTACGTCTATCGTACTAGTCATCGGTAGTTAATTGAAGTAATGCGATTTTGTCCTCAGTCTCGTTTTCGAACATGCGGGACAATGCATCCAGGACAAGGTGCATTGACCCTTTTCTATGTAAAATTTCATAGTCGTATTCTAATAATTCAAGAAACCAACGGGCCAAGCGGCCAGTTGGGTTGCGAAGGTTGTTTAACAATTTAAGGCAACTGTGGTCAGTTATCACTTTAAAGTGATAACCTTCCAAGTAGCATCGAAACTTTCTTATTGCCCATATGACAGCAAAACACTCTCTCTCCGTCACGGAATAATTCCGTTAAGCATTTGAGAGTACTCGACTGGCATAAGCGATTACTCGTTCTTTATCGTCTTGAATTTGAGTTAATACAACACCTAACCCGCAATTACTCGCGTCAGTTTGAACGTTAAATGTAAGGTTAAAATCGGGATAACTTAAAACCGGCGCAGAAGTTAAGGCTTTCTTTAAAATAGAAAATGCACTTTCTTGCTCGTTAGTCCAACTAAATGGCTGGTCTTTCTTTAAAAGACGATTTAAGGGTTCGCAGATTTTCGCGAAGTCGTAGATGAAACGACGGTACCACGAAGTTGCGCGTATGAAACGACGTAATTGTCGAACATTCTTAGGTTGAGGATATTCTAGAACTGGGCGCAGTTTGTCATCATCAATGGATAACCCATTTTTATTTACTTTAAAGCCAAGATATCTGACTTCGGGAACACAAAATTTGCTTTTCTTGGGGCTGATTGTGAAACCGGCCTTTAAAAGTTTATCGATTACGAGTTCAAGCCATTTTAAATGTTCTTTAAAATTTTTATTGACTATTATTATGTCATCCAAGTATGCGAATACATTGGGCTTCAAATTATCAGTTATCACTTTATCCATTAACCGTTGGAAGGTGGCTGGTGCTCCACAAAGCCCGAATTGCATTCTAGTGTATTGCATCAGCCCCTTCCCCGGTACAACAAAGGCAGTTTTTGCTTTACTTTCCGCACTAAGGGGGATCTGGTGATAAGCTAGTTTGAGATCTATAGTCGAGTTATAATGGGCAGAATTTAACTTATCAAGAATTTCGGCCATGAACGGTATGGGATATGCGTCTTTTACTGTGACGTCATTTAATTTACGAACATCGAGACACTGACGATAAGTGCCGTCTGGCTGTTTAACCATGCAGACTGGATTACACCAGTCCCCATGAGAGGGTTCAATTAATCCCTGCCGTTCAAGATTTCCGGAGTTCTTGATTAGGAATTTGCAGACTTTGGGTGACATTCGATGATTTTTCTGACGGATCGGCAAGTGATCCTCGGTGTTAATGACGTGTTCAACCAATTTAACGGCTGGTAGTTTATCTGGCAGAGGATGTACTAATCTTTTAATTAATGAGTCTAATTCCTCTTGTTCACTAGGAGAAAGTGTCATAAGGCCTGAACATTCTTCAAGGTTAATTGGTTTGCTAGATTTACAAAACGCGATTCTAATAATCGGTTCTTCCGCTAACCAAAGCCGTTGAACACTTGTGTCAATTACTACACCAAATTTTGTTAAGAAATCTATCCCTAACACACATTGATCAGTTAACTTTGAGATAACTTTAATTGTTAAATCGCGAGTCACTCCCGCGATAGTGACAGGCAATATTGCCTCACCAATGATTGTTTCAATCGTACCATTGGCCAACATTACGTGACCCGATTCAAGTTCATTTATTTTATTACCTTTAGATTCAACAATTGATCTACCAATAGAATTCAAGTAAGTTCTAGTCGAGCCAGTGTCAACCAGTGCTTGTACTTCAGTACCACCAATCAACAGTTTGATGTATGGTCTCGATTGAGAACCGATTCCACACAGTTTATCAAGGTTAATATAAGAATCAGGGCCCATTATAGGGTTTGAATCTAGAGTTAAGTTATTTTTAATTTTCTCTTGAACACTTACTGTGTCAGTTGAGATTTTACAAGTTACTTCTGAATCGGTTAAACTTGATTCAGATTTATTTACTGGTGGCTCAACCAGAGGCTTACCAAAATTACTATTTCCATCATTTATTTTCATTTCAGATTTATTTGTTAAATAATTTATTTTATTTTCGATTACTACATTACTTGAATGGGGCAATGGCAATGTTGATTCTACGTTAAGAGTAAAATTGATGTCCGATTTATTGTTAGTCAGGGTCCTAAGTAACGAACAAGGAGAAGCATCGACCCTAGCGCTGCTCTCCTTAACTAGTTTCCCTGACAGTAATCTGAATTACAGTCGTATTTGGTAAATTCCGGTTTACCGCAAATGTGGCAGAATTTTTTCCAAGTTAATTTACAATTATTCCACGAATGGTCATCTGCTTGACAGTTAAAACCAGGGACCTTCACGGAAATCAAATTTTGATTTCGTTACGATATTCCAAAACAAAACGAAATTATTAATGTATTTTGATTTTGATTCGGTAACGAAACAAAATTTACTTCTTATTTTGATTCTGATACTGTAACGAAACAAAATTTACTTTCTATTTTGATTCCGATACTGTAACGAAACAAAATTCACTTTCTATTTTGATTCCGATACTGTAACGAAACAAAATTCACTTCCTATTTTGATTCCGATAATGTAACGAAACAAAATTCACTTCCTACATTGATTCTGATACGTTAACGAAACAAAATTTACTTCCTATTTTGATTCTGATACTATAATACTGCAATTCGGTTTTCTTATAGAAACAGAAGTCGATTCGAATTCTATTTCAGATTTCGTATGTAAAAACGATATTATCTTCTGATATATTTGACATTTGCAATAAAATTTAGGTTCAATGAGACTTATACATGCGCAGTAGTATTTTATCAAAATTAAAACAAAAAGGAATTTTGATTTTGATATTGGAATCAAAACTAAATAGAATGGAATTTTGATTTTGATATTGGAACCAAAACGAAATAGAATGGAATTTTTATTTTGATATTGAAACCAAAACTGAATAGAGTTGAATTTTGATTTTGATATTGGAACAAAAACGAAATGGAGTTGAATTTTGATTTTGATATTGGTACAAAAACGAAATAGAGTGGAATTTTGATATTGGAATCGGAACTAAATAGAGTGGAATTTTGATTCTGATACCCATATCTGAATCAAAACAAAAGTATTTTTTAATTTTGTTTTGATTCCGTGATGGTCCCTGGTTAAAACACGGCGGTTGTTGAACCGCTTCCCGAAATTCTGTACGCTTATTTTTATCTTTATTGTTCGTTGCTTGTTTAGACTTAGAATTTTGATTGGGTTGATTCGGTTTACCCGAGTTATTTTGTCTCTAGGACAGATTGACGAATCTGGGTTTTCTTTAGTATTATTCGAAGCTATTGTCTTTTTACTGTTACCCGGAAAGGCAAATTCTGGGAAGAACGAATCTTCCGGTTTTTGGGGTTTTCTCTCAACCGCGAGTGAGTTGTACATACGTTCAACGTCAGACGCAATGAGAGACAACTCTTCTAAATTATTAAATTCGCGTCGTTTAATACATTGCTTTAATTTCGGCAACATGTTCATGTCAACTCTATCTAACATTTCCGAACTCGTAACGGCACGGTCAAATTTACAATACAATCCTTGCATGCAGGTGAGATAATTCGCGGTGGATTCACCCGGGCCTTGGATTCTATTTGTCACCTGATCTTCGAGTCGCCATTGATAATTTACGTCACCGAACCGAGCGCGACAGGCAGCTTTAAATTATTGGTCCCAAGAGGACCACTTGAATTTATTTTGCCTATACCATTGAAGCGCGATTCCGTCAAGCAAAAGTACCGCGGCGCGAAGGACTTCTTCACTGGTGACAGAGGAAATTTCCATGACGTCATCGACACGCTCAAGAAATTCCTCAACGCTAACCTTACTATCTCCCGAAAATGTTATACCCCATCTCCGAACGATAGAATCTAGCACAATACGTTCACGAGCGAGGTTCGAAGCTGAGCAGTCCACCTGGTAATCATGCAATCGATTTTCATTGGACTGCGCATGATTAAAATTCAATGTCGCGTTATTTACGCGCTGGCTGCTGATTGGTCTAAAAAGGTGAGAATTACCTTGGTCATTTACTTTTATCTCACGATTGTCTGCAGGCGAGTCAACATCAACGGTAGTTGAGATGCCGCTGGGCTTTGGTTTATGTAAAATTTTCGATTCTAGTTCAATTAGACTTGAACTAGATTGAGCCCGCTCTACAAGCTGGCTAAAACCGGGCCCTTGCCTGGGGCTATCTAGCGCCATTTTTGGGCCAGCCTTCGAATTGACTGGATCCTGCAAAAAGTTTCGCCAGGATTGGACCAATTAACAGTCGAGACTTTAGGAATAGTCCCAACCAATCGATTTGTAGTCAATGGGGTTCGAAAGGCTGACTTGTCATGTAAAAAGTTGTTAATTAATTGTTTAATTACGTCAGTGTGTAAAGGTGTCAAAAACTCTAAACCCGATTGTGTTACGGAGACGTCGCTAGTAGCGCAAGTCTATTTTCGCGGTCAAATTTTCATAAAATTTTGGCAACGAAAAATCAAATTTTGGTTTTTCAATAGTCGATGTCATTACTCCCGGTTTATAAAAATAAAGTAATTCTAAAGGTGGAGCCACTTGAGTGGTTAATCCTAATGAGCCTAGAGTTTCAGAGACTCGTGAATAAGAAACCGAATTTGCTACAGTTGACCCTACTGTCACAAAAGAATGAATCGAACTAGTCGTGGTTATTGTGGGAAAAAGCGAATTCTGGGTACTCAAAACCGTAGTTAAAAAACCTATTGCATTTCCTTCAGAAAGAGGATTTTTGATTATTTCGTGTACTTGTTCTGATGAATCAGAACCAGTGTTTACAGGGCTTAATTCAAATTGAATTTCATCTGAGGGAAGCCACTCCACCGATCTATCGCCGGAGGAAAAACGCAAAAACCGCGAAGCACGATCTCTCAGCGTTTGAAGGGTTCCGTGTGAATTAACCTTAAACGACTCAAAATAATTTTTTATTTGGTCAACTTGTTACAAACCAGAATAATAAATTTATGTTGTTCCTTTTATTCGAGCTTTTGAGATGGCTCTTATTTAAATTCGGTTTGGGGAGGCACCAAGCTGCCAGGGTCTTTAAGGCCCTGTTTAATTGTGTGGGTTCGTGATCCTACTTTTAAAAGTTACCGTTTCTGCTTTGTTTTAACTCTGATAAATAATTATTTCAATTTACTTTATTTATTTCAGGAGTTTTAAAATAAATAAAATCAGATTTGGCATTCACATTAAAATTTTATTTTATCAAGATTTTAAGAAATTTATATACTTGCACATGTTTGAAAGAGAATTAAAGTTGAAAGTAACATTAAATCATTGAAACGATACAGACTTACCGCTAAAATCCTTAATCCTACCGACAGGGCATAATTTCTTTTAGACGGCGCAGGCGCTACGCGCGCGGACTGGCCGGTCGAGAAACAGGGATCCTCCATCGGGCAAAACACAAGTTGAATTTTGAAAATTAAGTCGTCTATGCGACCAATTTTTATTTACGCGAACTCGCGAATTATGTGGGGCCACTGCATTGAGACGGCGCAGGTACTACACGTACGGACTGGCCGGGTTAAGAAACAAGATTCACAATTGTTAAATATTTAATTAATTGGAATCTCACTCAAAACAGCTCTCACTGGACTCCGTCGGTTAGAAGATTCTATTAAATTTTTCGTCTGCCTTTCGCGTTGTACTTGATATGTTATACGCGGGGGTCCGACGCGCAGACGGGCTTAGTCGCGGCATTTCCTACTTTCTTGCGATCAACAGATCTGTCAGGCCGCAGCCAGGACAGGTGTTGATCGCTTGAAGAGGAAAATTGTACAGCAGCGATGGAAATATTGCGACAAGCCTCTACTCCTTGTCCTAATGCCAAAGTGGGGTAAATTTGTCAACTAAGGATTTTTAGAATTAGAAGTAGGGATGTTCTTGAGGCCCATTGGACTTTGCATTATGCTGACTTTTCTGATTGCATGCAGTTTTCGTGAGAACGGAAACGGCGTTGTTAATTTGATACTTTTTAGAAACTATTTTTATAACTAAATATATAAATTATAATTATATTGTAAAGAAAGAATTTTTTATTTATAATTATAATTTATTAATAGTTATAAGTGTTTAATATAAGTTGTATAAATAACGTTATATTGATCCTACATTTTATAAGTTACTAGTATATGTACTTTGCATTCATAATTATACATATACACATATACATGCAACTTACAGTCCTCCGGCATTTTATTGTTAACAATAAGTTACAATAAAATGTTTAGCTATTATCAAATTATTTTCTGTAAATTTGGAATAGTGCATAAAACGAATAAAATATATACGCTTCATAAAGCGTTGAGTCAGCCTCCAAATGCATGTGCATTTGTTATGATATTCTAGTCCCTAAGCTTGTAGGCCCAAAGGGGAAAAAGGAAGGAGAGACAAGAAAAGACAATAGGAGAGACAAGGCAATGAGCAGAGGCATGTGTAGCATGCTTGTATGTGTGCCCGTAACGCGAAGAACTCAAGGGTGTGGTCGTGTTAGATCTTGTAGCCATCGGAATCAGTGGATGTGCACGTATACACCCTGGTCGTCTCAATCCATGTGTGAAATGCATTACTTTTGATTATTTTTAAATGGAGGTTTCATTTATTATATAAAAATTTTAGAATTAATACTGTTCATAAATTTATGCATCTAATTTATAAACAGTTTATAAAGTATTTAATAATAAACATGTTTTACTATTTCTGTCCTATGTTTTGTAGCTTTATTAAACGATAATAATTAAAATAATATTAGCTGTTAAGTACCTTGTACGTAACACAACTGACCAATTGTCAAATAAATTTGACCCGATATTATTTGGGGAATTCATTTTTAAATTTACTTCTTAGTTAACTCGCGAAATTAATAAAATTTTTCTTTTTATTGGGATTTATGGATAGCAAATGGTTCGCGACGTTCTGCCAAAGAGCTTAGACCAATTTTATTTAAAGTCAATTTTAAGAAATTTTCATTTTCAATTACTACACTGATGTGATGTCACAAATTTTTTTTTTTAGTTTATTACAGTGATATTAATTTACGATAATCGAAATAATAAAAAAATAATTTTTATCATTTTGAGTTCAAGAAAAATTACAAAAATAAAATTTTTAATCGATACTAAACTCGCTACAAAACTGCAGAGCAGTCGGACCAATCAAGGAAAATTTTCAAGGAATTTTCATTACACAAGAAAATAATCATACGAACAAATATTTCACCATATTAGAAAACATAATAAATAAATAATTGTCATTTTATCAAATTGTCACCAATAATATTATCAAAAAAAATCATTTTTATTTTTATTTATTTATTCTCATTTAAATTAAATTTTTAATTCAATCATCAATTTATTTATTCTAGAAAATTTATTTATTGCAAAAATCAATTATCTTTCATTTGTGATTCTCAATTTTGTGCTTATTCAGTAAATTTACCAAGAATTGATATACACGGGGCCATGTTGTTGGCCTAGTCACGCACTAATTTTTGTTTACTTGATTTGTCCTTGAGAGACCATTTTTAATTTTCGAATTTTGACAAAGAAATATTTTTCACAATTTAATTTAGATTTATTTAATTTAATAATTTATTTAGTTTCAAAATATCAATTCTTAGTTTTAACATTTAACATTTTTTACGATTCAGAAATTTTACTTTGTTTCACGAATATCATGGTGATTTCCTCGCGCGCGCTACGTTGGTCGCCATTTATAACAAGTGTCTTACTATTGTTGTTAATGTTTGTGAAATTAATATTAATTTTATTAGTCTACATAAGGTTATTTTATTTTATTACTTTATTTTTATTTACTTCCGAATCAACAAACTAAATAAAAACACACGTTACTTTGTTGTTTGAATTTATGCCCGAACGCCAGAGATATTTTATGGAAAAATATTCAAACCTATAATTTAATTCATTTTATGCTAGCTCAATCTTTTCAAGGAGAGCGCGGGGTAACAGAAATCACCAGTTAATGTTAAAATTTTGATTTAATAATAATAATTTACAGGTCCAGACGGGACCTGTTCAAATTACAGAAATGTCGTGAAACAAAGAAATTTGACATTTATTAATTTTGATCGATATTCACAGGGAAACAACACATTATTACTCTTGAAACTCACCGGAGATGCGCCGACGTCCCCTTATTGTTCCTCGGCTCATCTTATTAGGAGGTTTCACACAATAATGTAATTTTCTTTATTTTTAATATGAAAAAGGTCTACTGCGACCTGTCACAATAAGACCATAAGACGCCAAAATGAGAATGAATTAAATGGCCGACGGGGACGCCGAAGCAGACGCGCATCTCTGCTTCGTGGTGAGTCTCACGCGCACTTGATACAAAGATTTTCAGTAGGTAATCGATGCGCGACAGTAAGTAATTCAGGTAATTTATCGACCGTCGGAAAAGAGTTTATAAAAGTTCGTTTAGCCTCCGCGAGGGGAACTGCGCGACGACGTCCGGTTTGCAAAATGGCTGCAGCCAGTGTTTTGACAGCTGATGTCCTCGTCGATGGACTTTCGCCTTTCTGTCACTTCGTATGACCCGTAATAGTTACAAGTAAACACATTACTTGTTGGAATACGACGCAATCTCTTGGCAGTGATCCCGAAGCTTAAAAATCCGGAACTCGCAATGACAGTTGACATGAAAAACCGAGTATCACCATCTTATGTTTAGGGGAGAGTCTCCAGTTGTGAGACACCTCCAGTTGTGAGACAGTCAATTTTTTTTAACATGCAATATTAAAAAGCCGATTGGTTTATATAAAAACATTTCTTTTTATATGAGCCAACTTTTTCGTGTACGCCGAAGCGGATATATAAACTGTTTTTGTTAAATACCAACACTGTGTGTGATAATCGACTAAAAAGCGTTTTTTCAATAAATACAAAATACTTTTTTTCCAAGTTAATTAATTGGAAAAGGTAAATGTAATGCATTTTCTTTTAGTGTTTTCCTTATATTTTGTGATGCAATATTGCATTGTTCCAATCTACGGTTGAAAATAATTTAATTTTCTTTTTTTAAAATAGCGCCAATTTCTGGGTGTGAGACACAGCATATCACTAGTTGTGAGACGGTGTCAACACCCATCTGGGCAGCATAAAAAATACGACTTTGCAGGCATACTATTTAAATGTTGTTTTGATTTTTTTTCTAGTATTTTTGGGCATGTCAAGTGGAAAAAAGTCAATTGATTCAGAAGAAATCAATTTTAATGCTCTTGTTGAAGCTATTAAATTGTGTTTATTTGATAGTCATATTTTGGCGAATAATTATTATTATTTAGTATATAATAATATATATTATTAATATATTTAATTATTTCTACTAAACATAACGTTTTATGTCAAACTTATTAAATTTTAGCAATTTTTAATGAGTGTCTCACAACTGGAGACATTTTTTTTTTTTTGAAAAAAGCGATGTGCTCGGAAAATGTATCGTAAAATTTTTTGAGTTCATCGAAACACTATACTTTCTTTTAATAAAAGTTGCGTATTTCTGTTACCTTTCGAACGGTGTATTTTATTAACAATTTCGTTTACCCGTTTACAATTTACGGGTCAAAAATGAAACCCGTCTCACAACTGGAGACTCTCCCCTACAGTAATTGTGTTGACCAGCGATCTGACGGTTCGCTAACTTACAGGTTTAAATAACAATATTTTAAGAGAAACTAAATTTTACAATAGTGAAAAATTCAAAGTAAGTTTTCTTAGAAGCAGAAAATAATTGTTGATTCTCAGTTTGACGTGAATCAAAAAATTTAAAGTCTATTATTTGCAAGGAATATTAATTTGTACGCGGCAAATAAAATGCCGCGTTACAATATATATTTATATATATTTATATAAATTTTTATATTTATAAATATATTTATATTTATCATGAGTAACCTTAAAATCCTTCATATTCAGGGCCTCACGCTAAAAATAAATTTTTGATCTTTTAAAACTTTTATCCGACATTTTGAATTTAAAAAAATAACGTTAGACTTGTAATTAGCAACCTACAAAATCTTAATATAGAAAGCTTCACGCCAAAAAACAAATTTTTGAACTTCTTTTAAAAATTTTATCCGACATTTTTGATCCGCCATTTTGAATTTCTGAAAAATAACATCAGATTTGTCATCAGGGACTTTAAAAACTGTCAAATAATATCTTTTTCACAAGAAAAAAAATTCTTTTTACTTCTTTGAACTTTTGGCCGCCATATTGTATCCGCCATTTTAATTTTTTCTTAAAAAACTTTAGATTTATAATCAGCGAGTCTAAAAAGTGTTAAAGAATGAGTTGCAGAATAATTCACCTCGTTTTCAACTCTTAATTCATAAAAGTATTTTGAAATTTTTGGACTTTTTGACTTTTGACAGCTCTATTGGCATCAAATATAAAAAATTTTTTTAAAAGCGCCCATCGGCATCTTAAAGTACACGAATGTACGAATCTTTTAAGCCCTAGAACGTTTAAATCCTTTAAGGCAAATTTTGTTTAGAGCTCTGTCTGTGTTGACGTGGAATGTCCCATATATATATATATATATATATATATATAAAATATTTATGAATATAAAAATTTATAAATAAAAAATGATTAAAAAATTGTTTGAAAACACAAGTGTGAGTAGTGCGGCGGGCGCGGGCGTATTCCCGCGCGCTCGATAGTTTGCGAATCAGGTAATTCCCGCGCGTCGTCAGAAAAATACGCATAACTTCTGTAATTTTAGAGGTTACTCACTCTTTTTTTTAATTTAGTCGTTAGAGTTTTGCGCATCACATGAGTATAGTTTGATTTTTTTCCGACATTGAGAACATACTTTAAATCGCAATTGTTTAAAATAATTGTTAATAACAATTAGAAATTTTTATTATACAGCAATTTTTTCAGTTTGACTTTAAACTAGACTTTTAGCTTTAATTTAAAAAAAATTGAAATTATCTTCATTCGTTTCGGAGTGATAATGAAAAGAATAAAAAATAACCTAAAAGTTTAACACCTGATAACTTTTAAAATAAATAAAATTTTTGAAAAATATTTTAGCGGGTAAAAGTTTACTCATATATCTATCAAAAACCATAGATAACTTTAAATTCGGGCACAAGAATTTTTCAAGTGGCCGGTTTCACTTATTTTGACTCATATGGTACTAGATGATACCGAACTAAAAACAGAAAGAATACAAAAATGCAAGTTAGTAAAAGGCCGAAAATGCAACTTATTTGTTAGTCCTGAAAAGGGCTGATTGTAGACAATACTTATTTTTTGGAACAGGTGACTGCAAGGTTTCTCTTTTTAATGCCCCCACGAGACAAAAACCGCCGAATCCACCGCCAAGAAGACTCGATGTTTTGAGTGTGGACTCCGGTTTCCTGGATCACAAAGTCTTCAGAATAATTCACAGTGCCATTAACATAGCCATGCTCTTTTAAATTGAGATATCCTTTCCAGAAATCGGTGTGAATTTCTGTCCTAACAACTACATGTTTTTTTTATAAGAGCAATCAGCGTGTTTTGATCACGATTGTTGTTGGGACAGATCTCCAACCGATAATTATGTGGATGGCCCCTGTGAATCATTTCTAGAATCCAGAAACCTTCAACCACACGTCCTCTTTCATATTTCCGGGAGCCGATTTTGCACTCATCGATCTCCACTACTTCTCCGACACCTACAATTGGACCTTCTTTCTCTAATTCCTCATTAAGAGCAACCATGCAGACCTCACGACAGTAAGAGAATCTGTCTGACACCGTTTCTGAGGACACTTGTTGCCCTTCCACGATGCTACTTTCTCTTATTGATTGTTCAAAGTTAAACTAAACAGCAAAACAGTAGGTCAGCAGAATGCAACTCGCTGCAGAAATATGACACCTCTTAAACCATGTGTTTTCTGCAACGGTTACATTGTGCTCTGAACCTGATTTTTTGAGGCGAAAATTCCGTACACGAGTTTGTTTTCGTTGTAAGTCATATTTTTTTGTGCTTGCTACAATATCTCTCTGCAGGTATAAGTTTGACAGAGCGTAGCCAGACTATAGTTGTTTGCCGACTTTACGAAATTAAACTTAACATAAACAGATTTAATTTTTCGTCTATTTTGGAAATTGACACGAGATTATCTTGCTTTTACTCCTTTCCTCAGGAAGCTGACCTAAGATCCGTAACTCTTATAAGTACAATAACTTTGTGATGTACAAATAGCAATGCACCAAATCATACACTGATGTTTATAGAATGTTTGATATATAGGTTTCAATGAACAGTATTCTGTTACTACGCTCTGTCGAACTTATATTTGTAGAGAGATATTGTCGCAAGCACAAAAAAACTATGACTTGCAACGAAAACAAACTCGTGTGCAAGATTTTCGTCTGCAAAAAATCAGGTTCAGAGCACAATGTAACCGTTGCAGAAAACATATGAAGAAGTGGCAGACAGATTCTCTTACTGTCGCGAGGTCTGCATGGTTGCTGTTGATGAAGAATTGGAGAAAGAAGGTCCAGTTGGAGGTGTCGGAGAAGTAGTGGAGATCGATGAGTGCAAAATCGGCTGCCGGAAATATGAGAGAGGACGTGTGGTTGAAGATTCCTGGGTTCTAGGAATGATTTACAGGGACCATACACATAATTATCGGTTGGAGATCTGTCCCAACAACAATCGTGATCAAAACACGTTGATTGCTCTTATAAAAAACATGTAGTTGTTGGGACAGAAATTCACACCGATTGCTGGAAAGGATATCTCAATTTAAAAGAGCATTGCTATGTACATGGCACTGTGAATCATTTTGAAGAATTTGTGAACCAGGAAACCGGAGCCCACACTCAAAACATCGAGTCTTCTTGGCGGTGGATGCGGCGGTTTTTGTCTTGTGGGGGCATTAAAAAGAGCAACCTTGTAGACCTCCTGTGAGAATTTTTGTGGCGTCGGAGAGTTAAAACATTAAAGAAAGATCCACTCGAACAATTATTAACAGACATTAAAGTCTGTTATCCCAGTCACAAAAATTAAATTATATTTTATATAATTAACCCTTAAACCGCACCCTACGTGTGCGACACCCATATTCTAGCTTTTTACTCTAATATCTCGTTTAAATTCGTAAAAATTGAACATGTGTTGATATTGGACAGTACATTTTGTAGTGTAGTCTTTGTGTATTTGATAACTTTATAATGTTGACGGCGAAAAATTTCTGCTTGTTTGACACTTAGTTTTTAATTTAAGGTAATTTCAGTACTTTTAAGAAACTCTTTTTTAATTATTAAAATTAAATAAATCATTATGAAACCTATTTTTCTTTAAAATAGATGTACTGAGCTATATAAGATAATTTTTCCAAAAGATGATATCCTATTCCAGCTTGGAGAATACACTTGCGGTTGAAGGATGGATTCGTAAGATTGCGCTTTAAGGGTTAAACAACCCTTTTCAGGGCTAACAAAAACGAGCATTATCAACAATCAGCCCTTTTCAGGGCTAATAAATTCTATTACTAACTAGAAAGTCAATTTGACTCCCTTTCCGTATTCAAAGTGTACATGCATTATAGCGGAAGCAGGCTTCGCCCGCCTCTGCCACAGTGGTGCAAACCTGAAAATTGAGTTTCAAAAAAAAAATTTACGAACTCCATATGAAGGATCTAAATCTTTTCTCTTTTCATCCAACATTTGAAGATATAAAATAGCACCATCTTTCTCTGATTTATCTCCATCTTCATTATCATCTCCTTCATCATCCTCATAATCATCACCGTTATCGTCATCATCATCAGCTGTTGCAAATGATAAGTCATCTCTTAAAAATGAATCATTCTATCTCTTAACTTCTTGATCTTCTTCAAACTCTAAAGGAAGGTCTCCCTCTCTTTCAATTTTTACTGGTCGAATTTGTTTGATAATTTCAATGTCGTCAACTAATTTCTGAATTAGTGCAACTATAGGTTTAAAGGTATTATTTAAAGTCTGTTCAATTTCTTCCTTGCCCAATGTCATCAGTCTATGCTTTTGTCGAATAGCATCATTGGATTTCGCAATTTGACCAAGAATATCTTTTTGCTTTCGCAAATGTTTCAAGTGTGTAGAAGACATGTTGATAGACCAATGACAAGTGTCAATGTGCTCGTTAAGATCAAGAAAAGAAACAAAAAATTAAGGCAATAATAATAATAAAATACACAAAAAAGTTGCAAGACTTTAAAGTTGAAATCTGTTCCTAATAGCCCCAGTTTACGGTAATGCAAAATTTTATTGTAATTCTTAATTTTTTGGCATTATAAATTTGGAGGTAAAATTTGGCATTTGAATATAAGAATTATAATAATGCTTTCTAATAATCACGCTCGTTTTCAATTAATTTTATTTCAATCTGTAGATGTGCTCCCAGAAAAAGGCTAAGTTTAGAGTTGTTCACGCTCAAGTCTAAGGTGATAGTTATTGTAATATTTTCTTTAATGCTAAAGGCACCAAGATTTATTCGTCTGTTTAAGACGAATAAGTGCGGTTGTCAAAAATTTTAATTGAACAATCGCCACGAAAGTTATAATACAAAGTTTCCATAAATTTGTTATTAAAAAATAATGAGTAACGCTGTTTTCAAGCATTACAATTTCTTTATAATTAAGAGCACATCTTTTTTTTATCTTTCAATACATTCTACAAAAAGTGAAGTTTAATTCACCATCGTTTAGAATTGTTTCGTTGTATGCCAAAAAAGTTATGCCTATAAGAATAGAAAAAAGTACCTTGAGTAACACTGCAAATTTCATGTTCTAAATTAATTTAATCTGTTTTATTATTAATATAAGGGAAGTAGGTTAAATTTTTTTAATTTTCTAAATTCAGTAGATTCTCAGAGCTTTTATAAAGTAGTAAAAATATGAAAATAATTAGTAGAATACTTTAAAAACATAAAGATTTGCCAGTAACACGAAATCGAACGGTTCGGTGGATTTACCCATATGTTTGACATAAATAAAAGCAATCCACAGCTTTGTGTCTTCCCATAGCAAAAAAGGCCTTAATATTATCTTGTTTTTCACATGCTACGTCATCAAATATAAATATTGAGTTTGGTAATGCATTGTTTGGTTCTACAACATCCACATGTTCATTAAATGTAAAGTAGCCAACACCCTCTACTGGTTGCAAAATGTATTCTAAAAATTTGTATTTTTGTTGATATAACGATTTTGAGTACACATAAACATTTTCAAATCGTAATCCATTTGGATGTATTAAAAGAGCAAGTAAAGCATTTGTCTTTCCACAATTTGACGGTCCACAAAATATTGCTCGCACACTATTTGGCAATAAATTTCCATGACGATTTTCTGTTTTCTTATTACAATCTTAAACAAGAGTATCAAAATTGTAGACTGGCAATTTAATCGATTATGCTTCAAACTCCATTCTTACGATAACTGAGGTTAAAACTATAAATACAAGGTTTTTAATAGTTTCAATGTCAGTTCACTGTAGACGCTTGTAACGTTTGCATGCAAGTTCAATAATGACGTTTATGTGGATCTAATTTCTTAGAAGATGTTTGCGATTTGGTGTCGATGGTTAACTCTTTCATGCTTTGGGAAAGGTCCACGTTAGGCCCTACTGTCGGAGGCAACTAAGATAATTGACTATTACTGTGATAATTGACTATTACTGTCATAATTTTTTTGCTAGTTCATTAAATGTCGTCTGTTTGTAGTCAACTGACTAAAAACTATAAATACATTAGTTATATAGATTTTCACTTTAGTCTTGAAAAAGTTTTCTTACCGAAAAGAATAAAAATATGGGTGTAAATAAAAAGCAAATTAGTTTAAAGAAAACCTCGAAAAGAGTAAGACGAGGTAGAGGTGTCTTGAATAAAATTATCAATAAATTATCGTTTGAACTTCATATACCTGGCTATTAATACTGTGGTCCAGGAACAAAATTGGCGAAAAGATTAGCACGAGGTGATCCAGGAATCAACCCTCTCGACGCTGCTTGTAAAGAGCACGATATTTCTTATTCAAAAAATAGGGAAAGTGTAGAAGCGAGAAACGCAGCTGATAGAGTACTTGCTGACAAAGCTTGGCATCGTGTTTGCTCCTGACGCAAATTGTAGTGAAAGAGCTGCAGCTTACGCAATAACAAATGCAATGAAGGTCAAATCAAAATTGGGCATGGGAATTAAATCAAAAGAAAATATGAAGAAAAAGAGGGAAAATAAAAAATCAACGTTGAGGAAGATTGTAACCGCAGCGAAAAAATCTATGAAATTAGATACAAATGCACAGTCTACTATTAAATTAGCACTTAAAGGTGCACGTTTAGCAGTTAAAATTGCTGGTGGCAAGCGAAAAATTAATAAACCTCGAGTTTTTCCGATACCTTCTAAAGTGGGAGGAATTTTACCTTTTCTTATTCCTTTGTTTGCGGGTTTAAGTGAAACAGGGGCCCTAGCAGGGGGAGCAGCTGGCATAGCAAAAGCTGTAAATGATGCAAATTCTGCAAAACGTCAACTAGAGGAAAGTAAGCGACATAATCAAACAATGAAATCAATTGCCTTAGGAAAAGGTCTCTTTCTAAAACCATATAAAGCAGGACTAGGCCTTCATCTAAAATCATACAAATTAGGACAAGGTTGCAAGTCAAAAAACTTAAAGTAAATCTACCTCACCGTGCGCTAACAGACTTAGATTTACTAAAATTTGCAAAACGTTTAAAAATTCCATATTTTCAAGGAGTTTTTATGCGAAATGAACTACCTATCCGTGGTACAGATCTTGTTAAATATTTTGGTGTTGGTAGCATAAAATATAATCATAAACGATATCAAAACTATAGTACATATGTATGCGGACATTTATGTCTTAAATTTTTATGTAAACAATTAAATATTCCTGATTTGTATACTCTGCATATGGGGAAATCTCACGAAATGAGGACAAATTGGGTTCTGAGATATATGTGCCACAAAAAGCTTTCCATATTGCTAAGACACGTTTTTATACATTTGCTAATACTATATCGCGACTATGAGATATAAAAAAAATTCTTGTTAGTAAAAATTAAAGCAGTAGGCACCTGATTTATTCATTAAAATTGTAGAAATTGAGGAAATTCTTGACGTAACTCGCATAAAATCGAATTTTCATTAAGCGATAACTTTTTGAGCAATTTTTTTTAATGTTTGGGATTTTTTGTCATTTATCTATAGGTTGTGAAGGGTAGAAAAAGGTAAATTAGACAAGTGTGCCAATTACAATATTCGTGATAATGAGCTGTTTATAACTGTAATTGCTTTTTCACCTTTTTTTGAAAATCATTAATTTTCTTATACAGTAGGATCTTTCAATAGTGCAGTTCTGAACAGTGCAGTCATTAGTGAGTTGAGTAGACAAGGGGTTTCGTGAAGCAAAGGGAGAGGGAATCTGTGACGTCAAATACAGTGCTGTCGCTTATTTGATTATTTAGTATGATTTAGTGGTGCCCGGTATTTAGTAGTAAGGGACCCTTTATTTTCTTGACACGGACCTGAATGTTTTAGTTTCTGCTTGCTTTGAACAGTGCACAATATTCCCGACGACTGCACTATTGAAAGATCCTACTGTAATACTTGTTGAGCGATCATTATTTAAAATTCGCCCATATATTATTTATATTTTTAGGCATTCAGAAAAAGAATTATGGGTGGTAAAACATTGTGCCACTTAAAACATCTACGAAATCGTTCTGCAAAAACGCGCAACGAGTGCGTTACTCGTTGTCAAAAAATGGTTTTTTGATGAGCACAAGAAATCCCATTTAAAAAAAATGTATTCACCTTCGTGTAATATCTTGGTTTAGTGTTAATAAATATGTGTGCAAAATGCTCACCCTTAAAAATAATATTTGTGGTTGATATTGAATAATTTTTGTACGAGATAATGTTACTTAGTCAATTATAGTGCCATTTTAGGAAAAAATATATTTGAACTATATCGCGTGTAGATTTTTGATAAATGTAAGTCTAGGTAAATAAAGAAAAATTTTTTTTGAAGGGTTGCAAAATATTATAAATTCTTGAAGATAAATACGTTTTACCTGCACTCATAACCATAAATATGAAAAAAATTGTTTAAATAAAGTAGCAATTAATAAATATGAATTACACCGGTTAAAATATACTTCCTTTTGGTCAAAGAATTATAATTTATGGTAAAAAAATGTGCCACTAATTTAAAAAATAAATTTTGTTACAACAAAAAGTCCCCATTTCGTGAGATTTCCCCATATAAATAAATGATATTATTGGTTTAAATGTCAGTTAATTATTTGACTTCATCATGGACGATTCACTTATTTTAACGTTGCCTAGAAATTCTTCGATCTTAGAATCTCAATTTTTCCCACCAATAGAGTTGTCTAATTTTTAAAATTATGCTCTTGGTCTTGTTGAATTTTTAACTTTTAATTCTATTCCTAATAAAGATGTTGAGAAAAATTAATTTTACGTAGAAAATGAAGAAATTATTATACCCACAGGAAGTTATGCAGTTAGTGATATTAATAAAGTTTTGCATTTAATTTTAAAAAATAAAGGAATTAATTTTAGAATTAAACCAAACAATAATACATTAAAATGTACAGTTTATTATGATGAAGAAATTAATTTTAAACCCAATGATTCTATAGGTAGTTTGTTAGGATTTTCTCCTCGCAAATTAAAAGCTCAAGAATACCATGAGTCTGATCAACCAGTATCAATCATTAAAATAAATTCATTAAGAGTAGAATGTAATATAAAAAATTATGTGTCATCGTTAAAGAATGCACCCTGTAAAAAACAAAAATAGAAAATACCAATGATAATGAGTCATCAATAAAAAATTCCAAAATTCTGAGTCATCAACCCCTATGGAAAATTCTAGGAAGTGTGACGTCATTTCCGGTTAAGCACAGCGGTTTGAATAGTTAAACCCCCCCAGGGTTTGAATCTGGGCTAAGTGGTTTGAGTCTGGGCTAAAAATGTCGGTAACATGTCGGTGCAGGAATCTCTATCCAGAACGCTCCCTGTATATCTACTTACGTGATTTACCTGAAAATCACACAGCACCAAGAATTTGTTGAAATTTGACAGGAAATTGCTCAGTTTACATGAGCAGACGAAATTTCAATAATTACGCGAATATTGCCTGAACATGGCAAGTTATTATTTACAGTTAGATTTTTGCTCAAGTTTGATATTCAATATTTCCTTATAATGCAGATATTTAAATAACCTCACATTCTCCATGAGTTTTACCACGCAATATTTCTAACCTCGCTGGGCGAGATCCTGTCTAGTTTAGATAAATTCTGGGTGCTGTGTGGGATTTTATTTGCACTTTGGTAATTTGCACCCGATTACATGCACGTGGACAATCGCGGTTGACGCTAGTTATTACCAGTTACAAAGTCAAGCACATTACAACTGTCAATGAAATCACTTTGAACAAATGAGCCACTTTCATTTCATTTTTCATCCTTTTCTTAAGTAACTTGGATTTTGATTGGCCAATTTTTGTTTTGTCACCAGCAAGCATTTGATTTACAAGGAATTAAAAGGCATAAGATAGATCACAAATTTATTCCACTTTAAGTGATTAAAAAGAATTCATTCTAATATTCTATGACTTAATAGAAGTATTCAAATTTAGCTGACAAAAAAAGAATCCAGAAGTATTTGAAATTTTCGTCTTCTTATTGATGATGAAAAAATTTTAATACCTTTTTATTCAAGCCTTCTTACCGTGTCTTACTGACACGAAAAATTTAAAATTAGAAAAAAAAATTTTTTTGCGTAAGATATTGAGCTAAAAAAAGTGTGGCCCACAATACCCCAATCTCCCTTACAATAAAGTAATAATAATTAATATGAGTAACTTGTATAATTATTCTTTTATTAAGGGGGAAGTCTACTGTGACAAGGGAGAAAACAGGCCGATTTTTGCGAATTTTTTTTCTAACAAAATATGACTGGTACATTAAATTAAATTAAACGACGAGAGTCAATACTATGTAGATGACAACTATATTTTGTTTTTTGTTTTAGATTACCCAGATGTGAGATTTCATGTACACCGTTTGTGCACCTAAAAAAGGACGGGCTTGCGCTTAAAGGAGTGCCACAAAGGCAATTTTGAATATTTCGACTTAAAATTTTTTTACACATACTTGAATATATAATAAAAATGACGGTTTAATTGAATTTAATGTACCAGTCATATTTTGTTAGATAAAAAATACGCAAAAATCGGCCTGTTTTCCCTTATCACAGTAGACTTCCCCCTTAACATTAATAATTATAAGAAAAATTGGCAATCTTTTTAGGACTATAATAAGACATTTTTTTACATTGTACATACACTACCGTCCACGAGTATCAGGCCGATTACAAGCGACTCTATGAAAAAACATGCCATCACTTTTTCAATCATATCTCGTAAATAAAAGGAGATACAAAAAAACTTAAATACGGTTAGAAAGCTGATTAAATTTTGCGTAAATTAAGCCGTCTTTAAAGTAATTTCATTAACTATTTTTTGAGTTGTAGAGTGAGGAATAAATAAAAGAAGTTATTAAATTTTCTCATTTTTGTCTCTTGACTTCAACTTTTTCAAAAATCTAGAAAAATTTAGAATTTTTTTTTCTAAAAACACAGTTTCCGCATGAATTCGTCCCTGCTTTCTCTCTCATTCGCAGCCGCGCGAAGCCAGAATCGAGTTGTCAGAGTTGAATTTCAATGCACCAATCGGTCGAAACACGGCTTCACATTTTTAATGATATATCGAAGACGGATTAATCTTTTTTAATTTTCGAAGGCTTATTTTAAAGCTGAAATTCTAACGAAGATTTTTGTGTTTTTAAAAAACTTTTATGCACATTTTTTTAGATTTTTGAAAAAGTTGAAGTCAAGAGACAAAAATGAAAAAATTTGGTATTTTTTTTATTTCTTTCTAACTCTACAACTCAAAAAATAGTTAACGAAATGACTTCAAAGATGGCTTATTTTACGCAAAATTTAATCAGCTTTCTAACCGTATTTAAATTTTTTTTGTATCTCCTTTTATTTACGAGATATGATTAATAAAGTGATGGCATGTTTTTTTATAGAGTCGCGTGTAATCGTCCTGATACTCGTGGACGGTAGTGTATTATAAAAGAATAATTAATATAATGATTCGAAATAACAGAAAAGAAAACAGACTTACTAATTAAATCTGAATTACATATTTGAGTGGTTTTTATAATATAAACCAAGAAAATGATGGTCAAGCTATAAAAATAATAAATATTAATTAATTTGTTGTAAAATTTTAATACTAATAAATAGAAAACAATTCGTTCACCCCAAGTACAATGTACTTATGTTTAAAAACCATTTTGGAAGTTACCTATCTTCCAGGTCTGTTTTGGAAATAACTTATGTTAGAGGATCGTTTTGGAAACTACATATCTTTCAGGTTCCGAGCAGAAACTACGTATCTCTGACAGTCGCTTAAGAAGCAACTAATGTACTGAATAATATTATAAAATTTAAAAAAAAAATTAAATTATGATTAAAAATATACAGTTTAATGCATGAACTTACAAGAAAATTCACTTCACAACAAAATATTAACTTCAAAAGAATAGTAATAATCAGTGGCGGATCCAGGGGGGGGTCATAGGGGTCATGACCCCCCCCCCTTGGGGCGAAAAATTTACATAAAAAAAGGTCAGCTAATTATGGTCGTTGCTCGCCGAATCTATAAATGACCCCCCCTGGAGTAAATTCTGGATCCGCCACTGGTAATAATAATAAAATGTAGAGCTTCTAAAGCGACTGTCAGAGATGCGTAGTTTCTACTCGGAAGCTAAAAGATACGTAGTTTCCAAAACAATCCTCTAACATAAGTGATTTCCAAAACAGACGTGGAAGATAGGTAACTTTCAAAATGGTTTTTAAACATAAGTAAATTGTACTTGGGGTGAATGAATTGTAATAATATTATATTTTAAAATGTTTAACTGTTTAGTTTTATAAAATTTAAAAGTCGAAAAGTTGAAAATAAATTTTAAAAAACAAACCATCAGTTTAAAAACACATCATTGACTTTACAGATAGATTTCATACAAATACAGTAGATATGATATATATATCATGGTTGTATTATATCGAAATACATATATTACTAATGTACGCAATATAACATAAGACCAAGGTCGTATAAAATATAAGTTTATCAAGTTTAGAATTTTCGGAAAGAAAATTTTATAAAATTTTATAGAATAATTTGATAAGTCTATTATAACTTGAATCTAAGTTAATTAAGTCTGTAATTTTATTTATACAATTTTTTTGTTCTTTTTTTATGTAGAGCATTTCAGCGATTTTTCGATTTGTTAAATTTGATTCTTGATGTAAGATTTTGAAATTGTCCTAATCAAATTCGTGTGTTATTCCATTAATTGTTTTTAGTCGATGGTCAGAAATTACAGAATGGAACTTTTTGTCTAATCGGTAATTGGTCTTATGTTCATTACATCTTGTACTCAAAATTCTTTTTGTCTGGCCAACATAGGTTCGATCACAATTTTTACAATCTAATTTATACACTACATTGGAATTATTCATAATTGTTAATTTGTCCTTTCCTAGTTTAATAAAATCTAAAGTTGACATTGATTTAAAAACTGTTGTAAAATTATAATCGCTTAGAATTTTTTTGAAATGGTAGGAAATACTACCATGGAAAGGAAGAGATACAATGCGAAAGCGGTCGAATTTAAAATCATGATTAGAAGTATTATTATTGTTGTTATTATTTATATTATTCAAATGAAAAATTCTATTCTTGATATGTTTGACAATAAATTTTAGTGGATAATTGTAAGGTAATAAAAGTTCTTCAATAATTTTCAAATTTTCTGAATGGAATTTATTGTCAGAAAGTATTAGAGCAAAATCTACCAAGTTTTTAAAACCAATTTTTTGTGTGATTGGATGGTTTGATAGGTAGTTTAAAAATCTACCAGAAAACGTGCTTTTACGGAACCAATTGGTTATAATTGAAGAGTTAGATTGTCTAATAATTTGAAGATCAAGAAATGAAATAAAATTATTTGGTTCAACTTCATAGGTAAATTGTAATGTAGTGTTATACTGATTAAATTCAAAGATAACAATATCTCGACGCCTCCCGTTCATATGTGACGCTCCACGAGAAAAGGGATCTTATTTACTCTTGTCATAAGGTCCCTTTTCTCGTGGAGCGTCACATATAATGCTTATTGAAAAACAAATGCAAGATCATTCTTATTCAGTTTTTAGTGCAAGACAATTCTTATTCGATTTTCCGTGCAATAAAATGCTTATTCAAAATTCTATGCTAAGAAGTACAATCTGAAATTAGCTTAATCTATGAGTTTTATAAAATTTTCAATTGAATATAATTTTTAATTACAATTGCTTAAACAATATTTCTTAATACGTAAGAGATAATCAAGTATTAAATTTTCTAATAACAATAGATACGCACTGAAATTCTCAGATATTTAATTGCAATTTAATATTAAAAAGATGATTTAGGGTTACATTTATTGTTCTGTCAGTGGCAATTGTTTTGCACACAATTTTGAATAAGCATTTTATTGCACGGAAAATCGAATAAGAATTGTCTTGCACTAAAATCTGAATAAGAATGATCTTGCATTTGTTTTTCAATAAGGATTATATGAACGGGAGGCGTCGATCTAATTTATTCTTAGGAATAATAAGAAATGTGTCATCGACGTTTCTAAAATAATATAAAATTTTAAAATCTAATTTATTAAAAACTTCCGTTTCTAGATCCTGCATTACTATGTCAGCCAGTGTTGACGAGATAGGAGACCCCATAGGGGTTCCAAAAATTTGTTTATAATAGTTATAGATAAAAGAAAAAAAGTTAAATACATAAGAAATTTTATGCTATTTTTTAATTCCGTTTCGGTCATTTTAGTATTTTTTTTAAATCACATGCCAACGATTTTCGATACTATCAAAAACTAAATTTAAGGGAATGTTAGTAAAGATTGCTTTTACGTCTATAATGAGATCATAAAATGGTCTTCTTTTTATTTTTATATTTTATTACCATTCACTAAATTGTCCGGAATAATTTTTAACTGTATCGGACTAATTCCGGATTTACTAGTTGTATACAAACCGTATTAATTTCAGATTTATCCGGAAAAATTCCGCATGACAAAAACCTGACAATAAATCGCACTGTTTCGGATAAATTCAGGATTCACTTGTTAAAATTTACTGATTAATTTCGAACTTCATCGGAACAACTCTGGATTCACTAGTTGTTCACAAATCGTATTTCATTAAAATAAGCCAAACAGGTTTGCCAAAGATCAGGGAATTTTAGCAAAACGACTAAAAAATATTAAATATCTAAAATTTATTAGAGTATTATAAATTTTTGTGTCCAGCAACGTCTGAAAATATTTTAACAAGATTTAATTTTTAAATTTAAGTAATTTTAATTAAAAATTCTAAAGAAGTTATTTTTTTCAATAACTTTTATTTAGATTGTTTTGAAATTGTTTGAATTTTTGAATATAGATTTAATTGAAAAATTTTCGAATTATTGAAATTTAATAAAATTGAATTGTAAACAAATGGATTTCAGAATTATTTTAGGTAAAATTTCTTGTTTTTCTTTAAAAAATAGAATTTTTTCAAAAATTATTATTAAAAAAATTGAAATGGAGAAGAATTTTTATTAAAAATTGTAGAAAATAATTAAATTGAAATCTTGAAAATACTTTTGGAAAAGTTACAGTAATGTGAATCAGGTTAACCTTTTTGGTCAAGGAAAAAGTGAAAATTCCGCCTGGATATCATAGACGTTGCATCAATGCTCCGGCAATGCAATAACGTCTATGTTACAAAGAAGTAAAAAAAACATGAAATAAATTAAAATTCAAATATAAAAACTCTAAGTGAGTACCTCGGAAGGGGGCAATCCCATCCTCGATTCTGATCAGGTTCAAGCCCTGGTAGTCGGTGCAGATAGCTTTAAGGATTTTGGAGGGGGCCAAAACAAAAATTCTGCGGATAGGGAACTTTGCAGCTTCAAAAAGAATGTTGTTGAGCAAGTCGATTTGATCCCTAAAATACTAGAAGGCATGTGGCGTGCTTGCAAAAAACAGAAGAACATCAGTAAGGATGTTCAGGATGGAATGGTAGCTTTGGGGAAGGCGCACGAAGTAATTCGCAGTAACCTGCGGTTAATACCAGAACCCTTTATTAGCCCAAACGAACTAAGACTGGTTCTACTACGGCAACACCTAAAGGTAAGGGGATAAAGAGCAGAGAGGTTCTGGTAAACTCTACTGCAATGGAAACGGACGTAAGAAAGGCGGTTTCAGCCAAAGTTGCTTCTTATGTAGAGGCAACTGTGGAAAAGGAGTCTGATGATGAAAAAGATTTTAAAACCGTCATCAGTAAGAAACGGGAGGCCCGTAAGAAAAAGGTCTTGAGAAGAAAAGAGAAGGAGGGACTTCAGAAGCCCCCCCCCCAACTCAGAACCACGGAGGCAGTTAGAATTTCGGCTCAGAATCCAGAGACCTATCATGATCTCATAAGAGTTCGCGGAGAAACTTACCTCTGTTTTGCATGACAAGGCTCATGTTACGGCTCTTGTCAATAAAAGGACCCTCGAAATCCGGGATCTTGACGAAACAACTTCGGAAAAGGACGTTGTAACCGTCTTAAAAGAGAAGCTGCAGAAGCCGGACATAGATGTGACTTGCCGACTTCTGGCACGTTTCCGCAGTACAAAAGTGGCACTAGTCCGTATAAATGAATTGGACAGCGTTTATCCATAGGATGGATAAACGCATCTATCAGAGCACACCTAGAAGTGACAAGATGTCAAAAGTGCTTGGCCTATGGACACGTGACCCGAATTTGCAAAGGCCCCGACAGAACAAAAAACTGTCGGAGATGCGGCAAAACGGTCCACTTCGCTAAGACTTGCACAAACAATAAACCGAAGTGCATAACGTGTACGTACTTGGGAAAAACGGAAGTCCACCATATACCTAGTAGAATTTCCTGCCCGGTTTACAAGGAGGAACTGGAAAAACTTAAAAGGTGCTCCTGATGCAAACAGCTAGGGAAAATGAAGTCGACATCCAGTTCTGCAGTGAGCAGCTTCAAGGAAGCGACCTCGCACCTTGGTATCAGGATAAGGCGAAGAGAGCCGCCATTAAACTGTGGAACCCAGAATTGCGGGTTGAGAAGTTCCTGGAGACTAGCAGTGGGTGTGTGTGGATAGAGGTGGCTAACATACGTATGTATAACTGCTACTACTCACCCAACGACCCACTGACTAACTTTGAAGCCAATATAAACGACCTAGAATCGAGCCTCATAGCATCCAAGCTGGATGTCATCGTCACTGGCGTTTTTAATGCAAAGTCGCCAGAATGGGGTGAGACGAGGCTCGACAAGAGAGAAATTCTTATTAGAGAAATCATCTCCAGGAACGACCTATTAGTGATAAACCGGGGAAACTCATGGACGTTTAGAAGAGGTGCGATCAGATCGATTATAGATCTGACGATCGCATCGTCCAAAATATTTAGCCGCATAAGGGACTGGTGGGTCTCTGAGGAATATACCGCAAGTGACCACCAGTACATTGAGTTCTCAGGAATCTGGTTGGTGAGGAAGCCGAACAGCGAGCAGTGAGGAACATGATCGTCACCGCTTGCAATGCGTTGATACCACGTCGCAAAGGCGCCTTTCCTATGAAAAAATCCTTGCACTGGTGGTCAGAGGAGCTAGCCTCCTTGAGTTAGGAATGCCTCAAAGCAAGAAGGTCACATACCCGATCTAAGGAAAATTCCTTGCTGAAAGAGGCTTTCAAGGAGGCGAAAAAGAACCTCAAGAAAGAGATCCGCAAGCCGCGACGCCGTAGCTAGAAGGACCTAATCGAGGAAGTCGATAAAGACCCATGGGGTCTAGCTTTTAAATCGTTACTAAGAAATTAGTGACGAGGCAAATAACCCTCGGGGCCTGAACAATCCTGATTGGGTTAGACAAATAATAATGTCTTTGTTTCCTTCTGCGGAGCCATACCTTAGGATGTGGAATTCCTGCAAAGTCAAAGAGGAAGAACTTTTCACACTTATTGAATTGGAAAACGTAGGCAAAAGATTGGAAACAGGTAAGGCGACTGGAATCGATAGGATAAGTAACGAGATCCTTAAGTTGGTTATCGACACTTCACCTCAGATTCTGCTTAGATGTTTCAATATTTGCCTTGAGAAAGAAGAGTTCTTCCGCGACTGGAAGCAGCAGAGGCTAGTCCTTCTAAGAAAAGGTGAAAAACCTCTGGATAAAGTTTCGTCGTACAGGCCTATATGCCTGCTAGATACGATGGGTAAACTTTTAGAGGATATGGTTCTGCAGAGAATGCATAGACACTTGACCGGAGAAAATCGTCTATCCGATCATCAATTTAGTTTCCGTAAAGGCAAGTCTCCAGTTGATGCCATCGAGACAGTAGTGGACATAGCCAAAGCAGGAAAAAACAAATTGGGACCAGAGAAGAAGAAGAGCTTCTGCGCGTTGGTAGCAATTGACATACGCAACGCGTTTAATTCCGCAAGATATAAAAATCTTATCGAGTCGATGAGAAAGAAAAACATGCCGCCCTACTTGTTGCGGATAATGGATAATTATTTTAGCGACAGGTGGGTTATATATGAGGGAGACACCTGCACTCTCAAGGAAGAGATGCAGCGTTGGGCTCCTCAAGGCTCGAGGGTAGGTCCGTTTGTATGGAATGTACACTCAGATGCATTAATGCTGTCCGTCCGGTTAGACGGTATTTTGCAAAGTCGTATGATTTCTGTCAAAATGTTGAGTGTATCTTACGATGACTTCCTGCGAATGGATCTGCCCGAAGGTGCGGCGATCATCGGCTTTGCGGACGACGCGTTGTTCGTGTGCACTACCGAATGTGAGGAGGCTCTTGGGACATTGGTGAATGAATGTCTGCAATTAGCAAACAGCTGTCTGGATACCAGAGGTCTTGAAATGGCCCTGAAAAAGACCGAGGCACTGCTGATCACATACAGACGTGGTTGTGAGCTCCTACGAATCGTGATAGACGGATTCGAGGTCAAGCGGAGTAAACAACTTAAATATCTTGGTGTGGAGTTGGATGGAAGATTAAACTTCCACTACCACATGGCTACGGCGTCAAATAAGGCGATCGAGTGTGCGGCTAATCTTTTACGGGTAATGACAAATATAGGCGGACCCCGTGAACAAAAAAGAAGACTGGTGGCGAGTGTCGCCCATGCTAAAATGCTTTATTCAGCACCAGCGTGGGCCCCATACCTGAGAAGTAAAAGATGTGTGACCATCTGTAAAAAGATACTGTCGGCGCAGAGATCGATAACAAGCGTATCATCTCCGCGTATAAAACGGTATCTACGAGTGTAGTGCAGGTCCTTGCAAGGGTTCCGCCAGCAGATCTTTTGGCAAGAGAAAAGGAGAAAATCTTTCCCTTTTCTAAAGAAATAAATTACTTAGAAGAGGAAATTAGACCTAGCAAGGGCCTGATCCGCAAAGAAGCAAGGCGCAGCTTATAGACATATGGCAGGAAAGATGGGATGGTGAGGAAAAGGGTCGATGGACTTATCGCCTTATCTCGGCACTCGCCACCTGAATAGATAGGAAACAAGGTCAGGTTTCTTATTACTTGACGCAAGCGCTTACAGAGCACGGCTGTTTTAACGCGTACCTGTATCGCTTTAAATTACGCGAAAATGAGGTGTGTGCTTACTGCTAGTTCTCTGTGGACAACGCAGAGCACACCCTCTTCTCATGCAAGAAATGGGACATAGAGAGGCGGGCCATGTTCGAAGGTGTAAACAGTCAAGTTAAGGCCTACGCAGAATAGAATCTTTAACCGGAACCGCAATCGTAACCGTAAGCGTAAGAATGAGTTAGAGGAGGAAAAACAATATACCTATCCTTCTTTAACTCATTCTTACGCTTGCGGTTGCGGTTCCGGTTAACGATTCTATTCTGCATAGGCCTTTACACCGGAGAACATAGTGTCGCTGATGACCCAGTCAGAAGAAAATTGGCGGCATCTCGAGAACTTTTATTATCTGAATTTATTCTGTGATTCATTTGTCCTTTTACAATTTTAATTTATTTTGTGATTTTTATTTGTCCTTTTACAATTTTATCTTTTAACTTCATATATCCGTTTACTTTATATGTTTCTGTTTTTTATACCCGTTTACTGTTATATCTTTTGGCTTTTTACACTTTTTAGCATTTGTTTTTTATTGTTGTGCTGTAAATTCAGCTTAGACATTGAAATAGTTTTAAATTTTTTAACTATTGACGCAGGAGAACCGCAAAGAAAGAAGAAGGTCGCATCAGCGACAGAGTTGGAGCGCCACCCTCAAAGGCTAAAGTCTTACGACAATTCCGAGGGAGGGTAAAGGGCCCCAAAAGAAGGGTTACGGATTTTAGTGGGTCGGGCTGGCAGTAGGTCACCAGTTTATTAAATTTATTATGTTATTTATTAATTTATTTTTTTATATTTCCTTTTGTTTTATTATACCAACCTCACATAACCTTGCAGTGCGGAATCCGAGGTATCTGAAGGCAGATTTCCCAAAATTCCCTAAGCAAAATAATAATAATAGTTTTCTTGGTTAATAATAATAATAATATAAATTAAGTTAATTATTTAATAATTTTATTTAATACTTAATTAATACGAAATGAATTATATTAAATACATATTATTTCGAGTGATTAAAAAGTAAAAACTTACAGTAGAGATGACAAAAATGAAAAGAAGTCCAACTCCCAGCCAAAAATACCAACTTTCCCAAAAGTGTCGAGGAACTCTTCTCTGTATTGTTAGGCAACATTGTGCATTGCAAAGTATACAATACTTATCAGCCGTACATGGTTTTAATGGAGCACTATCCTCACTGTCATTTTGTATTCCATAGTCACATTCATACGTTAATTGAGACATTTTTTAAAGAACATCACAAATACAATTTCTATTTTAAATACCCTTCTTTAAAGTGTCATCACAATAGTAATTACTTTTATTAAGTTTATCACATTTTTATTATTATTAATAGTTGTTGTTGTTTATTGGTTATCATTTATATAAATATACATTATTAATTAATTATTAGTATTTTTATTTATTATAAGTTACTGCAAAGTAATATTTCAATAATAAGATTAATTAAAGGCCTTAAAAGTAATTAAAATCAAAAAATGAAAATTTCTAGTTTTCAGATTGTAAATTTTTGAAACAAATTTTTTTCAATTTTTAAGAAATAAAAATTGACGTCATCGGAAGTATTTCATTTCTAATGCGTGATTTTCATTGGTTGAATTTGACGTCACTTTTGAGAAATTAAGTTACTTTCATTTTTTCTAAAAAAGAAAATTGATCTGGTTTACAATTTTACCGGAGCGCCGAAGAGACAATGTAATACTGTCAATATATTTTAGTAATTTCAACTAACCGTGTGTCAGGTATGAAATAATCAATAAAATAAACGTCCAGTCTACTCTGTATTTTACGGTGTCGAGGATCGATATTCACATAAGTGACCAGTTTCTAAAATTACATTATAAAACACGCTAGCGACCCGCTTTATATGTGACTTCGATCCTTGTGAAATGGAACAATGTATTTTTAATAACAATTCATATTGGTATACACTTAATTGATAATTTATCATTTTCATGAACTTCATTAAAGTTGTTGTTTCTATTTCTTTATTTGCATTATTTCTTCTCTTAAAGATATAGAGGGAGAAAGCAGACAATAAGAAGCAACAATAATTTGTTGAATAAATTCTTGTTAACATTTTTTAAATATTTATTATTAGATATTAATTATTATTATTAACGACAAATATTGCGCGCGAAATGCAGTATTAAATTTATTATTATTTTACATATTAGGAGAGACTGGGGCGAAAGGTTAAACTGTCAAAACAGTTAAGATTCATTATCTTTCGAACGGTAATAGTTAGAGCATTGCAATTTTAATAATAGAAGGGTGTTATCACTCTAAATAAATGTCCGGATTTATGTGACATTCTGTTCATTTTTGTGGTATCCATATTTAATGTTTGTTTTCTTCCTACTTTTAAAAATTTTTTCGTGAAAGAAAATATCAACTTTTAAGTAGGGGAAACTAGGTGCAGTTGTTACAATTTTTTAAACGGTTACTGTGATTAGAGTTTAACTCCAATTTCTTTGGTGAAACGATTAAATCAAATTAGGTGAAGAGAGACATGCTTATTTATATTGCCTTTAGAAAAAGAAAGAAAAGTAGCCGCTACCAGAGCCGGAGTAACCGGCGCCGTTACCTTTTTGTGTTGCAATTATAATAGTACATTATGCAACAAGGGAGGTAAGTCCGAGTTTATGCATCGAGCACAATATTGAAAAACGAGTCGTAGCACGAGCGAAGCGAGTGCGAAAACGAGTTGCTCAATATTGTGCGAGGTATTGTACTTTGCTAATAATATTGTACTTTGCTTTATACAACAGAGGCGTATTATGGTTACTCTATACTACCTGTACAGGTGCATGCTAAGTTCTCCCATATAACCCAGCTGGTCAATAAAGTAACCATTATTGCCCTAGGGAGATAAAGGGTAATTTATTGACCTGTGAGCGGTCAATAATGTACCCTTTATCTCCCTAGGGCTATAATTGTTTCTTTATTTACTGCTGGGTTATAAGGGAGAACTTAATACGCGCCTGTACAGGTAGATAAAGTGACCATAATACGCCTGAGTTGTATAAAAGTATATATATATATTGACTTAGAAAAAAAATATTATTACCTGGGTTCTCTGAGTTAATCCTCATATAAGAAGGCTAAAGAGAAGGCTTAAAAGCCTTAAAGAAGGCTAAAGGCCTTTAAGTTCAAGGGTTCGTATTGTTTGTGGTAATCCTTCAAAGGGTCTAACACAGGTCTAATATATTGGCCTCAGAATCAATCTACGAGTGCGAAGAGGACATTTTTTACGGTTAGGGCCTACCACCTAAATATAAGAACCAAAAAAACGCCAAAAAAAAATTTTAATTTTCAAAAAAAAAATGTTTGGTCTTATTTTAGAGATACTACTTTGGAATTTTTACAGAAAATTCTCCTAAATGTGTACTTTTAAAAAATATTTTTGTCGATTTTTTTAATTGGGTACCACATAGTTACAAAAATTAAAATCCTAGGTGGCGCATCATTCCGACTGAAGCACAATGTACCAAGTCATTTTGAATTTTGAAAATTTAATATTACATTCGTACTGAGTGACCCCAGAAACGCATAATTACTAAATTTCAAGGAAATTTGAAAATAATCAGTTACTGGATACATCATTGTGCTTCAGCCGGAATGATGCGCCACCTAGGATTTTAATTTTTTTACCTATGTGGTACCCAATTAAAAAAATCGACAAAAATATTTCTTAAAAGAACACATTTAGAAGAATTTTCTGTACAAATTCCAAAGTAGTATCTCCAAAATAAGACCAAAAAAAATTTTTTTTGAAAATTAAAAAATTTTTTTTTTTGGGTTTTTTCGGGGAAAATTTGTTGAATTTTTTTTTAAATTCCTCTTATTAATTTATAAAACACATATAAATTTCATTAAAATCGATTTAGTGGTTTTCGAGAAAAAACAAATTTTTGATTTTTCTTTCCCCCTCCATAACTCTTACAAAAATACACTTTTTGAAAAAATATTTGGTGAAAAATTTTATATTAATAAGGTAAATAAAAACGAATTCATTCGGACCAAATGTTATTTTATATATTCCTCCAACGTTTCAAAATCTCAACGATTTCCTCTTCAGGGAGTCTATCAAACAATAATATAAAAATTTAAAATGTGATAAGCGAATTTACAAATTAGTACAATATTATGAATTATAATAAATACAAAATAATAAGAGTTTGAAATTTCTTACCGAAATAAATCAGTGATATTGTTTACATCATCTTTTACAAATCGTCATAAAATATAAAATATATATAATATAAAATATATATAAAATATATAATATAAAATGATAACGAATTTTTTAACTTTATTAATTAACATCAAAAACTAAACACAACTCAATTAATTATTTAATGATTGAAAACAATTTAGAAAACAGTATCTTAATGTAATTCTATTATTATTTACTAATTCACGAAGTATTCACTAATAATTCACTTATTTAACTTTATATTCACTCACATATAGTGAATGAGTTCACCAGTGAATTATAAAGATTTTTCAATTTATTTTTCGTTAAAGACACGCAGAACGTGTCCCAAGGAGAGTAATCTACGAAATGATTTTTAAATTAAAAGGACCTAGCGGAGTAAGCATGCAAAATCTGCCCCCGCTCAAAAAAATTTTAAATTCTTGTTACATGTTGTCAACATTAATATAAAATTATCAATCTTTTACGTCCGAGCAGTTATTTGAAAGGTAAATAAAAACGAATTCATTCGGACCAAATGTTATTTTATATATTCCTCCAACGTTTTAAAATCTCAACGATTTCCTCTTCAGGGAGTCTATCAAACAATAATATAAAAATTTAAAATGTGATAAGCGAATTTACAAATTAGTACAATATTATGAATTATAATAAATACAAAATAATAAGAGTTTGAAATTTCTTACCGAAATAAATCAGTGATATTGTTTACATCATCTTTTACAAATCGTCATAAAATACAAAAATCGTCATAAAAACAAAAATTAAAATATGTCAATTATTACGTAAACCCAAAAACTTTGGAAAACAATAGGAATTGGAGTCAATAATAACTAAAATGGAAAAATAATAGAATGAAAATAAAAATTTAAGTAAATAATAAATTGGAACTACTAATAACTTGAAATTAATATATAAAAGAAAATTTTAAATTCATAAAATTAATTAAATAATAGAATTAAAAAAAAATAAAAAATAAAAATAAATAAATAAATAAATAAATAAAAATAAAATAAAAATAAAAATAAATAAAAAATAAATAAATAAATAAATCAAAATTTTAAAATTAAATAATAAGAAATTAAAAAAAAATTAAATAACAAGAAATTAAAAAATTACGAACCAACAACAAAGAAAAAATCCATTCACAAAAATCACAAAGATTAAAATCCATGAATAGACAAAACATTATTATCACACAAGACATTAAAAAATAATAAATAAATAATAATGTAAAACCACAAGCAAATAAATTAAATTAAACGTGGACAAACAAGTAAAATAAAATAAAATTTAACTTGTGTCGGCTATCAAATCACAACATCAACTGAGCTCCAAATACTATTGCCCTCTTACAATAATACATGTACTAGACTAACTAGACTAACTTCTATGCTACAAATTAAATTTTATACCAATACCACAACATAATTTTAAATTTTAAACATTTTTTCAGGTATTTGATTATTTTTATAAAATATAATAAACTCATTCAGAGTAATTCAACTATTTTCAAGAATATCAATATTCGTCACAAGAATTCTTTTTTTTCAAAAGTAATAAAATTTTTTAAAGAAATTCAATTATTCTTAAAAAATGTTATTCTTAAAAAATTATTATTATTTATTATATAATTATTATTATTAAGAGTCTAGTCTCTTTCAGTATAATCAAGTTATATCTTTTGGTGTTGTTAGCAGAGAGAAATATTTGTATTTTTTAAAATTTACACTGATCTTTCCCTTCAATGTAATGTTTCACATTTGAAATCCCAAAGGAATTCAACATAACAAAATAAACTAAATTAAGAAAAGTCCAAAATTTCTCTATAAACATAATTTTTTATATATATATTACTTCTATTTTCTCCTAAAAATATTTTTACGGAATCAAATGATTTTACTCTTGATAATGCAACATACATCTGACCATGATTAAAAACATCTCGTCTTAAATCAATGAATATTTTATTAAATGTTTGACCTTGAGATTTATTAATGGTCATTGCGAAAGCCAATTTTATAGGAAACTGTCGTCTTTTAAAAGTAAATGGATATAAGTTTTCACAATATAAAGTTACTCGATGTAAAAAAACAATATTTTCACTCTTATCTCCGGTTAATATTTTACATTTAATAACATTATGTGATAAATCTAAACCAATTAACCTTGTTCCGTTACATAATCCTTCATTAATACTAAGATTTCTAATAAGCATTACAACAGAATTAATTCTTAAATGTAATTCATGTGGTGGTAAAGAAGGTGGAGAGAGAGTGTTTAAATATTCTGGTAATAAAACTTCAGAAAATTTTCCATTATCACAACTTTCAGTTGAATCAATACTTTTATATATTTTTTCACCTTTACTGTCTAAGAGATTTACCACCCTCTTATTAATATCATCAACGTCAACATTTCTTGGTGCTAAAATTGCACACATTGACAAATCTTTAAATTTTTTCTGTTGTATCAAATGACTATACATTTCTTCAGCAATATCTATATTTCCTTGTTGAATAATATGTTCTGGTAATTCGATGTTATCATCTATATCATTTAATTCGCCATTACCAACTTTAAGTAGAAATTCTACAAATTCTGTTTCCTCTGGTAAAGCTCTCATATTTTCTGTTAATGTGTATTTTGTGAAATGTTGCCATAAATGACTATTTTTTATTGATAAATTTATTATTTCTGATCTAGTACCTCGTTCTTTTATCGGTAAAATTTGTCGAAAATCTCCTCCTAGAATTACAATTTTTCCACCAAAAACTTCATTTGATTTCATTATATCTCTTAATAACTTATCCATAATTTCTAAGGCATATTTTGGAGCCATTGGTGCTTCATCCCAAATAAAATGGGATCAATATTTTTTAAAAATTGTCCTTCTTTTGACTGAACTTTAATATTTGAAGATGAATCATTGTACAATGGAACAGGTAAGCCTAAGACTTTATGTACAGTTTTCCCATTAGGAAGCAGTGTGGCAGCTATGCCTGTAAATGCCATGTTGCAAACATTTATTCCTTTACTTTTTAATAAATGCCATAAGGTAGTATATAAAAAAGTTTTTCCAGATCCTCCACAACCATTAATATATAAGCATTTAGAACTATTAGAAGAAGAATCTTTTATTACTTCAAGTATATAATCAACTATATTTTTTTGTTTAACATTTAATTTAGTATAATTCTGCTCTCCTATTTTTATATATTCAAAAATATTTATATCATCAACCTGCGCAGGAAAATTTTCATCTATATCTAATAAACCCTGAAAATCGGTTAAACAATATCCTTCATTCAATAACATTGATTTTATATTTTTATAAGCTATTTTTTCAGCTTCAATATTGTCAATTTTTGAATAGTCTTCTGACATTTGACCTTTAAATTTCTCCCAAAGTTTTTCCGGATGTACAGAATGACAATGAATTAGAATTCTTACAAATAATTGTCGAAGTGAATGAGGCATCATCCATAAAGTAGCTTCTTCCATTGTCCTAATCCACTCACTATCATCTTCTATAAGTCCTAATGCCAAACAAGCAGATGTAAAAGATTCATGAATAACTCCATTAACTGTTCTTAAACTTTGGAAAGAAGTTACTCCTTTTACTGTAAGTAACAATAATCTAAGGTGAAATAATTCCAATTGGCGTGGATTAACTGAATACATTCTTCCCAATACTTTTTCTTTACGACTCCTTTTTTGCCATTCAAGAGTTTTTTTTATCCACGTATAATGTTCTGGTATTTGTGTATAATAATACTGACGAGCAGTACTATCACGCTCATTAAGTTTAAAAAAATCGAGCAATTTTGTATTTTTCTGTAAATCAAAAGAAACATTGTTATTATCTTTCCTTTCGCGAATAATAACATTCTGTTCATTTGGTAAATGTATGGGTAAACGATTTATACTATGGCTCTTTTTCCCTAAAGGTTTACATAAAATTCTCCAAACAGCCTCAACAGGACCTACATACCTATTTTCTTCATAATGATTAATTTCATTGTGATTAACAGTTACCTCACCATTCGCATTTGTAATAATAATGGATGCAGCATCATGACCCTTGAAAATATATTTATATAGATATTTAACAGATTTAATACTTGAAACTATTTCCACATTTATATGGCAATTAAATATTTCCGAAAGTGTAGGGCAATATGGAACCACATTAGAATTGTCAACAACAAATCCATTTGGTCGCTCATACGTTTTATTATTATTTCTTCGACGACAACGAACATAACAGTTTTCTTCAATTGTAGTTTCTTCTTGGTAACTTTTTGGAAAATTTTTTGAACATTTACCATCAATTAAACACCAATCTCCACAAGGTCCGTGAATGTTATTTTGCATTATTATGTTATGCAAGGAAGGATTGATATTTTCATCAGGAATTTCTGCAGAAATATAACGATCAACACTTTCAACTGTTAATATTTTAGAATTTTCTTTTAATATAACTAACAAATGAATATGTGGTAATCCTCGCTTTTGAAATTCAATAACATAAACATAAGACTTAACCTCTCCAAATAATTTGTTGTCAACAATAACATTTAAAAGTTGTTTCACCTTCAATGCAAAAACTCTAGTTACTATATCAGGTCTATCAGAAGCAGTTTGATGAGGTAATAAATTTTCTTGTATCTCTTTCCAATTTGGATTACACGTCATTGTAATAAATAAATCTGGTCTACCATGACGACCAACAATAGCCATGGCATCCTGATATTGTTGCATCATATTACGAGGTGATCCTATAAAAGTGGAAGGCAATATAAGCATTTTTCCAACATGTACATCATTTTCTGACTCATTATTTTGTAAATAATCGATTAATCCTTGATATGTTTCACTTCTCAATTGAGCTTGATTGTTTGCACAAAATTGCAATCTATCTTTCTCTATTTTTACATAATTGTCAACTACCCATTGTTGAAACAATCTTCCCCCATATAAAAATTGATTAAATTCCTTATCTCTTATAGCAGTTTTGTATTTACAATAGGCAGACCTAGAAATATTATGTTTTTTACTTCTAAAATCACTATCACTACGAAGCATATTAATATTATAACCTTTATTTCCAAGTGGATAAAATATGGGATAGATCCATGGTTCAACATTCGGATCTAAATTACTAACTGATTTCAGTTCCTTTGTAGACTTATTATAAACTGTTACATAAGATTCTGGTATTTCTCCTTCTGAGTTTGTATTGAAAATAGCAGCAACTTCATTGTAACTTTGATAATTATATCTTTTTTTATCAAAACCTTTTTTCAACGTGAACAATAGTTGTAACTCTGGAACATCTTCATTATTTTGTCTTGCTAATTCAGTTTCTATTTTAATTACTTCTGACATCATCATGTAAGATTTTGTGTATGCGTTTGAAGTTCTCATAATATTTTCTATATTTTGTAAAAGTTCTTTGTCCAAATTTTCGTTACTTTTTAATCTGTATCTGATTGATTCGTCAGGGTCATAAATAAATAATTGACCAAAACATGGATCCTCACCTTTATCCGGATATAAAGCACTATTAATTTGATAGTAAATTTGACCTTGAATTTTATAACAAAATGGCCCTCTTCTTCTGTTATTAAAATTAATTACATTAGCATTTAAAGATGCAAAAGAAAAAGAATTATTGTACAGCCTTATATTCTTTTTAAAATGACCAGATTTTTCATGAAGCCCTTTTAGCAAAAGCTTTAATTCATCTGGATATTGTATGGAAGTTAAAACAACACCTCCATGACTACAACAATCATTAAAACTAACTTTTCTACCAGCAACTTGTTCATCTTTAAAATGTTTAGCTTGACAATGTGTGCAATAATAATTCATTGGACCTAGATAATTTTCAACATTATTTGACTTAAATGTTTCATTATCATCTAAATCTATATTTAATATTTTCTTTGGAACAGAAATATTCAAATTTGAATTTATACTATTATTTACCAGTTTCAACTCATTTTGAATTTGATGATTTAATACTCTTTCACAATAATTTCTTGGACATAGAGTATTTTTTGTTTTTGACAAAGTACTTCTATCACTGTTTATATTTTTTAATTTAAGGTTTTGAGCATATTCTATTTTAGATTCAACTTGAAGTTTTTTCTTAGTTGAAGTGTGCACTTCACCTGAATAATTTACATTATCACTTTTACATTTCAGTTTTTGCCTTTCGCGATAATTTCTTTGAATTTTAGCCTTACTTTGTTTAGGTGTTGTTGATGATTCAACATTTCCTTCATTTATTTTATTTATTGCTCTCGGAAAAGAAAGGGAAGTGTTTGCTTCCTCTGAATAATTTGGATTATCAACTTTACGCTTCAACTTTTGCCTTTCGCGATAATTTCTTTGAATTTCAGCCTTACTCTGTTTAAGTGTTGTTGATGATTCAACATTTCCTTCATTTATTTTATTTATTGCTCTCGGAAAAGAAAGGGAAGTGTTTGCTTCCTCTGAATAATTTGGATTATCAACTTTACGCTTCAATTTTTGCCTTTCGCGATAATTTCTTTAAATTTCAGCCTTACTCTGTTTAGGTGTTGTTGATGATTCAACATTTCCTTCATTTATTTTATTTATTGCTCTCGGAAAAGAAAGGGAAGTGTTTGCTTCCTCTGAATAATTTGGATTATCAACTTTACGCTTCAATTTTTGCCTTTCGCGATAATTTCTTTGAATTTCAGCCTTACTCTGTTTAGGTGTTGTTGATGATTCAACATTTCCTTCATTTATTTTATTTATTGCTCTCGGAAAAGAAAGGGAAGTGTTTGCTTCCTCTGAATAATTTGGATTATCAACTTTACGCTTCAATTTTTGCCTTTCCCGATAATTTCTTTGAATTTCAGCCCTACTTTGTTTAACTGTTGTTGATGCAATACTCCCTTTATTTATTTTATTTATTATTCTCGGGAAAGAAATTTCTTTCTTCATAGAGTTTTTAGAAAAGTTTGATTCTCCATACTTAAGTTGAATATCTTTTTCATTTAAAAGGCAATTCCAGTCATTCACAACTATGCAAGATCTACTATTAGAAAGTTGTTCAGAGGGAAATTCACTTAAACTATTGTTTTTGAACATTAACATTAAATGATTTCTCATATTACAATAATAGTAATTGACAGAATCAGGCATAATATTAAAAAATAACAATGTTGCGAATGCTATTGCATATATTCCACAAGCAAGACTGTTTAATGGTTGTTGATCAACAGTTGTGAAAACTACTGGTGGTTCAAAAGGATATAATCTAATTAAGTAAGCCCTTTGATCGTCATTTAAATATTTTTTATTAAGACTATCAAAAATGTAAAGGCTTTTTCCATCATAATAAGTACAAATCCAATGACCAGACTTATAATATCCACTAAAAAGTATTTGAATGTGCTGCTTATTTTTCTCGATTGGAACTATCAAATCAAGTGTTTGTAAACACAAAGTATTTTGCATATTATAAAAAAAATTTGATTGTCTTCCCAATAGCTTTTGAAATTCATACATATGATCATTATTTAGCATTGCTCCTTCAGTGACAACAATACTTAAATCATCAGTAGTCAAATTAACAGTTTTTCCTTTGTTAGACATTGTTCTTTTATTTTATAAAATTTACTTATATCAAGGAATTAAAAATTTAAAAATAGCAATATTACAGTAGAATTTTAAGATCAAGTTTTATACATTAAATTATAAATATTATAATTTCCTTTTATTCAATGATATTACCAAATTTTGCCTCCTATAGAAAATACAAACAAATTTCCAATTTTGTCTCTTATCCAATATATAACCAATTTACTATTTTTCCTTTAATCCAATTTAACCAATTTCTAGCTTTCTTTTTATCCAATATAATTAATTTCCAATTTTGCTTTTTATCCAATATAACCAATTTTGCCTTTTATCCAATATAACCAATTTACTATTTTTCCTTTAATCCAATTTAACCAATTTCCAGCATTCTTTTTATCCAATATAATTCATTTCCAATTTTGCTTTTTATCCAATATAACCAATTTTGCCTTTTATCCAATATAACCAATTTCCAGCTTTTATCCAATATAACCAATTTCTAATTTTTTATTTTATCCAATATTCCTGTTATACAATTCAACCAATTTCCAGCTTTTTATCCAATATAACCAATTTTGCCTTTTATCCAATAAAACCAATTTAACCAATTTCCAGCTTTTTATCCAATATAACCAATTTTGCCTTTTATCCAATATAACCAATATTTATTCAATATAACCAATTTTGCCTTTTATCCAATATAACCAATTTTGTCTTTTATCCAATAAAACCAATATAACCAATTTTGCCTTTTATCCAATAAAACCAATGTAACCAATTTTGCCTTTTATCCAATATAACCAATTTTGTCTTTTATCCAATAAAACCAATATAACCAATTTTGCCTTTTATCCAATAAAACCAATTTAACCAATTTCCAGCTTTTTATCCAATATAACCAATTTTGCCTTTTATCAAATGTAACCAATATTTATCCAATATAACCAATTTTGCCTTTTATCCAATATAACCAATTTTGTCTTTTATCCAATAAAACCAATATAACCAATTTTGCCTTTTATCCAATAAAACCAATGTAACCAATTTTGCCTTTTATCCAATATAACCAATTTAACCAATTTTGCCTTTTATCCAATATAACCAACTTCTAATTTTGCCTTTGGATTCCAATTACATACGATTTCCAAATTATAACAAATTTTTTAATTTATTAATAAACATAAAAAAAAAATTTTTTAACTTTATTAATTAACTTCGAAAACTGAACACAACTCAAATACATAATTATTTAAATGATTAAAAAAAATTAGAAAAAAGTATTTTAATGTATTTTTATTATTATTTAATATTCACTTATTTAATTATATTCACTAATACTTACTATTCACTAAATCACTATTTACTAATTCACGAAGTATTCACTGATAATTCACTTATTTAACTTTTTTATTCACTCACCTATAGTGAGTGAATTCCCAAAAAAATTGTTATACTTCAATTTCGTTGAAGACACGTAGAACGTGCTCCAAGGAAAATAATCGACGATATGATTTTTAAATTAAATTTTCGTTCTTATATTTAGGTGGTAGGCCCTAAACGTGAGTGTCCTCTTCGCACTCATAGATATATATATATACTAGCTGCGATACCCGTCTTCGACGGCTTATTGGTTATTGTTATTTCTAGTTATATATTAATTGGTTTTTAGCCAATTTCATTGAAATTAATTCTTAATTGAAACTTACTTTAAGGAAAGTAAAAAGATAATGTTCATAATTTTTAAAAAATGCTTAAGGGAAAGCATTTCAATGACATTGTTTCCGAGAAGCACCACGTGGAGGTAACCAATATTAAGTGTTTTTGGTATGTCTTTAGATTATTCTCAAAAGGTAAATGACACTTATTAACTTTTTTGGGTAATTAAAATCTTTAAAAAATTATAAAACCTTTTTATTTCAGCATTACTAAATTATCTTTGAGAATAATTTGTGTACATACAGAAAACGCCCATCGCATCTCATACTGGAAGAAATTTAGATTAAATTATTCTGAAAAGTATATAATTATAAATAGAATTAAAAAATATTCATGAAAAATAAATATAAATAATAAATTTAAAAAAAATTGAAATCAACAATTTCTAAAAAATGAAATAGATATTATTCGAGATAGCAATTAGAAATTTATGAATTTTAGAACACTTAACTCATGAATTTTGTAATTTGTTCATACTTTAAAAATAAGCAATATTTAAAATTGTTTTAAAAAAATAAAAAAATTAATTGTTAAAAAAATGTAAAATTGTTTCCAAGAGATTCATGTTTTATAATTATTCTCACGAATAATGCATTTTAATTTATAAGTAATCGATTTGATGGGATTTCTATTGATTTACCAGTTATGACCTTATTCTTGATTTGTTTTTTTTTTGGACTTTTTTTCATCTTGTTTTTTAATGATAACTCTGAATTTTGACGATTCCTCACTCTCCCATTCAATTTTATGTTTGCCTCGTGGTATTTCATCGTAATTTAATCCTAATTCATACGCTTCTACGAACTGTTCATCTGTTACCTCATCTTTTCAATAATTTATATTTAATACAATTATTATTCTTTTAAAAAAATTAATTTATTTTATTCAAATTGTTAAAATTATTTGAAAAATTTTATTACCAAAAATTTCTATTGATCCCATTTTACAATTTAATTGCAGCACAAAGTTTTGATTGTTTCCTTGAATACATTTAAAAATTTACATTTTATTTAATTTTTTAATCTAATTTATTTGATATTTTAAAAAACTAAAAATTATGTTAGATATTTTAAGGTAGATTTACGCCTGTCAGCAAACAGATGGTGCACAAAACGCGCGGGGGTAGTGTGAGCAAGAAATTGAATTTTAGTTCTTATACATATACTACCTTTGCTCCATCTTCTTGCAGATAGACAGCAGAGGTGTAAAGTACACTATAAATTTAATGATTAGTTTGTTAATATTTCACTATACACAATATTTCGCGTCTGTCCAGTTGGAGCATAAATGAATAAGCATCTTGATGATCTTACTCTAGACGATGCTACGTACAATTGACCATGCGAAAAACATTCTGAACCACTGACATCTAATCCTGCCATAGCTAAAGTTTGCCCTTGAGATTTATTAATCGTCATTGCGAAACACAAACTTATTGGAAACTGCAAACGTCTAAACTCAAAAGGATAGTTACTGGGAATAATAGGAATGCGAGATATAAAGACAATCTCGCCACTTGCACAACCAGTTAAAATTTCTGCTTCAATTATGTGTCTGTGTAATGATCGTACTCTGAGACGCGTACCATTACACATTTTAGGTGGATTTATGTTTCTCAAAAGCATTATTGGAGTTCCAATCTTAAGATGTAATTCATGAGGAGGTAAGCCTGGGGCAGTAACTGAATCTAAAAATTCTCTTGGATAATGAATAAAATCGTTTTCATTTATAGGAGTGTTGACTGACAAAAAAGTTCTTTCTTCTGCTTCAAACAGAGAAAGAATCTTTCTGTTGATTTGAGCAGCCTGCTCATTGGTTGGTGTGAGAATAGCTCGATCACATAACCAAGAGCTTTGTAAAGTCGGTAATTGCTCAATGTTTGGAAATACACTCGCTATAAGTTGCTCCTGAGAATTAACTACTGAACCTAAAGATAATGGTATGGTAATAAGACCATCAGTCTTTTCCATATTATCTTCACCAATCATCATTAGTGTATCAGAAAATTCCTGCGCCCCCTCCTCTCCTCCCACATGAACACGCATATTGATTGAAAGAGAAATACGTATAATAAACGGCCAAAGAAATGAATTTTTTATAGATGCTTTAATTTCATCTGCCCTGGTACCTCGCGTTACGACAGGTAAAGTTTGCCTAAAATCTCCTGAAAACAACACTGTTATTCCTCCCATATGTAAAGAATTATTACGAATATCTTGGAGAGAGCGATTTAAAGCTTCAATATTTTTCTTATGTGCCATAGTGCACTCATCCCACACTATAAAAGAACAATTTCGAATTACATCAGACATGGGCGAATTCTTTGATAAAAAGCAAACTGGAGTATCCGACTGTTCTATATTAATCGGTATCTTAAACATGGAATGAGCTGTACGTCCACCAGGAAGAAGGGTGGCAGCTATACCTGAAGAAGCTACAGCTAACGCAATTTTACGTTCACTACGAATTTTGGAAAGAATCAAGTTAATTAGGAAAGTTTTCCCAGTTCCCCCAGGAGCATCAAGAAAGAACATCTGTTTTGAACCAATACAGTTAATATTAGAGAGTATATTATGATAGATTGTACTTTGCTCGTTTGTAAGAGAAGGTTCGTTTTCCATTACAAACATCAAAAGTTGATTCACATCATAATTCGTCTCTCTAATATACTCTGCATTAGGTTGGTGAAGCGATAAAACTGGAGAAGGAAGATTAAAATCACTAAGAATTTTACCACCTATACGTAAAGTCATTTCTTGTAAGGCCTGTAGACACAAATCATATAAGCGTGGAGTATTCTCATAGGTAGTATTTGATATTGTCCTTTGAGCATCTCGAAGAAAATCATCCGCTAAGGCATTACGAAATTTAATCCATAAATTTAAGGGATCGCTCGGGTCACAGAATAATAGAAGAATGCAAAATAACTCTCTCATCTTGAATGCACATTGAAATAAAGCAGCTTCTGTAAGTGCATCTTCCCAATGATGATCGTCTTCGAGAAGACCTAATGCTTTGCAAGCTGCTTTATATGTTGGATGTACTTCACCCCTAATTGTTCTCAGACTCTCGAATGAAGTTGGGCCTCGAATATGCTGTAAAAGCAATCGAAGATGAAAACATTCACTGTTATTAGGATGAATTGTGTATACTCTGCCAATTGCAGAATCTTTAAACACTCCTAGATGTCCTGACACTGATTCACCTCTTTTTCTTCTCGAGAATATGCGTCTTTGCTTGTCAAAAGTATAATATGAGGGTACTTCATGATAAAGTAATAATCGAGCGAATGTATCTGTCTGACAAATTTTAAAAAAAGCCATTAATGTAGTATTAAGAGGATTGTCTAGTCGTTCAGTTAAATTGTCTGGTCTAAAATAAACCCTTTGCCCATTCTCGAGATGAACATCCAGATGTATTACTGCAGGGAACCTTTCATGGATAGGAAATTCTAATATTCTCCAAACTGCTTCAGAAGAAGAAATATAACGACCTGATTGATATCTACTAACTTCGTCATTATCATCAACTATGCCAATAGACGCTTGATCGCTTCCCTTGTTTATATATTTACATATATACTTAATTGCTTTCACTCCATTGCAATTTTCGACATTAATATGTGTTTCAAAGGTTCTTAAAAGAACTGGAGAGTATGGTACAATCCACCTGTTATCTAACGTTATGTTCTGTTCTCCTATTTTGACAGTCGTGGTAAATCCACCGTCTTCAGGAGACAATCTTCTGTATTTAGGATAACCATCCTCTCCAGTTACTGTCTCTCTCACATATTGCTTAGGATACCTTTTAGAACAGTGGCCTTCCTTCATACATATCAATTGTCTATTAAACGGGCCACATGGCCCATGTACCATATGACGTTTCACTAATTCGAATAGCTTGTTATCAACTTCACGATTAGGAAGCTCTGCTCGGATAACGTCATTGATTCTATTAGGATTCATGGTTTCTGTTAGCCATATAAGGATATGAGCATGAGGTAAGCCACGTTTTTGCCACTCTACTGAGTACATATAACACTGCACTTTTCCAAAAATTTTACCATTCTTTAAAAGCGTTATTAAAAGTTTTAATTTCAAGTGAAAAACTCTAGCAACTATATCATGACGATCATGAGCATTTTGACCGGTTGATATATTATTAGTAATCTCTGACCACCTGGGATTGGTGGTAATTGTGATGAATAAATCAGGACGACCGAATTTTCGCACATAACAAAATGCATCCTGAGTGCGTGAATGCATGTATCGAGGACCACCTGTAAAACTTGAGGGTAGAATTACCATTTGACCTAAAGAATCAATGTTTTCATTCCTTCCAATAGCATCTTGAAGATGAATATATTGTTCTGCTCTAAGTTTAGTTTGATTCAAACGAATATAGAGTAAGCGTTCACTCTCAATTTTAGCGTACATGTCTACCAAAAACTGGTTGAACAGTTGTCTAAAATCAAGTAGGAAATTATGTACACCTCTTACCATTATACGATACGAATAAAACTCTAAAGCAGATATTTTCTTATCCGTCATTCGACCTGTTTCAGGATTCGTCTGACGATAACCAAAATGATTTCCATCCTCTCCACGACAGAACATGAGAGGGTATTGTAGGGCATCATATGATCGATGGGTTTCACATATCCGAAATAAACCACCTGCTCTCTTTTGCAATACAATATCCCTTGGATTGGTTGGATCGCCAACCATAATGATGGCTACTTCAGATACTGTCGGTGCATTATATGTCCCTGGATGTTCACCAATTGGTCTACAGTCTGCATTAATAAATACTCTATGATTAATTGAATCTGACGGCAGTAAGTCTAATGCAGATTTAAAACTTTGAATATAAGAATTGATGCCATGAAGAAGATTCTGCAAATCTAACAACAAAGTTCTATCCAGGGTATTAAAAATAGAAAGTCTTCTATCGACTTGGTCTTGATGATCCGAAATAAAATATATTTGAAGATATGAAGATACATGATTATCAGAAGGCAAGAGGGATGACATTAAATGATGTACCTGACCTTGTATTCTACAGGTAGGTCTAAAACCTGGTTCATATAGTTCATTTGCTCCAAATGAAGTCATTTGAAAAGCTGAATTATATTTCCTGGTATTCCTCAAGAATAATTCCGAATTATAATGATTTCCATCAAGAAGTGAACGAAGCGGTTCTGGTGGATCAAGTAATGCAGGCAAAATAATCTTTCCGGAGGAACAACACATACCTTTAGCCTCATTTACCCATTTTAAGGCTGAACAAAAATTACAAACATTGCTCATCAATCCAATATTTGCTACTTCATTGTAATTAATCAGGGGATCATAAAAGAAACCACTTTCAAATCTATTTTGCCATTGCCTTAGATTTGACCTTTCATGCCTTTCCGTATCTCTCGAAAGTCTTTCTTGCCTCACTTCTGACGACTCTAACGCTCTATTAACAATATGCCTTTCTCTATCAGAAATACGTCTGAAAGAAATTTCATCATTCGTTTGATTATTTCTTATTACTTGTATACGATTCGCTTCTTTTCTTAGTCTCAAATTATACTGAACAGACTCGTTTAATCTAACAGTAGTGCGTCTTTGTCGATCAGTTGCTAATCTAACCTCTCTATGCTCCACAGACTCTTCTGATCTAGCTGTAACATGTCTTAGTCGATCAGTTTCTAATCTAACCTCCCTATGTTCCGCAGACTCTTCTAATCTAGCTGTAACATGCCTTTGTCGATCAGTTGCTAATCTAACCTCTTCATGTTCCGCAGACTCTCCTAATATAGCTGTAACATGCCTTTGTCGATCAGTTGCTAATCTAACCTCTTCATGTTCCGCAGACTCTTCTGATCTAGCTGTAATATGCCTTTGTCGATCAGTTTCTAATCTAACCTCCCTATGTTCCGCAGACTCTTCTAATCTAGCTGTGACATGCCTTTGTCGATCAGTTGCTAATCTAACCTCTTCATGTTCCGCAGACTCTCCTAATCTAGCTGTAATATGTCCTTGTCGATCCGTTGCTAATCTAACCTCTCTATGTTCCGCAGACTCTTCTAATCTAGCTGTGAAATGTCTTTGTCGATCATTTGCCAATCTAACCTCTTGTTGTTCTGCAGACTCTCCTAATCTAGCTGTTATATGTCTTTGTTGATTAGTTGCTAATCTAACCACTCTGTGTTCCGCAGACTCTTCTAATCTAGCTGTAACATGCCTTTGTCGATCATTTCCTAATCTAATCTCTCTATGTTCAGCGGACTCCTCTCGTCTAGCTGTAAAATATCTTTGTCTATCATTTTCTAATCTAGCCTCTCTTTGCTCCATAGACTCATCTAATCTAGCCATGACATGTCTACGTTGATCATTTCCTAATCTAGTCTCTCTTTGTTCCACAGACTCATCTAATCTAGCTGTAGTATGCCTTTGACGGTCTGTTACTAATCTTTCCTCTCTCTCTTCGACTAACTCTTCTAATCTGGCAGAAGCATGTCTAAGTTGATCGTTTGCTAATCTTTCTCTTCTCTGTTCGACAGACTCTTGCATTCTAGCAGAAATATGTCTAAGTCGATCGCTTGCTAATCTACTTTCTCTACTTTCTAAAGATTCAGTAAGTCTACTTAAAGCGTTGCGTTCTCTGTTCCTTCTAAGTCTTCTTTCTCTCTCTTCTATTACATCGTTTTGGGTGTTTTCTTCAAGTCTTTGAGGTACTAAATTATTTCCTGTTCTGTGTCTCTCCTGACTTCTATTTAATGATCGAGATAGTCTCATTCGTTTGGCAGCTCTAGAAGATGAACCTATATTGCTTCTTTTCCTTGATGGCATGTTCAATGCTTATGTTACTCCTCGAATTTAAATCTGATTATTTTTTAGCAAAGGTATAATTTATTATTGCTATCAAAATATGAAAAATAAAAAATAATTTATTTATTTATTTTACAATTACGAAATTAAACAACAATGATTGCAATTAGAAGTTAAAAGGAGGAATCGGTAAACTTTTTACCAATATCAATTGATATTGTTAATTTAAATTCAATAACCTTAAAATATTTAAAGTTTTAAGAAAAAATACGAAAAAGGGTTATTAAGGACATTAAAGCAAAAAAGAGCAGGCGGACAACATTTTTACTACATTTGCGGATAACAAAGTTGTAATAAAGAAACGATATTCATTTAGCGTTGCAATACAAATCACGAATGTGCTTTGATATGATTTAATTATTACCTAATTATAGATTTTAATTTATTTTTTTATTAAGTTAATAAGTAAAAAATTATTTTTACTCGAATACATTTATTTCACTTTATTTTAATCGATTCACGGCGAATAAAGGGATTATAAAAGAATGAAAATTTGTAGAAATAATAATTTTAAATAGTAGGACGTTTGTTTTCTCTTAATTTCAGTTTAGTTTATTTTATTTAAAAAAAATTTGATAATGAAATATGGAATCTAAAAATTGACATAACATTCAATTGAACGTTCATAACCTTGGGCATTTTTTTTATAAATAAAAGATTTTTGATTGTAATAAAAAAATTTTAACATGGAATATTTTCAACTTTAATTTAGTTGACAAATTATTTAATTAAATCAAGATAAATTTTAAATCAATAAGTTAATATTTCCCTTTTTATAAGCAATATATTCCATAAAACAAAATTTTATTATATTTAATTTATGATTCAATAATAATCATTTTACGTACCTGGAAATTTTTAATATTAAATTGTTTTCCACCTTTTGTTATTAGTTATGTAGTAATAATAGTAATTTATTTAATAAATAGTAATAAATATTTTTTTAGTTATATTATTGTATATGAAAACGGTATGTTTTTGAAATTATATTTCCAATATTGTATTAATTGTTATTTTTATTCCAATTATTCTTATTATTCCAATTATTAATCCAATTATATTCGAATCCTTTGTTCAATATTCTTCGATTGTTGAATATATATTATTTTTGTACGCTTTTGAATGAATAAGCTTCTGCTTTCAAATTCGATTTGACAGTTAATCTCTTGAAGTTGTATTCGTAGTCGATTGTTTTAATTTACATAAATCTTCAAATTTTTTTAAATAAATTTTTTAACTTTAAAATTTTATATTAAAAATTCCTAATTTCTTTCAATTTTGTAATAGAATTTTAATGAGAATAATTTTAATTACAATTCAAAATACAATTTAATTAATTAATTAGAAAATATCAATATTATCTTAAATGCAAAAATCACTCAATATCCAACGAAACTAATTTTTTTAATTCTTTTTTTAAATTTTATTATAAAAAAGGTTGTATTTATCTAAAAAAGTAAGCTATAGATAGTTTTGCATCAATTTTACAAAAATTAAAAAAATTTCATTTTTTGAATTTTTTGAAAAAATGTCATAACTTTCGTTCAAATTAATATTTTTTAATCGGATAAGGCTATGATTTTAAGTTACGTTAATACCTAATAGACTGCCAAGTTTCACTTCAATCGGTTGAACCGTTTTCAAGTGATGCGCGAACAAAGTTTTGCATACAGACAGACAGACAGACAGACAGAAGGACAGACAGACAGACAGATAGACAGACAGACAGACTTTTTTTTTTTACATTTTTCGAATTCTCATGTCTCAAGAAGAAAAAATATATAAGAATTTTCAAGATTGGAGCAATGTACAGACAGAAGTCTGGTTTTATTAATATAGATATATATATATATATATATATATATATATATATATATATATATATATATAGGCCTGTATTCGACCCTAAGAAGGATTACGAACCCTTAAACAATAGCCTTTGTAATGGGGATTACCTCGGAGAACCCAGGTAATATTTTCTTTCTTCCTTCATCGCAAGGGAAATATAAAGAAAAGTCTATTATATGTATATATATATAATATATATAGTAATAGAAACTCCAAAGGTAACGGTCTCGATAACGTCTGGATAACGGCGCCGATAACGCTTTCTCTGGTAACGGCTACCTTTCTTTCTTTCTCTAAAGGCAATGTCAATAAGAATGTCTCTCTTTACCTAATTTGCATATCTGCTGATTTCATATAAGGAATAAACAAAACAATACAAGAACAGAGAATATGAGAAATGAGTATTTATTGCTTAGAAATAAAGTCCAAAATCATTTCATACGATTTATCAAAATTATCCAAATCTGTCATCTTATTTAAACTTTTATCCTTTTCTTTTTTTATAAAAATCATTTCAGCAAATAAACGTTTACTGAGATTAGGTTCAGTGTGTAAAATTTTAAAATCATCCCATTGTATAAAATGAGGAACAATGTCATTCTTGACATCTTTCAAGTGATTACTAATTACGTTATGATATTTTTCGTCTCTGTCAAAATTATTCATATGTTCTTGTCTACGAACATGTAAAGGTCTTTTAGTTTGTCCCACATATGATTTGCCACAACTACATTCAAATTTATAAACGCAATTACATTGATTAAGTCCCTCAAGTTTGTCCTTACCCAGTCTTATAAATTTATCAAATTTTGAATTAACACTATAAATTGTTTTAATGTTAAAATCCTGTAACAATCTTTTGATGTTCTCTGATATCTTCCCATAATAAGGAAGGACAACTTTTTTATCTTTATTATTGTATTTATCATTATTTATGTTATTATTTTCATTAATTTTAACAAGTCTTTTTTTGTCATAAAATTCAACAATTCTTTTTTTAATATATTTATCTATAAATTTTTCTGGATAATTATTTAATTTCAGATATGATTTAACTAAAGAAATATTTTTATTGTGAAAACATTTATCAGAGAGCATCAACACAGTATCAACAAGATTTTTAATAATTGCAACTTTTTGGTGTACTGGGTGGTTCGAGAGATAATTTAAAAATCTTTCAGAAAAGGTATCTTTTCTATACCAATCTGTAATAATGTTATTTTTATTAGTTCTAATGATTTTCATGTTTAAAAAATTTAGTTCTTTGTTATTTTCAATTTCATGTGAAAACTGCAATCTATTATGAAAAGAGTTGAAGGCAGCAATAACCACTGTGATTTTATTTTTAGGAACACATAAAAATGTGTCATCTACATATCTTCTATAGGAAATAATTTGAAAGTCTAGATTATTAATAACATGTTCCTCCAAATCCTGCATGACTATGTCTGCCAAGACCGGAGAGATAGAAGACCCCATTGGGGTACCAAATTTTTTTCTATAGAATTTATTATCAAACTGAAAATACATATTATTCATAAGGAAAACTATGCAATTTTTAAATTCATCTTTAGGAATTTTTGTCTCTTTTTTAATATGTGGCCACCTGTCCTCAATTCCCTTCATGACTAATTCAACTGATACATTTGTAAATAGAGAAGAAACATCAAGAGACATCATTATATAATCATCTGGTATTTTTAATTTTAAAATGTCTTCTTTGAATGTAAAAGAATTCTTAATATATGAGGAAGTTTTTGGTAAAGAATTAGTTAAAATTTTAGTAAAAATTTTTGCCATAAAATATGTGGGAGAATTAATTGTTGAAACAACCGGTCTGAGTGGACAATTATCTTTATGAATTTTAGGCAAACCGTAGAATCTTGCCATATTAGTATTCATAGTTATTAAGTCTTTTCTTTCAATATTTTTGTCAAGATAGCCACTAGTCCTCAGTTTATTAAATTTGTTAAAAACTCTTTTTTGTAAAGGAATTAGAGGATTTTTATCAATTTGTTCATATGAACTTATATCATTGAGCATAATGTTAGCTTTATCTAAGTATTTTTGTTTATCTAAAATAACTGTTAAGTTACCCTTATCGGCGTTTGTTATAAAAAGTTGTTTATTATTGTTTACAAATTTATTAGTTAATTTTATATTATTAGCAATAATTCGATCTGAGTTAGAAATGTGTTTAGGTTGTTTAATATAATTAGAACTCAATGATAGCACTTTGTGTCTTATTTCTTCCCTACTTTCCTTTGGAATACTCATTAAACAATTCTCCAGTTCCTTAACAATATTGAAAACATGTGTATTCTTCGATGTTACAAAATTAGAGCTAAATTTATTGCCAAGTCTTATCCAGAAAAATTTATAGATAAATATATTAAAAAAAGAATTGTTGAATTTTATGACAAAAAAAGACTTGTTAAAATTAATGAAAATAATAACATAAATAATGATAAATACAATAATAAAGATAAAAAAGTTGTCCTTCCTTATTATGGGAAGATATCAGAGAACATCAAAAGATTGTTACAGGATTTTAACATTAAAACAATTTATAGTGTTGATTCAAAATTTGATAAATTTATAAGACTGGGTAAGGACAAACTTGAGGGACTTAATCAATGTAATTGCGTTTATAAATTTGAATGTAGTTGTGGCAAATCATATGTGGGACAAACTAAAAGACCTTTACATGTTCGTAGACAAGAACATATGAATAATTTTGACAGAGACGAAAAATATCATAACGTAATTAGTAATCACTTGAAAGATGTCAAGAATGACATTGTTCCTCATTTTATACAATGGGATGATTTTAAAATTTTACACACTGAACCTAATCTCAGTAAACGTTTATTTGCTGAAATGATTTTTATGAAAAAAGAAAAGGATAAAAGTTTAAATAAGATGACAGATTTGGATAATTTTGATAAATCGTATGAAATGATTTTGGACTTTATTTCTAAGCAATAAATACTCATTTCTCATATTCTCTGTTCTTGTATTGTTTTGTTTATACATGTATTATTGTAAGAGGGCAATAGTATTTGGAGCTCAGTTGATGTTGTGATTCGATAGCCGACACAAGTTAAATTTTATTTTATTTTACTTGTTTGTCCACGTTTAATTTAATTTATTTGCTTGTGGTTTTACATTATTATTTATTTATTATTTTTTAATGTCTTGTGTGATAATAATGTTTTGTCTATTCATGGATTTTAATCTTTGTGATTTTTGTGAATGGATTTTTTCTTTGTTGTTGGTTCGTAATTTTTTAATTTCTTGTTATTTAATTTTTTTTTAATTTCTTATTATTTAATTTTAAAATTTTGATTTATTTATTTATTTATTTTTTATTTATTTTTATTTTTATTTATTTATTTTTATTTTTTTTTTTTTTAATTCTATTATTTAATTAATTTTATGAATTTAAAATTTTCTTTTATATATTAATTTCAAGTTATTAGTAGTTCCAATTTATTATTTACTTTAATTTTTATTTTCATTCTATTATTTTTCCATTTTAGTTATTATTGACTCCAATTCCTATTGTTTTCCAAAGTTTTTGGGTTTACGTAATAATTGACATATTTTAATTTTTGTTTTTATGACGATTTTTGTATTTTATGACGATTTGTAAAAGATGATGTAAACAATATCACTGATTTATTTCGGTAAGAAATTTCAAACTCTTATTATTTTGTATTTATTATAATTCATAATATTGTACTAATTTGTAAATTCGCTTATCACATTTTAAATTTTTATATTATTGTTTGATAGACTCCCTGAAGAGGAAATCGTTGAGATTTTGAAACGTTGGAGGAATATATAAAATAACATTTGGTCCGAATGAATTCGTTTTTATTTACCTTACAAATAACTGCTCGGACGTAAAAGATTGATAATTTTATATTAATGTTGACAACATGTAACAAGAATTTAAAATTTTTTTTGAGCGGGGGCAGATTTTGCATGCTTACTTCGCTAGGTCCTTTTAATTTAAAAATCATTTCGTAGATTACTCTCCTTGGGACACGTTCTGCGTGTCTTTAACGAAAAATAAATTGAAAAATCTTTATAATTCACTGGTGAACTCATTCACTATATGTGAGTGAATATAAAGTTAAATAAGTGAATTATTAGTGAATACTTCGTGAATTAGTAAATAATAATAGAATTACATTAAGATACTGTTTTCTAAATTGTTTTCAATCATTAAATAATTAATTGAGTTGTGTTTAGTTTTTGATGTTAATTAATAAAGTTAAAAAATTTGTTATCATTTTTTTGATGTTTGCTAATAAATTTAAAAATTTGTTATAATTTATAAATCGCCTGTAATGGGATAAAAGGCAAAATTAGAAATTGGTTATATTGAATAAAAGGCAAAATTGGAAATTGGTTCTATTGGATAAAAACAAAGCTGGAAATTGGTTAAATTGGATAAAAGGAAAAATTGGTTATATTGGATAAAAATAAAGCTGGAAATTGGTTAAATTGGATAAAAGGAAAAATTGGTTATATTGGATAAAAACAAAGCTGGAAATTGGTTAAATTGGATAAAAGGAAAAATTGTAAATTGGTTATATATTGGATAAGAGACAAAATTGGAAATTAGTTAAATTGGATAAAAGACAAAATTGGACATTGATTATATTGGACAGAAGGAAAAATTTAAAATTTTTGAATGAGGAGAAAATTGTAAATTTGTAGTTATTTTCTATAAGAGGAAAAATTTGGTAACATTGGATAAAAGGAAATTATAGAATTTATAATTAAATGTATAAAACTTAATGTTAAAATTCTAATGTAATATTGCTATTTTTAAAATTTTAATTTCTTAAAATAAGTAAATATTATAAAATAAAAGAACAATGTCTAACTAAGTAGAAACTGATAATTTCACTACTCATGATTTAAGTATTGTTGTCACTGAAGGAGCAATGCTAAATAATGATCATATGTATGAATTTCAAAAGCTATTGGGAAGACAATCAAAATTTTTTTAATAAGATGCAAAATACCTTGTGTTTACAAACACTTGATTTGATAGTTCCAATCGAGAAAAGCAAGCAGCACATTTAAATACTTTTTAGTGGAACTTATAAATCTGGTCCTTGGATATGTAGGGGAGGATGGGGCAAGGATAGTTAGTTGCTGTTATGCTTAGACGGTTTGCTCAAAAATCGAGTAATTCATAGTATATTCGCGTTTTAACACCAAAAGATGATTGTAAAAATTGCAAGTCAATCTGTCACCATTTGCCAAGTTAGGAAATTATTTTTGAAAAAAGTCTGTTTTGCTAAAATGTCAACGTAATGTTTATCATATTGTTTTCTACGTTAGAATTTCAGAATATTTTTTACGCAAAATGTTTTCCGGAGTGGAATTTCCTGCTGAACACGAATATCGTATTTATTTTCAAATTAATTCACGTCGTTCCTTAAAATTTGGAAAAAACTGAAATATGGGCTCATGGGGCAAGGATAGTTAGAGATAATACGGCACGGTAAAAGAGTGTTAATACCATTGAAAATTTTAAAAAAGTGTTTAATTGTTCTCTTTAGGTTGATATACATAATAGTGCGTAATTATATACGGAAAACGAAGCTTATGACCAAGAAATTGGTGGTCGTCTGAAAAAAATTGGTTAAACCTCTGATTCTAGTTCAGATGAATTTTAATACAATAATTGCAATTCAGAAAATGATCCATACATATATTTAATACTTCGGATATCAATATTGAATAGTCTAAATCCAGTAAAATAAAAAAAACAAAAATTTACTGATTTTCTATAACATTTTTGGCATTCGAATTCTTTTAACTATCCTTGCCCCGGTACTGGGGCAAGGATAGTTAAAAATTTTTGTTTACTTTTTCATTCGTATCTCGTAGGGATTTGAGTCTACAGTAAAATAATGTACAGGAAAATTATAGCCAAATAACCAGGCTTTCCAAAAATACTTTTCATTTGCAGATACATAATCAAGTTTGGCCGCTAGATCCGAAAAGGTCTTACCTAACTATCCTTGCCCCATCCTCCCCTACTTATTATGATGGAATAAGCCTTTACATTTTCGATAGTCTTCATAAAAAATGTTTAAATCATGATTAAAGAGATTATTTAATTAGATTACTATATCCTTTTGAACCACCAGTAGTTTTCACAACTGTTGGTCAACAACCAGAATACAGTCTTTCTTGTGGAGTATATGCAATAGCATTCGCAACATCGTTGTTTTTTAATATTATGCCCCACCCTGTCAATTACTATTTTTGTAATATGGGTACTTCTACAAACGAAGGACGAAAATGAAGAAAATTTTGGCACAATATTTTTTTTACGTTCAGGTTTTAAAAAGTAGGTTAGATTGAAGTGAAAAGTATTATCAAAGTTACCTAAAAGTGTCCAGTAAAAAAAATAAAAATTGTAAATTTTACATCCTAAGCACATGTGTATTCTGTCAGAAAGTGCCAGGAAACTGAGAACCAGGAAACTGAGAATTTGGTCATTTTTTGGTCTAAAAAATTGAAAAACAAGGCTTAATAACAAAATTCGGAAAACTGGTCAACAGAGAATAAGGTTCTACGACATGACACCTAGAACAACAAAAGTATAAAAACATAAAATATTTTTTTTTAAATGCGTGCCAGGAAACTGAGAATTTGTCTGACCAAATGCCCATTTCGATCACAAAGTACAAAATTTTAGTTAATTGAACTGCAGGTTAAGTAAAATGCAAGTAATATCATATTTAGTTAACCTTTACTAAGCACTGTGAAAAATATTGAATTAATCGGAATAAAAATTCTGAATAATTTTAACGTTTTTTATGATGCCAGGAAACTGAGAATTAATTCGAGGGACAAAATTTAAGATAATATTTTTTTAATAAAATATCAAGTATTGTAACAATTATTTAAATCTTTGTGAAGTACAACTATTTGAAATTATTATCCAAGTGTAAATTTGTATTTAATTGCTTAAAAATAATATTTATATAATTTATTAACTTTCATTTTCACATTGGGACATGCCAGGAAACTGAGAATTTAGCACTTGAATGCTTATTTTTTGCAAAAAAATTTTTTTGAAACCGGGTAACGTTTTGAGGCATAATAGTAATCATTAAGCACTACAGTACCCATTAAAAATAATTTTATTTTTTTTTTAAATTAATGTAAAAAACAACCTTGGACAACATATATTCCCTCGTTTGTAGAACTACCCATATAAGAAATCATTTAATGTATTAATGTTCGAAAACAGTAGTTTATGTAAATTTCCCTCTGTACAACTTTCTAATAGTAGATCTTGCATAGTTGTGTATGACTGGAATTGCCTTTAAATGAAAAAGATATTCAACTTCAGTATAGAGATTAGTCGCGCAGCTGACTCTGGCCAAAAGTTTACCGGGCCGCTTACTAGAGTGGGGCAGTGAGAGTGAGAGAGATATTTTAACTCCCCACTCTATTCGTTCGTATGAAAATTCATATAATTTAGTTATTTTATTTAACTTTCTGTCAATATATTTATATAGTTTGGTGCGGTCAAAAAATGTCATGTTTTTTTTATTTATTTTTTTCATCTAATTGAATACTTTGGTAGTTTTATTTCAAAATCTGATGATTAGTTATCATATAAATAATTATTAAACAAAATCAATACAACATGTATTGGGTGTTCCCTCCATGCAAAATGTATGAACTTTGAATTCATTTTTTGAAGCTTTGAAACGATCAAAATTAATGAAATTGGTCTCATTCTGTAGATAAATACTTCAGGAATAAGTATGCAAAATTTGAAAAAAATCTGACGAAAACCATTTTACGCGACTAATGCCTTAAAGAAAGTGGGGCTGAAATTCAAAAAAAAATTATCGTGAACGGCAAAAATTAAAACGTACAATTGTTAACGTAAATTATTTAGGTAAAAAACACACATCAACTAAGAAAAAACTTCAAGTCGAATCCGAAATAGAATAGGCTGAGAACCTTAAATTAAAAAATAAAAATAGTGATACAAGTTCTTTGTCAAAAACAAAGAATACTCGATGTCAAAGAAATTATTGTGAAGGAGTATTAAAGCATTAAATTAAAAATGAGTTGAATGTTGAAAATTATCTAGGTCCGATGAATTATTATTGCACACATTGTCAAGCTAAACATTTCAAAGATGAAAAAGTTGCTTGTAAAAAAGTTAGTTTTAATGACTGCTGTAGTCATGGAGGTGTTGTGTTAACTTCAATACAATATCCATATGTATTAAGGGGACACTCAAGTCACCTAAAAACAATGCAAAAAAAGTCAACTTTCGGTACACTTTTCTCGAAAACTATTATTCCAATTGCGTTCGCCCTTTTTTCATTCGATTACAAATATAATCAATTATATGAATAAGAAGTAATACGACGTTATCGTCAATAGAAACTTTTTGATGAATATTTATACCAAAAGCAAAATAAAAATCCCATTTTCTCTGATTCATTGACTCATATCTCCGTTTGTACAACTCAAAATGATGTTAAACTTCTTATTCGTATTCTTGGAACCTTACTGAACAAAGTTAAAAAAAATTACAAATCGGTTTAGTAGATTCGGAGAAAAGTGTACCGAAAGTTAAAAAATTGGAAAAAAACAATTTTTACAAGAGACACGAAAAAAGAAAAAATACTAAAAACTCATGGTATTCAGAATCATGTAATCAGATTTTTTCTACTCTTCAGAAAAGGTTTTAAAAAGTCTTTTTCTATTCCCAATTGAGTCTACTTTTAGAAAATCAAATAAAAAAATCGATTTTTTTGTCATTTTTCCACTTAGGTGTCCCCTTAAGGCTTTTGTTAGAAGAGTTTCATTAAAAATCAGGTCATTTTAAAAAGAATATAAGGCTGTATAATAATTCTTTTTCTTTTGCATCTTTAAATGCTAATGTAAATTTTAATGGCAGAAGAAAAGGACCATTCTGTTACAAAATTCAAGGTCAAATTTACTATCAAATTAACAGTGCTTTATATCCGGATAAAGTTGAGGATCCATGTTTTGGTCAATTATTTATTTATGACCCTGAGGAATCAATCAGATACAGATTAAAAAGTAACGAAAATTTTGATGAAGACGTTTTAAAATCTATAGAAAATATTATGAGAACTTCTTATGCATACACAAAATCTTACATGATGATGTCAGAGGTTATTCAAATAGAAGCTGAATTAGCAAGACAAAAAAATGAAGAAATTCCTGAGTTACAATTATTGTTCACGTTGAAAAAAGGCTTTGATAAAAATAGATACAATTTTTAAAGTTTTAATGAAGTTGATGCAATTTTTAATACAAACTCTGAAGGAGAAATACCAGAATCTTATGTAGCAGTTTATAATAAATCTACAAAGGAATTGAAATTGGTTAGTAATTTAGATCCGAATGTTGAACCATGGATTTATCTCATATTTTATCCACTTGGAAATAAGGGTTATAATATTAATATGATTCGTAGTGATAGTGATTACAGAAGTAGAAATCATACTATTTCTACGTCTGTCTACATTAAATACAAAATTGCTGTAAGAAATAAAGAATTTAATCAATTTTTATATGGAGGTAGATTGTTTCAACAGTGGGTGGTTGACAATTATGTAAAAACAGAAAAAAATAGATTAAGATTTTGTGCAAATAATCAAGCTCAATTGAGAAGTGAAACATATAAAGGACTGATGGATTATCTACACAATCATGAGTTGGAAAATGATGTACACGTGGGAAAAACACTTGCATTGCTTTCTAGTTTTATAGGATCACCTCGCAATATGATGCAACAATATCAGGATTCGATGGTTATTGTTGCTCGTCATGGTAGACCAGATTTATTTATCACAATGACGTGTAATCCAAATTGGAAAGAGATATAGGAAAATTTATTCCCCTATCAAACTGCTGCTGATATACCTGATATAGTAACTAGGGTTTTCGCATTAAAAGCAAAACATCTACTTAAACTTATTGTTGATAATAAATTTTTTGGAGAAGTCAAATCTTATGTTTATGTTATTGAATTTCAAAAACGAGGATAGCCACACATTCATTTGTTAGTTATATTGAAAGAAAATTCTAAAATATTAACAGTTGAAAGTGTTGATCGTTATATTTCTGCAGAAATTCCTGATGAAAATATCAATCCTATTTTACATAAAATAATAATGCAAAATAATATTCACGGATCTTGTGGAGATTGGTGTTTAATTGATAGGAACTGTTCAAAAAAGTTACCAAGAAGAAACTACAATTGAAGAAAATTGCTATGTTCATTGTCGTCGAAGAAATAATAATAAAGCGTATGAACGACCAAATGGCTTTATTGTTGATAATTTTAATGTTGTTTCGTATTGCCCTAAACTTTCAGAAATATTTAATTGCCATATTAATGTAGAAATAGTTTCCAGTATCAAGTCTGTTAAATATTTATATAAATATATTCTTAAAGGGCATGATGCTACATCTATTGTTATGACAAATGCGAATGGTGAGGTTAATCATAACGAAATACATCATCATGAAGAAAATAGATATGTTGGTCCAGTTGAGGCAGCTTGGAGAATTCTAAGTTTACCTTTAGGGAAAGAGTCATAGCGTTAAGGTTATGTTATTTAGTGGTCACGTGCCCCATATACTTTACTAAGGAAAAACGTCACACTGAATAACATGACCTTAATCGCTTACCCATACTTTTGCCAAATGAACAGAAGGTTATTATACAAAAAGAAAAAGATAGTAATGGCATTTCTTTCGATTTAAATAAAAATTCAAAACTTCTGGATTATTTTAAACTTAACCAACGAGATATTAATGCTCAAAAGTATTATTATTCAGAAATACCAGAGCATTATATATAGGTAACAAAATCTCTTAAATGGAAACAAAGAATTCGTAAAGAAAAAGTATTGGGAAGAATGTATTCAGTTAATCCACATCAATTGGAGTTATTTCATCTTAGATTATTGTTGCTTACAGTAAAAGGAGCAACTTCTTTTGAAAGTTTGAGAACAGTTAATGGAGTTGTTCATGAATCTTTTACAACTGCTTGTTTGGCATTAGGACTTGTAGAAGATGATAGTGAGTGGATTAGGACAATCGAAGAAGCTGCATTATGGACGATGCCTTATTCACTTCGCTAATTATTCACAAGAATTTTAATTCAATGTCATCCTGTACATCCGGATAAACTATATACGGGAACAATTAAAGGGTCAAATGTCAGAAGATTATTCAAAAATTAACCACATTAAAGCTGAACAAAGGGCTTGTAGAAATATTAAAACAATGTTATATTTAACGAAGGATATAATTTAACTGACTTTCAAGGGTTATTAGATATAAAAGATGAAATTTTTACTGAACAAGTTAATAATATAAATATTGCAGAACATATTAATATAGGAGAACAGAATTATGCTAAATTAAATGTAAAACAAAAACTTGTAGTTGATTATGTATTTAATGCCCTAAAGGATTCTTCTTTTGATGGTTCCAAGTGCTTATATGTTGATGGTTGTGGAGGATCTGGAAAAACATTTTTATACATTACGCTATGTCATTTGTTAAGAAGTAAAGGAATAAATGTTTGCAACATGGCATTTACAGACATAGCTGTGACTCTGCTTCCTAATGGAAAAACTGTTCATAAAGTTTTAGGCTTACCCGTTCCATTATACAGTGATTCATCTTCAAACACTAAAGTTCAATCTAAAGAAACTCTTCTTTTAAAAAATATAGATGTTTTTATTTAAGATGAAGCACCAATGGCTCCAAAATATGCTTTAGAAATTATGGATTATCTATTAAGACATAATGAATTCCAACAAACCTTTTGGTGGTAAAATTGTAATTCTAGGCGGAGGTTTTCGGCAAACTTTACCAATTAAAGAACGGGGTACTAGATCAGAAATAGTAAATTTATCAAAAAAAAAATAGTAAAATATGGAAATATTTGAAAAAATACTAATTAACAGATAATATAAAAGCTTTACCACAAGAAACGGAATTTGTAAATTTTTTACTTAAAGTTGGAAATGGTGAATTAAATGGTGCAGATGTTAATGTTATATTACCATAACATATTATTAAAATATTAAATTCAAAATTAAAACAAAATTTTGTCCTTTAAAGACAATTTATGTATACAAAATTAAAAACAAAATTTAATCTTTTAAAGATAAAATGTGTTTAATAACTATGTGTGTATCTTTAGAGTAATATTAGAAACTTTTTGGTGTAAAAACATTTCCATTTTTAATAGCAGAAAGATTATACAAGATTTTGCGCGTGCGTAGCGCGCAAAATTAGTGACTAGTCTAGTTTTAAAAGGCCATAATTGATTTAGCTCTATATCTATTATTTAATTAACTACAAACATTTGAGTGACAGCGTGTAAATTGTAACAACTGCACAAAGTGAATGTCGGTTGTTACAATATCAAGAATTATCTATAACATTTCTAAATTGAAGACAAATAATTTCTTATAACAACTTTTATACAACTCAGGCGTATTATGGTCACTTTATCTACCTGTACAGGCGCGTACTAAATTCCCCCTTATAACCCAGCAGTCAATAAAGAAACCATTATAGCCCTAGGGAGATAAAGGGTACATTATTGACCGCTCACAGGTCAATAAAGTACCCTTTATCTCCCTAGGGCAACAATGGTTACTTTATTGACCAGCTGGGTTATATGGAAGAACTTTGCATACACCGGTACAGGTAGCATAGAGTAACCATAATACGCCTTTGTTGTATAAAGCAAAGTATGCAACAAGGGAGGTAAGTCCGAGTTTATGTACCGAGCACAATATTGAAAAACGAGTCGTAGCACGAGCGAAGCGAGTGCGAAGACGAGTTGTTCAATATTGTGCGAGGTCATAAACGAGGTTACCTCCCTTGTTACATAATGTACTATTATTAATTATTAATAATTTTTGACTCAACGTAATAGTACGTGACAGTTCCATAGAGATGGAAGCATTAATATTGTTTCGAAATAAAAGAAACTTAAAAAAATTCTTTTTCATTAATTTTGAAGACGAATTTAGAAAAGCCATGAGATTTTTGATGAAAAATGAGTGTGCGATTACATTTTTGACAATTATTTTACATTTCAAAAGAATCTGCTGAATTTTAGAAAAAATATCCGTTCTCATTATCACTTGTAACAACTGAACAACAGGTACATTTTTAACAATAAAACACTTTATTAAAAAAGTATACACTAAATGTGGACAACTAATGGAGCGTTTACACTTTCTGTAAAAATTTTCCTTTCTGGACAATTTTTACAGAAGGTGTAAACGCTCCATTAGGCAGTTTTTTAAAGCTTAATCCTCATAGAATTGATATTAAAAAAATTTACTTTGTTAAGTATAAAGGTTAAAAAATATCAGGCAGAGTTCATGGTGAAAGCCATCGTAATGAAAAACATGGTAAACGTTATGGTGATAACACCATGTAAAAAACATTCAAATTTTTAGGTTAATTTAAAAAAAAATTTTATAGGTTAATTTTAAAGATGATAAAGTAGGCATAATATATATCATATATTACGTTAAGCGGGAATTTAATTTAATTTAAAAAAAATATTTATTTATTTTTTAATGTAAAAATTGTATTAGTGGAAAATAAATTTTACTTAGTTTATCAATATCTGTATAAAAATTAACATGATTAGTCTTGTTATTCTAAATATGTAACATTTCTAGATGTTTTCTTTTAAATTCGTTAATTTCCGTTTCTAAAATTTTTACATTTTTGAAGTCAAAAGAATGTTTAGTATTATAAGCGTGAGTAGACAAACCAGTATTTTTTAATTTGAAAATGTTTAAATACTTTATGATATTGAAAAATTCAAAGCTCGAGGCTTAATTTTTTCTAGGAAAATCTAAAACTCTAGTAATAAACTTACGACAAACTAAAATGTAGTTCTTTTACTCTGAAATTTTTTTGATTTAAAATTTTTAGATTAAAACAAAATTTATTAGAGTTCTAAATTAGAATAACTTTATAATAAAAATTTTAAAATTGCAAGAAAAAAAATTTTACCCGTAAATCTATTATGAGGTGTGAAAATCCATCGATTATGTATAAATATATAAAAATAAAAGTTTTATTTGCAGATAGTTGAATGTTTGTAATGTTTAAACTACAACAATTCAAGTAAAAATTTATATTTTTCTAAATTGTTTTATTACTCATTGAAATTATTTTAAAAATTTAACATTGGAAAAAATTTGTAGAAAAGGGAAAATTCTTCTCTACTTTTCCACGTTTTGAAAATAGTTATCAAAACCAATTTTATTTTTTCGATTTATATTGTTTTATACTCGTATTTGGATTTTTTGTATTTGATTTTAGAAATTTTTAGTAATTTATTTATTTAAAATTTTAGTATATTTAGTAAATTTTGATCATCTTTAAAATTATTAATTTAGTATTTTATATTTAACAATTTTAATTCATTTCTAATAGAGTTCGTCCAAGAAATTTAATTTTTGAATTAATTAATTTTGTAATATTTTTAATTTTTTGGGAAATTTAATAGAAGGTTTAAAACTTGCAGTGCCCAATGTGAAATTGCCAATGTTCACCATTGGCTAAATAATGGACCAATATTGGCTGCCAACAGTTTTTTCTTGGTCTAACATTGGCAACTAATATTGGGCTATTATTGCTAGAGTCTTGGGATGATCACGACTTTGCCAATCATTGGCAGCCAATATTGGATCACTATTGGCTGCCAAGGCAAATGCCGGACTTTCCAAGCCTTGGATATTCATTGGCAACAAAGATTGGACCAATATTTTTTTTTTTTATTTGAAAATAATTCGTGCAGCCCATGATTATAAAAATTGTTGAAGGGCAATATTTTTACATTATAGTACATTTAAATATACATAAAACAAAAGAAAATCAATTATCTTACAATAGAAATTAATTTGTAGTATGAAAAATTTTAACGAAAATATTAAGATACAATAAAATAAAATATTATAAATTTAGTGAGGAAAAAAAAAATAATAAAGAAAAAAAAAATTTTATAAAGTTTTGTCGGATAATAACAAATTATATAAACTAATTTCGGAAAGAGAGAAATGTATCCTTCAATAGATTATTTAATTTAGGCGCTGGAGTACTGAATAAGTCAATTTTACACGGTTTAGTATACACAAAATTCATTAATTGAGTCGCTCGATACATTGGAGAATGAAACGCTATAGGAGCCTCAGAGAGCTTATTTTTGAAAGGTTGTAGGTTTCTTGAAGTTAGTCTAGGCAATCTAAAGTTTATTTGATTTAAAAGTATTGGACAATCAATTAAATTATTAATAATATTATAAATAAATTTAAAATTTGCCATTTGACGTCGTTCTTCAAGAGTAAAAACACCACTTGCTTTGCATAATTCTATATAATCAATTCCTCTCTCTGGATAACTTTTCGCTTCAATAAAAATACAAAATTTTAGAAATCTCTTTTGAAGTTTTTCAAGAAGAATTTTATTTTTCTTCAAATGTGGATCCTACAGAACGGACACATACTCTAATAATGATCTCACAAATATATCAAAAAGATTCTGGAGAACTTTAACATTTTTAAAATGCTTTGTCTTAAACATTAACATTCCTAATGCCCTGGACGCGGATTTATTAATATTTAATATATGTTCTGAAAAATCCAAATTGTTAGTAAAAGTCACGCCAAGGTCACGGATTATATTTCTCCTACGAATTGATACATCATTTATTGAGTAGGTAGTAATAATTGGGTCAATGTTTTTAAAATATGTAACAACACTACACTTTTCTGGATTCATCTCTAAATTATTTAAGTTACACCATTTTATTAAATTTTTCAAATCCTCTTTTAGTAATAAAATGTCTGAGTCAGAATCAATTTTTAAGAAAATTTTTAAATCATCTACGAAAAGGATGTTATTTGTTTTTAAAGTGTCAACTACATCATTTATATAAATACTAAATAAAACTGATCCTAAGACAGATCCCTGAGGAACGCCAGATGTAGGGATATAAGGGTACGATGAAAATCCTCCATATTGTACTATATTAATTCTATTTGTTAAGTAGGATATTAATGTGTTAAGTAGGTTATCTGGAATATCCATTTTTTTCAATTTACCAAAAAGGATTGAATGATCGACCTTGTCGAAAGCCTTCGAAAAGTCTGTGTAAATTACGTCGACTTGACTTTTTTTAGCAATTGCATCGTTAATATATTCAGTTATTGTAATAAGATTTGTCAATGTCGATCTTTTAGAGATGCATCCATGTTGTAATGTGGTAAGATTTGTTTGTAGTGCATTATTTAAAACTTTTACTATAGACCTTTCGAAAATCTTGTCAAAATTTGGAATAATAGAAATTGGCCTATAGTTTAATATGTTTTTAGTATCTCCAGATTTAAAGACCGGTAGTACTTTAGTTACTTTCCATCTATCAGGGAAATAGCCTAATACTAGAATTTTATTGAATAAGTGACATAAGAATTCGTTAACCCTTTGAGTCATACATTTTTCATTTCATTGAAATCTATTGAAACTGGTTACTCGGGGGTTTTTGGGGTCGCTGAATACGAATCTGGCATCAGATTTTCAAAATTCAAAATGGCGGATCCAATATGGCGGACGCGAAAATAAAAAATGAACAGAATTTGCTTGGAACTCGTTACTCGGGAGTTTTTGGGGTCGCTGAATACGAATCTGGCATCAGATTTTCAAAATTCAAAATGGCGGATCCAATATGGCGGACGCGAAAATAAAAATAAACAGAATTTGCTTGGAACTCGTTACTCGGGGGGTTTTGGGGTCGCTAAATACGAATCTGGCATCAGATTTTCAAAATTCAAAATGGCGGATCCAATATGGCGGACAAACAAACAAATGACAAACGACAGACTTACACGAACGATTCTCTCCACAGGTAAGTACCGACTTTAATCAAACAAATGACAATCGACACAATTAACACAAACGATTTCCTCCACAGGTGAGTATCGGTTACAATCGGACAAATCACAATCAACAGACTTACACGAACGATTATCTCCACAGGTAAGTACCGACTTCAAACAAACAAATGACAAACGACAGACTAACACGAACGATTCCCTCCAAAGGTAAGTATCAACTTCATTCAAACAAACGGCATTCGAGAAACTATTACTAACGTTTCTCTCAACAGGATAATATAGCTTTTACTTTGAAAGAAGGTATTTTGTTGAGTAAAAGCAGTATTATTGTTTGTGTTTCTTTACATCACATCCTGCATTAAGTTTGACATTTTCAGTTACTTATCGGTTAGCAATTCTTTACTAATATCTACAGTTTGTTCAATCGGATTGTCAAAAATGGTACATTATATTCAGTATCAAAAAATTAATTCTTTTTTTTATAGACAGAAATACTATGAAGAGGATTTTACGTTAAACGAGTTACCTGACTGTGGATTGTCAGGATTCATTCACTTTTGATTTTACTCTTTAATTTTATCCGAACGTTTTGAATCTTCTAAGTTTATTAATAAATTTATTAATACTCATGCCAGATTCGTATTCAGCGACCCCAAAAACAACCCCAAAAAAACGAGTTCTAAGCAAATTCTGTTCATTTTTAGGGTTCCGTACCCGGTAGGAACCCTATTGGAACGGTAACAAAAATGACCATGTACCCCCCCCTAGAACTCACAGTTTTACACCTAGAGAGCTAAAAATTGGTACACGTATGTATTTTCACGCGTAGATTACAGGAAAAATATAGCGAACGTGATTGGGATTGATCTTCATAGAGTTTTCGTCGAAAAACATCAAATTTTGGCCATTTTTCGCAAAAAAAGGCATGTACCCCCCCCTAGCGCTCACAGTTTTTTACCTAGAAAGTTGAAAATTGGTATGCATATGTATTTTCAAAAATGGATTAAAGGAAAAATATAGCGAACACATTTAGTATTGATCTTCATTCTGTTTTTATTGAAAAAGTCAAAAATTTTGAAAATTTCGAAAAAAATGCATGTACCCCCCCCCCTGGCGCCCACAGTTTTTTATCTGAAGAGCTGAAAATTGGCATACTTATTCGTTTTTACGCATAGATTACAGGAAAAATATAGCGGAAGTGATTAGAATTGATCTTCATGATGTTTTCATCAAAAAACTAAAATCTCTTTTTGAAAGCTCGAAAATTCTTTAACCGTTGCTGGTTCTCTCAATTCTTAATCTAGTGGACTGTCGCTATACATTTTTATTTATTTTTTCGTGTAGATTTCAAAAAACATACAGAAAAAATTATTGGAATTCATCTTCATATTTTTTTTTGCGAAAAACTAAAAAAAAATTTCGTTTTAAAAAAAAAGTGTGTACCCCCCCCTGGTTTTCACAATTCTTGGCCTATTGGACTGCAGTTTTGCTTATTTTATGTATTTTCGTCAGTAGATTTCAGGAAAAATATAGCGAACCTGATTGGATTTGATCTTCATATTTTTTTCATCGAAAAACTTAAAGTTTTTAAAAATTTCGTCAAAAAAGCGTTTATTTCACCCTAGCACTCACAGTTTTTTACCTAAAGAGCTGAAAATTGGTACACTTTTGTATTTTCACGTGTAGATTACAGGTAAAATATAGTGGAAATGATTAGAATTGATCTTCATTGCGTTTTGAGCGAAAACCTAAATTTTTTTTTCAATTTTTGATAATAATTATACCTATGCTAGTTCTCTCAATTCTTAGTCTAGTGGACTGGCGTTATACATTTTTATTTATTTTTTCGTGTAGATTTCAACAAACATACAGAGAAAATTATTGGAGTTCATCTTCATATTTTTTTTTTCGAAAAACTAAAATTATTTTTTCGTTTTAGAAAAAAAAGTGTGTACTCCCCCTTTGGTTTTCACAATTCTTGGCCTATTGGACTATATTTTTGCTTATTTTATGAATTTTCATATGTAGATTTTAGGAAAAATACACCGAACATGATTGAATTTTATCTTCATATTTTTTTCAGTGAAAAAGTCAAAGTTTTTAAAAATTTCGTCAAAAATGCGTGTTATTTACTATAGCGCCCACAGTTTTTTACCTGAAGAGATGAAAATTGGTACACTTATGTATTTTTACGCGTAGATTACAGGAAAAATATAGCGGAAGTGTTTAGAATTGATATTCATGGTGTTTTCATCGAAAAACTGAAATCTCTTTTTGCAAGCTCGAAAATACTTTAACCCTTGCTGGTTCTCGCAATTCTTAATCTAGTGGATCGCCCTTATACATTTTTATTTATTTTTTCGTGTAGTGTTCAACCAACATACAGAAAAAATTATTGGAGTTCATCTTCATACTTTTTTTTTACGAAAAACTGAAATTTTTTTTTTGATTTATAAAAAAAAGTGTGTACCCCCCTTGGTTTTCACAAATTTTGATCTATTGGACTGCATTTTTTTTTATTTTATATATTTTCATTTGCATATTTTAGGAAAAATATAGCAAACATGATCGGATTTGATTTTCAAATTTTTTTTAGCGAAAAACTCAAATTTTTAAAAAAAATTTTCAAATAAGCGTGTATTTTACCCTAGCGCTCACCGTTTTTTACATAGAGAGATGAAAATTGGTACACTTATGTGTTTTCACATGTAGATTTTAGAAAAAATAATTAATTAATAATTTATTATTAATTATTAATTTATTATTAATTTATTAATAATTAATTAATTAATTTAATTTCAATAACAGAAAATTTATTTGATTTAGTTTTATATTTAGTAATCATTATTAATTCACTATTTTTTAAAAATAATCTTTTAAAAAAATATTTAAAAATTAAATTTGTTTTTTTATTAATACAATCATTAAATATGATTTTGTTTATATTTTCAAAACAGAGTAACTTCAAATTGAATTGGAATTGATATATATTTATTTTTATAAGAAAGAAAATTAGAAGTTTTTATGGAGGGTACGGAACCCTAGGTTTTAGTACGAGTTCTACTCGCACTTGTCCGGTTTTTTTATTTTCGCGTCCGCCATATCGGATCCGCCATTTTCAATTTTGAAACTCTGATGCCAGATTCGTATTCAGCGACCCCAAAAACCCCTGAGTAACCAGTTTTAAGCAAATTCAGTTTATTTTTAATTTTCGCGTCCGCCATATTGGATCCGCCATTTTGAACTTTGAAAATCTGATGCCAGATTCGTATTCAGAGACCCCGAAAAACCTTGAGTAACCAGTTTCAAGCAAATTCAGTTCATTTTTAATTTTCGCGTCCGCCATATTGGATCCGCCATTTTGAATTTTAAAAATCTGATGCTAGATTCGTATTCAGCGACACCAAAAACCCCCGAGTAACGAGTTTTATGAAAATAGGTTTGAAATTTCATCTGAAATACTTTTATTTTATAAAATATTACAAAAAATTGTTATTTATTATTAAAAATTAGAAAAAAAAATTTCAAAAAAGTAATTGTAAATATAGTTTAGGATCTAATTTGTAAAGAAAAAAAATTATCATCTCAAAAATTAGTAAGGATAAGTAGAAAATGAATTTTTTCTGAAAAAGAAGCATTATTTTTTGTTATTTATTTGTTTATAATATTTTTATTTTTAACAAATTGTGAATCAACAGTTTTCTAAGACTTGTTTAGGTATGAGGAACATGCCCGAAAAAAAACCCTAAATTTATTAATAAATATGCCATAGAAATACTGAAAACTGAGAAGGAAAAGGTAGGTCGTTGAGCGACCCACTATGACGCAAAGGGTTAATTACAGATGAAAGATCCTTTAGGAGAAATGCAGGGATGTTATCATTGCCCGCAGTTAACGTTGGTTGCAATGACTTCATGGCTGTAGTTACTTCTTTGACTGATAATTGGTAGTGTAGTGAAGTATTAGATATTTTACTTTTTAGATTGTTATTAATACTAGTAATATTATTTGAATTAGGATTATAAACTGTATTAAAATGAGTTGCAAAATTATCCACTATGGTTTGAAAATTATTTAAATTCGTATCTCTCAAATACATTTCAGTTGGTAATCTTGTCACATTTTGTTTTTTATTAAACTTGTTCCAAAATATTTTTGGATTGGAAAAGAATTGGGTTTCACAGTATGCCTGATATAGTGTAAATCTGTAAACTCCTATAGGAGTTCAGATGGGTTTCTCTTAAACCTTCTATATAAAGTGTGTTTTAAATTAATATCACTTATTATGTCAGGAGTGAACCAATTTGGATATTTATGCCTAGGTAATTTATGGAAGGTTGGTACATATTTGTTCATCAATTGTGTGAGACTCACATTTAAATCATTAGTTAATTTATTAATATCATCAAAATTTGTGTAATCGAGTAAATTTAATGATAAACACTCTGCATAGAACTTGTCATATTGTCCTTTTTTAAAGTTATAGCGTCTATTAATATAGTTATCATTACCCAGGTGCGAATTTAGGTTGGCCGCCAGAGTTTGAAGGTTGGCCCAAGGTTGGCCTAACTTTGGCAAGCAAAGTTTTGGTTGCCAGAGTTTGCCCAACTTTGGCAAGTACTTGTGCCCACAGTTGGCCCGACTTTGCAAGCCAACCATTAAATGCAGAGTTTAACCAACCGTCGGGCCAACTTTGGCGACAAAGGTTGGCACAACTTATCCAAACGTAGTTTAAAAGACTTTCAGTTTCGGTTGGCCGAACTCTGGGCCACGGTTGGCCCAACGGTTGGCAAAACTCTAGAAACGCAGTTTAAATGACTTAAACTTTCTTGGTTGGCCGAACTCTGGGCCACGGTTGGCCCAACGGTTGGCAAAACTATGTGAAACACAGTTTAATTGACTTAAACTTTCTTGGTTGGCCGAACTCTGGGCCACGGTTGGCCCAACGGTTGGCAAAACTATGTGAAACACAGTTTAATTGACTTACATTATTTTGGTTGGCCGAACTCTGGGCCACGGTTGGCCCAACGGTTGGCAAAACTATGTGAAACACAGTTTAATTGACTTAAACTTTCTTGGTTGGCCGAACTTTGGGCCACGGTTGGCCCGACGGTGGGCAAAACTTTGTGAAACACAGTTTAATTGACTTGATTTTTCTTGGTTGGCCGAACTCTGGGCCACGGTTGGCCCAACGGTTGGCAAAACTCTAGAAACGCAGTTTCATTGACTTAAACTTTCTTGGTCGGCCGAACTTTGGGCCACGGTTGGCCCGACGGTGGGCAAAACTTTGTGAAACGCAGTTTAATTGACTTGATTTTTCTTGGTTGGCCGAACTCTGGGCCACGGTTGGCCCAACGGTTGGCAAAACTTTGTCAAATGCGGTTTAAATGACTTAAACTTTCTTGGTTGGCCGAACTCTGGGCCACGATTGGCCCGACTGTTGCAGCTTAAATATACATTTTGCGTTATGCACTCCCATGTGAGCGTAGCGTAGTGGTCAGTGTATAAGTCTTCGGTGCGTTAGGTTAGGGGTTCGATCCCAGCGAGCGATAGATATTTTCGAAAATGTATGTATGAGATTGTGTTTAATAATAATAGGTAAAGGTTATATCTGATGTTCCCGCTAATAATAACGTGTTAATTGTTTAAATAATTTAGTTTTTTAATAATTTTTTACCTTTGGCTGTTGAAGTTGGCCAAACTTTGAAAATTGTGGTTGGCCCAACTTACGCATCTAAAGGTGTGCCAACTTTGGCGTCAGTCTTTGGACCAACCATTGAAATGTATAGTTGGCACAACATATGCATTGTAAGTTGGGCCAACTTCCTTATGAGTTGTCGGGCCAACCATCGTCGCCATTAGACGGTCGCCGTTATCATCTGTATGGTTGGCCTAACCTCTGGCACGAGAAGTTGGACCGACAACTCATAAGGAAGTTGGCCCAACTATGGGCCGACCAAAAAATCGCACCTGGGTAGAGTCTAATTGATTCAGGTGTGTGTTTTTATTGTATTTTACTATAAATGCTAAAGGTGGATGATATTTATCAGGTATAACAAAAGGAGTTAAAGCTAAGGATACATTGATATTTTCAGAGTAAAATATCAAATCTAAAATATTATTTTTACAATTTTTTACTCCATTAATTTGTAATAAATTAAAAAACTCACTAAGGCTTCCAAGGGTCTTAGACTTAACATCGGAAAATTAAGAATTCGTATTAAAAGATTCTACATAGTCAAAATATCGTGGTACATTAAAGTCTTCAATTATTAGTAATTTTGTATTTAATAATATAAATTGGCTCTGTAAATAATCAAAGATTGAAACAAAGAAATTATTAGTTAAAGAAGGTGGTATATAGAGTAAAACAACAATTAAAGAAAAATGATTAATAGAAATTTTAACCGCAACATGGCTAACAATATCTTCATATACTGATGGTAAGGGTAAATTTAGTTGATGTGCATTAATTGTTGATGAAATTGCGAGGAGGACTCCTCCGCATCTTCTGTTTTTTCGTTCATCTCGAAACGTAATAAAGTTATGTAATTCAAAATAATTATTTATATTAAAATTAGATTTAAGCCATGTTTCAGTTAAAGCTATCACATTGTAAAAACTAAAATCTTGAAAATTAATTATAGAAGAAATATTGGTATTTAAACCTTTGACATTCTGATAAAAAAACTCAATGATCTTGATCGGTGCTCCGTTGATGGATTGGAAGAATTTTGGGAATTCCGTTGATGTAGCGTATCACAAGGTTGGATTCTCCTTTGTTGATTCTGTCTTGAAGTATTTGCTTGAGCTCCTTGTATTGTTTTTGTTGGATCATGGTTCGATCTGGAGTAACAATTAAATCCTTGAAAATTGGCGATTGGTTCAATTTTTCTGTCGAGTCCTTGATTGATTTCATGATTTTCACTGCATTGTCATGGGATTTGCAGAATAGTTTTAAAGGACGAGGTTTAGTTCGCGCCATAGAAAATTTTCCGATTCGTTTAAAATAAAGATTAGGTAAAATATCTATTTGAGGAGATAATATGTTACAAAGTTCCGATAAATTTGTTTTATCTTTCTCAAAATCATAAGCATTGATAGAAAGTGGTTCAATTAATCCAAAAAAATTATATTACTTTTTGCTTTATACGTAATTCAACTTCCGTAAATAAATACTCACTGTTTTGATTTGGTTGTGTTTGGTTCATAATAGATAAAGTGGCTTCAATGTTATCAATACGTTCGGTATTTTTCTCATTGTTGTCCTCTAGACTGTTTAGTCGCTGACCATAATTATGTGGTGAAGTCTTTCTGGAGTTGAGATACAGTTTGATCCAATTTGTCAAGGCCTCCTGTCATTTGCGTGGCAAGTGTTTTTATATCACGCGAAAGTGCTTGTATTAAATTGTCAGAGCTGGCAGGAGACGCTGGTCTGGAGTCAGGTCCGCAACATTTGGAGTAGCCAACTCCAGGAATTAGAGTTGTTCTTTTGTCATAGTGCAATTTTTGATTAGGATCGTTTACTTTTTTTCCACAAGCACGGCATATGAAATACGATGCAACTTGTGTTACATACTCTTTTTGACTTAATTTAGGATCCATTATTAAAATATTATTATGTGTCAAATTATGTGAGTTGTGGTTCTATAAGTAATAGGCACGTCACTTTGTTGTGGATCACACGAAAGTAATGGGTAGTACGCGTAGAGTCAATGTGTTTAGAAAGAAGAATACAAAAGCACGTGGAAACTAATTCACATTAATTATGATATTTATATAAAAAAGAATCGCACGGCTATAATTTTCAATTAATAATTGTCACTTTTCGGTCCATTTAATCTATTCACATTTAGTTTAATGTAAAAAGTTAAGAAAGTCTAACAAATCAGAAAGATTATGAAACGTTTTTACCGGTGTGTTAACGAGAACACCGTATCATGAGAACGATTATCACTCATATAAGTCACATCCATGTAACTAGATCAAAAGGAACCAATTATAATAATGTTCAACAACACTTTATAATTCACTCACACAACTTTAATCACGACTTTTATTACATAGAGCGATAAAAACTCGAAAAAGAATTGGAGCGACTCAAAACAACGACAGTACTTTGGCGGCCATTTTTATTATTATTATTATACCAATTATTTATCAATGCTTTAAAATTAAATAAATGCTTGGTTATTTCTTGGTTACCAATACAGAACCAACGTTTGAAATCAATATTTTACAAATATCAACAAATAGCAAAAAATTTTCAAAAAAAAAATTAAATTGAGCGGATGGGAAGAAAAACTCGCCGAGCGCTTGACCGAAAGGGATAATATCAGTCAGGTAGCAGTGTGTGGCCCAGAAGCGCTCACTGCTACCTGACTGATATTATCCTTTACAACCGCACGCTCGGCGAGTTCTCCTTCCCATCCGCTCAATTACTAGTCGAAAAAAAGAAAAATAATATTTTAATTAGAACACTCTGTTAAAAACGAAGTTTGATAAAAATCAGACAAAGACAATATTTGTCTAAGTTTGAGAACGCAAGCGTCTCTTTTTATATAGAACTGGTAACACAACTTGATAGTGAGTGAAAGAAGCTCTGGCGCACCCTGGTGTTCGATTTTGAAATATCCGCGCTGCTTCAAAGTATATGCTTGAAATTACTTTGGATAAGTGCCACCAGGGTGAGCCAAAATTTCTTCCTCTCGTTAGCAAGTTGTTTCACCAGTTCTATATATAAGAAGAGACGCTTGCACTCTCAAACATAGAGAAATATTATCTTTGTCTGATTTTTATCACATTCTGTTTTTAACAGAGTGTTCTAATTAAATTAATTATTTTTCTTTTTTAGATTAGTAATTTAATTTTTTTTAATTTTTTGCTATTTGTTGGTACACTTGACTCTCCGATCTTTTGCACTTACGGGACCAAATCCTCTCATACCTTTTACCAAAACAAATGTCATGGTAACGCAAAACAAAACAATATGTATAACCAAATATGTAAATTAATGACAGTATTTATGTTTTAGTTTTAATATTTACATTTATAATAATTAAAATTTTAATATAATTTTAATCACATAATGGAGGAGCTGTTCTAATTTACTTTAGATAACCAAAGTTATCGTGAAATAAATGTTTTGACAATTTGATAGTCATTTATTTATTTAAAATTTAATATAAAAGGTAAAAGGTGCGGGAGAAAAATTGCAAAAGAAGCGAGAGTGTAAAAGAACTGAATGCAAAAGATCCGAGAGTCGAGTGTATTTGTAAAATATTGATTTCAAACGTTGGTTCAGTATTGTCAACAAAGAAATAACCAAGCATTGTTTAATTTTAAAGCATTGGTAATTAATTGGTCATTAATATTGTTCCAATCTTTGTTGCCAATGAATATCCAAGGCTTGGAAAGTCCGGCATTTGCCTTGGCAGCCAATAGTGATCCAATATTGGCTGCCAATGCTTGGCAAAGTCGTGATCATCCCAAGACTCTGGCAATAGTGGCCCAATATTGGTTGCTATTATTGCACCATCATTGGTACTGCTGGCTCCGAATATAGGACCATTATTGTGCCAATGATTAATTTCCCATTGGGTGGAAATTATGAAAAAGAGAAGATTGATATTGATTACAATTATAATACTAATATATTATAAATGAATAAATCAAACAATAAGTTTATTTTCAGGTTTTTTATTAATTCAGTTATTCAGTAGTTTAAAGATTGATTCTTCAATTAAAAATAGATGTTTCTATAGTCTTTCTACTCTTTAAATTTAAATTAGTAGATATTGACTAATTCACAGTATATTTTGACTAATTCAAATAGGACGGATTCGTTTACTGTAAATTAGTCAAAGTTAACTATTTGAATTGGTACTATAGAGGCTATTAAATAAATTAGCCCTTTAAGGAACAATACATAGTAACATGCTGAGTGGAAAAAAACTATAAACTAAAACCGAATCATTCACTCAACATCCATTTATCAGTATATCTTGTGAAATTGAAAATAAAAAAAAAAGATCGAATTTTCCTTCTTACCCCTTCCCTTCCTCACAATAAAAAAGAAGGAAAAAGACGAAAAAAGAAACAAAAATAAAAGGAATCTATTGTACGCTGATTCATTCAAATTTTTAAAGTTAAAAAATTCATACAAATACGATGGTGTTTTATTTTCAAATAAAGAATAAATTAAATTTCCAATAAACAACTGTCGTCTAGCCGCAACATTTAATAAACCAGCCATTACCAACCAGCAATATTAAGTATATTGCGTCCAGCATATTAGACTTTAGTCTCTCTCCCACGTGACACGACAGTTGTTACAAAAAGCGTATCTGTTGCGGTTACACCCTAGTAGAAATTTGTCCTAGTTATTATAAAGGAACTGTCCAGTCGCGCTTGAAATTGTCTAGTTACTTTACAAGCCAACTGGCTAATAACTGGAATGGAGTGTCACGTGACTTTTTGTAATGATTACGAAAACTATGTAATTTATTAAGAATTTAGTAGGAGCGATTACTATAGTTACTTTAATGAATCCAAACACTGTATTAATCGTGTTGAAATTTATTTTTTGGAATCATTAATAGTTTAGATGTACAGGTTCAGAAAGGGTACTGTAGGCATTCACGCAGAGACTTGTTATAATTACAATAGTCTACGTTAAAAGGAAATCTTGGATTCTGTTCACATTTGTAGCGGTCTAAGGACTGTAGTAGCCTTTACAACAGGACTATTGTAAAATAAGGTGACCGCAGCTGCCTTGCCTTCTTATTTTACTATAGTTCTTCGTAAAGACTACTATTGCTATATTTCTGATTACAAATGACTGTTGTAAAGTAAAAAAAGAAAATTTTCAACTAAAATATTTTTTTTTTGTAATTCATGACTTGCGTAAAGTACGTAAGTTACCTAATTAGTGCAATTTACAATAATTCGTCCATTACGTAACTTAAGTTATTTACGTAAGTGCAACTTACGTTATTTACGTAACTTATATTTTTACGTAGCATACATTATTTACGTAACTTACATTATTTACGTAACTTACGTAATTTACGTAAGTTAACTTATTTATGTAACTTACTTTTGTTATTTACGTAAGTTGTGTAAATTATATAACAATTTATACAGGCAAGAAATCTTGTACCTTCGGTGCGTGTGTTAGAAAAAAAATTTTTCACTATGGAAATGTAATAAAAAATAGACCTTACAATATTAAAGACTAACAATGAACAATAATTGTATTAATTATTGAGAACGAAGTGATTTTTTTACATTTAAAGTGTATAAGTCTTTCTCGCAAGCGGTGAACTTTCATAGCAGCTAGTATATAAGGAAGTTTAAGTCATGTATAAATATGTGTAAATAGCGATCGTTATTATGTTATGCGTTTAGTATTTAAGTTAGATTTATGTACTTAGGGTTTAGTGAAATTGTCTAGTGTTATTACACTATTATTACAATAATATAATTAATCTTGAAGTGGGTAGTCTTGGAAGAGTGAAATTAATGTGCAATACATGATTAAAAGTCATGAATTACAAACAAATTTTATTTTAGTTGAAAATTTTCTTTTTTAACTTTACAGCAGTCATTTGTAATCATAGAAATATAGCAATAGTAGTCTTTGTTACATCCCTAGATATAACTTTTCAAATTAATTACAAGGTTACATATATAATTATATATATATATATATATATATATATATATATATATATATATATATATATATATATATATATATATATGATGGATTTAAACGTTCTAGGCCTTAAAAGATTTCTACGTTCATGTATTTTAAGATGCCGATGGGCGCTTTTTGCAAAATTCCATTTCCGATGCCAATAGAACTGTCGAAAGTCAAAAGGTCCAAAAATCTCAAAATACTTTTATGAATTGAAAGCAGAAAACGAGGTAAATTATTCTTAAACTCATTCTTTATCAGTTTTTAGGGTTCCCGAATATAAATCAAAAGTTTTTTTTTAAAAATCCAAAATGGCGAATTCAATATGGCGGACAAAATTCAAATTTGATCAGATTTGATTAAAACTTGTTACTCGGGGGTTATTAGGGTCGCTGATTACGAATCTAAAGTCACTTTTTAAAAATTCAAAATGGCGGATCCAATATGGCGGAAAAAATATTCAAATTTGATCCGATTCCCTTAAAACGTGTTACTCGGGGGCTTTTGGGGTCGCAGATTATGAATATGAAGTAACTTTGTGTTTGAGACTTCAAATTCATAATCAGATACGCTAAAAACCACCGAGTAACACTTTTTAATTAAATCTGATCAAATAAAAAAATTTGATCCGCCATTTTGAATTTCTACAAAGTAACTTCATATTCATAATCTGCGACCCCAAAAGCCCCCGAGTAACACGTTTTAAGGGAATCGGATCAAATTTGAAAATTTTTTCCGCCATATTGAATCCGCCATTTTGAATTTTTTTAAAGTGACTTTAGATTCGTAATCAGCGACCCTAAGAACCCCCGAGTAACAAGTTTTAATCGAATCTGATCAAATTTAAATTTTGTCCGCCATATTGAATTCGCCATTTTGGATTTTTAAAAAAAAACTTTAGATTTATATTCGGGAACCCTAAAAACTGATAAAGAATGAGTTACAGAATAATTTACCTCGTTTTTTGCTTTTAATTCATAAAAGTATTATGATATTTTTGGTCCTTTTGACTTTTGACTGTTCTATTGGCATCGGAAATGGAATTTTGCAAAAAACGCCCATCGTTTTAAGGGAATCGGATCAAATTTGAAAATTTTTTCCGCCATATTGAATCCGCCATTTTGAATTTTTTTAAAGTGACTTTAGATTCGTAATCAGCGACCCTAATAACCCCCGAGTAACAAGTTTTAATCAAATCTGATCAAATTTGAATTTTGTCCGCCATATTGAATTCGCCATTTTGGATTTTTAAAAAAAACTTTAGATTTATATTCGGGAACCCTAAAAACTGATAAAGAATGAGTTACAGAATAATTTACCTCGTTTTCTGCTTTCAATTCATAAAAGTATTTTGAGATTTTTGGACCTTTTGACTTTCGACAGTTCTATTGGCATCGGAAATGGAATTTTGCAAAAAACGCCCATCGGCATCTTAAAGTACATGAACGTAGAAATCTTTTAAGGCCTAGAACGTTTAAATCCATCAAAGCAATTTTTGTTTAGAGCTCTGTCCGTGTTGACGTGGAATGTCCCATATATATATATACAACTATAATTTCAATAAAAACAACACAAAAATGATTATAAAATATGAATATATTTTATATATATATATCGCAAACAATTAATAAATAACATGTAACATAAATACTATATATATATATATATATATATATATATATATATATATATATATATATATATAATGTATGTATATATATAACAAGAATATTAAACCCTGTAAAATAAATTAGTAACTTGCGCATATGAGTTACCATCTAAGACAATTGAAATTATAATCGACCGTGATCTACACACAAAAAAATATGGTAAATTTGACTACTTTTTTACTATTTCCTGTAGTTCCTATAGGCGCCCGTAACATTATTTAGTAAAATGAACTATGACAGAATAGTTAGTCTAACTGTAAAATGTAGTAATAAATACCATTTTTACAGTAAATTTAACTACTAAAACAGTTATTTATTTATTTATTTGAAAACATGAGTTCCTAGGGCTAATGAGCCCTTTAAGGAACAATACATAGTAACATGCTGAGTGGAAAAAAAACTATAAACTAAAACCGAATCATTCACTCAACATCCATTTATCAGTATATCTTGTGAAATTAAAAATAAAAAAAAAAGATAGAATTTTCGTTCTTACCCCTTCCCTTCCTCACAATAAAAAAGAAGGAAAAAGACGAAAAAAGAAACAAAAATAAAAGGAATAACAAATGACTGAAAATAAAAAGAAAAAAATATATATATCACCAATAAGTTACATCTAGTAATTTGTTATCATTATTAAATAATAAGTGAAAAAACATTTTCTTAAAGATTAATTAACATGATACATTTCTAATTTCAATGGATAATTTGTTCCACAGCCTAGCACCTCTAACAATAAACGATGCTTGCATTTTACTAGTTCTATGCGCTGGTACTTTTAAAATATCCTTCCTCTCACGCAATCTATTGTACGCTGATTCATTTAAATTTTTAAAGTTAAAAAATTCATACAAATACGATGGTGTTTTATTTTCAAATAAAGAAAAAATTAAATTTCCAATAAACAACTGTCGTCTAGCCGCAACATTTAATAAACCAGCCATTACTCTATATTGCGTAATATGCTCACTCTTTCGTAAATTAAATATAAAACGAATACATGCGTTTAGGGCTCTTTCCAGTTTAATATTTAAATCATCCGATATTCCGTCATACACAGGGCAGCAATAATCAAAGATAGGCAGTATTAATGATTTGACTAATAACATTCTTGTTGCTGTAGGAAGAGACTCTCTGCTTCTATTTAATTGTTGGAGCACTATAAACACCTTTCTCGTGATCTCAGAAGTATGATCTCTCCAAGTCAAATTTCTATCTATCGTTAAGCCAAGATCTTTAACTTTTTCTTTAAATTCAATTGGAACCCCACTTACTAATAAGCGAGGTAATGTTACTATATCTTGTACCGAAAAACTTTTACTTGCAGTGATTATCATAGCCTGAGTCTTATTTGGGTTAAGAGCAAGTCCATTATCACTCCCCCATTTTACAACGTAATTAATATCAGTTTGTACCTTTTGAATAATTTCAGGGAGCAATGATAATGGACCAGATAAGTAAATCTTAAAGTCATCAGCATACTTATGGTACTTACAGAACTTAAGTTCAGTACCAAGATCCGAAATAAACAGATTAAAGAGCAAAGACGACAATGAAGCTCCTTGAGGAACACCGCATTCAAGTTTATCCCATTCAGAAAAATCTCCATACCCATCCACAACCCTCTGTAACCTATTATATAAATAAGACTCAAACCAGCCACAAACCGATCTAGAAATGCCATGACAAAAAGTTTATTTTTTAATAATTTATGGTTTACTGAAGGGAAAGCCTTAGAAAAATCGAAAAAAACAGCCACAGTTACAAACTTCATGTCTAAAGCTAGTTCAAGGTCAGTCGTGAATTTCAATAATGCTGTGCATGTACTATGCTTTGCACGAAAACCCGATTGAAAAGGATCAAGTGAATTAGTATTAGTTATCTTAACTATTTGTTGTTAGTCATACTAACTACTTCATTTAGTTGCAGTAACTAAATTTTCATAGTTCCTATAGGCGCCCGTAACAAATTGTAGTTATAACAACTGTAAAAAATAGTTAAATTAACTATTTAAAGTAGTAAAATGAAATTATTTATTTGTTTTTTATTATTATTGAGGTCCATTTTTTTATATTTTCTCTTACCTATTTTTGTTCATATATAATTTATATATTAAATTCTTATAGACCTAACAGAGAAAAATCCCCAAACGCCGGAATTTAACACACGACCCTAACATTCGCAATCCGATAACCTAACCACCTAACCACGCTCGCACGCTACGATGACTGGCATTGTACTTGAGGACATTCTTCTTAGATTCAGTCATAATAACTACTCCGTTTAGTTGCAGTAACTAAATTTTTAAGCTCAAGGACTTAGTTGAAATGTAGCCAGCATATGATTTTAAATGACAGTAAATTTTAATTTATTTTGCAAATAGCAAGAAATGGATATTTCTACTACAGAAATTCCGAAGATAACTATTTTTAACAGTACTTTTAACTACTGCACTATAATTATATTGTTGAGTTATTCACAATCATAACGTGTAGTAGTAATTTTAACTACATAAAACCTACTATTCAATTTTAGTTCCACTAACTATGGAAGTTTAGTTAAAATGCTGCTGAATATGGTAGTTTTAACTACATTTTTTTAACTGCACATATGTGGATGTTTTTACCACTCACGTTTTTCTCTGTAGAAAAAAATGATCTTTTCAACTGCATAAATAGTAAAAATAACTATTTTCAACAATTGATTTTACTATATGAAAACAGTAAATTTCTTTCTTTCTCTACAACTAGTAAGAAATAGTTGTTTTAACTACATAAATCATAAAAGTAACAACTTTCAGAGGTTGTATTTATATATACTGTATAAAAACAGTAAGTCTCATTTTGTTTGCAACCAATACAAAATAGTTATTTTTGCTACCACAATAGTAAAATTAACTATTTTTAACAATAGTTTTTACTACTACACTATAGTTGAGCCATTTACAAGCATCTGTTAGTTATTTCAACTACGTAAAGTAGTTATTTTAACTACATAAAACCAACTACTTCATTTTGGTTCCACTAACTGAGGAAGTGTAGTTAAAATGCTGCTGAATATGGTAGTTTTAACTACTTTTTTTCTAACTACACAAATGTGGTTGTTTTTACCATTCGCATTTTTTTCTGTGTAGAGAGGTGCGATGAGTGGTTGGCGGTCGGTTCATTATCTACACTCATGGTAATTAATCTGCCGCCGCTCACTTATCATAAACAGCGCAAAGTTATATACGCGTAAGAAGGTTCTTGATTTAGACACCAGAGTCCTGAATTTAAAACTATAAGCGTGAATGCATGTAAAATGAATAAGTATATGGAAGTTTAAACAAATTATTGTAAAAGCGAGTGTCATATTACCTGTCTATGTTAATAATTATTATAAATGAAATGAATACTAACTACGTGCTTTCTAGAAATCGGCCAGAATACGTGACTACGTGACTTATAGATTTTAGCTCGATTACGTGCCTTTTAAACAAATCATCCCCAATCAAGTAGTTTTTAGCTACTATATAAACCCCTAGCTTTCTTAGAGCATTTGTCAAATACTCCGGTGTGTTTCTGCCCGAACGGTATCGTCGAGTCGGCCCTTCGATTGTAATATTGAGTTGTAGAATCAGTGTTAAACATCAAAAGAACATTTGTTTTCTGTAAGGAAATAACTGCACTATTCTTAACTTATACTCTTACTTTCGTCGTATAATAGTTTGATTTTACTATTCTCTTTCTAATTTAATAAAATTAGTGCAAATTCTTTCTGATTACTGAGAAAACAAGTTTTCTTTTGGTATCAAGGTACAGTGTCAGAAAGAATACTTAGAGTTTGTGAAAAGAGCTATTGAAATAGTCGTTTTAGTGCTTAAAGTGCTAAAATACGAACTGAAAATAAAAGATCATAAATCATCCCTGTAAGCAGCGAAGCAGAGCTGGTTGCAGCTCATAAACTGTTAAATCCTACTTCATTTTAAAATTGTAAGTAACTGTAATATTTTAATCCAATTGTTATTAATAAATAATTACATAAAAAGGAATATGCATATAATTAATTAACGGAAACCCGTAGTTTCTTTAAAGTCAAACGAATCCACACTTAAAAATAAATGTCAAGTCTTACCAACTTGACTAATCAGCAACTTGTCTCCATTTTACTAATAAATTAGTAAACTAATCTAAACCTTAGCTCGGGTCGTAACAGTCTTTACGAAGAACTATAGTAAAATAAGAAGGCAAGGCAGACGTGGTCACCTTATTTTACAATAGTCCTGTTGTAAAGACTACTACAGACTGTATCACAGATTCCCTTAGATTGCTGCAAATGTGGATAGTATCCAAGATTTCCTTTTAACGTAGACTATTGTAATCAGTCACATAGACTTTGTGCTCACTTATATTCAATTCGTATTTATTTCAAATAAATTTTTAATGAGTACGTTCGACTTACAGAATTGTTACAACGAAGCTACTTTAGGCATTACGAAAAGTGGTCACATATCCGAGCAGTACTGTTCGACTATTGTAATCATTAACAGAAAATTTTTCTCCGTGTAGTTATTAGACATTATTGCAGTGTCATCGACACGACAAACTTAGAACTATAATTTCTAGGAGTACTTTAAAGTAACATTAAAAAAACTAGACAGAAGTTATGTCTAGCCAATATCAAATTCAACTTGAATCTTTGACGAAGAGCGTTGGTCAGTAACTTTACAGTTATTTACCAGTCCGCCTAGAATCAGCGTTCGTGACAAAAACTGTCCAGTAACTTGAACAATCCAGTGGCTCCATGACAAATTTCTACTAGGGACATTCATTTGCGTTGTGGAGTGTTCGTCGACGTTTACAATTTTTAATTAATCGACACTTCTAAACGATAACAAGTTATGCGTTTGTAATCTTCTGGATTCAAAAGATTAATGTCTTTATACACAGGTTTTTTTAGCACTCTTTGATAATATTCTTCATAGTTTTCGTATTTTTCATTGCCAACGATAAAACAAAAGAAGAGAGAGAAGAACATCGTGAACTGCGAGAAGGAGTTGTCAAGTTTCGAGAACTAGGTATAAAAGCGAGAATAAGGAACAAAAATTTAATTATAAATGAAAAACCGATTGAATTACCTTGCGCAGACCAATTGTTATCAGAATGTCAACTAAAGGAAGTCGCACGTGCAAGCCAATGAATAAACATTAAGAAGAAGAACTAAAGGAAGTCAGTGTGATAACCGATAATTCTAATCATTCTGAGAACACTCCAAAAATTAAAGCACTGAATAAATTGGGAACCCCTGATTTGCACAAGAGGAAATCCCAAGAACAGCTTCAAGTTATATCTAATGAAAAGGATAAATCATCGAAAACTCCGGCGAACCCGAATCAATTGTCAACATTGGGCAACTTTATCAAGCCTGTTCCCAGGCGGAAATTTCCAACCGGCGCGGATCCTAGCCCGTACTGACGCCGATGTAACTGTACTGGCTGGGAACCGCCTGCCAACCGAATGTGAACGGGCATTCTACCGAATAGTGACTAGGCCAGGAGCGCGCTGGCAACCGGCTCGGAACTGGCATTCTACCGCCCGCTGACCGGCCGGGAGAAGCCGTTCCGTGTATCATTCAACCGGCTGGGACCTGGCACTCTACCGACCGTGGATTTTTCATTTAATAGCCAGCCGAGCGCTGGCATTCTACCAACTGACAACCGGATCGGATCCAAATGATAATTTCAACAAATATCAATAAAAAAATAATAATTAATTGACAGTAATTAATTGACAATAAGTCATTGACAGTTCACTTTACACATTTTTTTTATTTTTTTATACACTTAAACGCAATTTTTTATTACATACACATTTGAAAAATCCTAACGCTTGGAGGTACGAACCTACGCCTAACCGAAAATTTACGCACCGAAATCTCGCACGCTAACCACTATGTTACGCTCGCATGGGACTCTCAAATCTTAAATACTCTCAAGTGTCACAAGCTGAAATAAAACTTGTCGAATACGCGTCAATGCTACAGCTATATTTTTATTATTATATAATATATTAAATAATTGTATCTCAATATAATAATATTGAACATAATAATATTAATAATTTTAATTAATATCACAATAATAATAAATTTATTATTATTGAGATATTATTAATTAACATTAATATTATTGAGAATTAATAATAAATTATTAACATCACGGAAAGAAAAAGTCCGTCAACCATTAATGGATTAGTATATTACTTTGAGACGGGACACTTTTTCCGTTGATGGTTACTTAACTTTACTTAACGATTGAAAACGAGTCATGGATTGATTAGAATGCCAGTATGTGACCAATTGTTTTAGATTTAATGCTGAATTGTTACCAATGGCTGTTTGAATGTTTACGAATCATTAGTGAAAGTTTGTGAAACGTTAGTTGACTCGTATTCTAAATCGACGCTCTTCACTAGCGCATTGTTGCGCAGTGTACCGATGCGCATTTCTTCCGGTTTCTCTATAGTCCATGTGTTTTTGCTGTCTGCTATACATATCCCTATATACTATTATGTGTAATGTGAATATTTAACTTAACTAACAATTTGCAGTTGAATTGCGTCTAGAAATTGACCTCGATGAAAATATATTTTCTTTTATATTTCTCGCTAATTAAAAAGTAGTTATTAGTGCAAAATCATTTCTCACAAGTTGTGAAAAATTTTGTTATTTGGTATATAAGAACAGTTTGCTTCTAAACTTAAAGTGTTATAAGTGTGCGTTTCTACGTGTAGTTATTATAAGTGCGAAAATGTGTTGGTCTAAAGCGTCTAAGAGTGTAAATAAAATATCGGAACTGTGCAACGAAAAAAATGTGTTCATTCTGTACCAAATAGTGTCTAAAATTAGGGATAATTCTGAAAGAAGTTGAATTTTTTGAATGCTTTTGATAGTCATAGAAAATTTAATAGACAGTTTTCTAAATTTTAGTGAACGAGTTTTATATATTGATGACAGTTTTTAAAATTTTAGCAAGCAACTCGTCACTGATTGTGACTCAAAGTATGTTATCCATTGAATGATTTTGTGTCCCGTCTCAAAGTAATATACTAGTCTATTAATGATTGACGGACTTTTTCTTTCCGTGCATGAATATTAATATTTATTAATATTTATTAATATTAATAATTTATTATTAATTCTCAACAATAATAATTAATAATATCTGAATAATAATAAATTTATATTAATAGTATAAATTTATTTATAATAATTATAAAGTATAAGTGCAAAACAAATTTTTTTAATTGTTTAATTTTGAAAAAAGTCTCAATAAATAATTACTTAATATTTTAATTAAATTCATTTATTAATTAATCATTATTTTCTAAAATAATGCAATTAATTATTGTAATAATTATTTAGTTATGACACATTTATTGAAAATAAATTTATAATGTGATTTATAATGTGACAATAAATGACGACATCCGCAGTCGGATCCGGCCCAGCACCCAGCCAGTACAGACTAAACATATCCGTCATTCTTCCGACGCCGCAGAAGAATAAGATCCGCCGGCGGAAGAAATCCAGTACCGAGCCAGTACTGACAATAGTGGGAAGACGGTTCCGACAGTCGGAGCATAATCTGTACCGCGCCGGTTGCTTTTTCAGATCCGATTCGGTACAGACCGTCGGTACTTGCGGTCTGTACGGACGCGGATCCCAGCCGGTTGTAAATTCCGACATTCGTCCGACTTTTCCGCCTGGGTTTCCCCTCCCTCTATTGTGGAAGATCAACTCCGCTCTGATCACCATACTGAAAAATCAGGACCTTCTAAGGATTAGCAACACATGTCTGGGAAGGGGAGAATCGAAAGCTCTTTAAGCCTGAATATAGTATTCTGGAATGTGAAGGGAATTTCGAATAAATTTACAAAATTTTAAAGGCGGTCTCCTTCTTTTATTCAATTCCGGCTTTGCGGTGACTAGCTTCCATTGATTATGATTGGATTGTGATAGTCATAGCGTTGTCAAGGAATTTGTACGATTTTTGGCCAAAAATGCATTAAAAGTGGCCATTCCTCCCTAAACTTCTAAACTATTTAACATGAAGAGCTAAAATTTGGTATACTGGTGTATTTTAACGTGAATATTAAGGGAAACATATGGATAACTTGCTATGTAATAATGGCCATAGCGTTGTCAAGGAAAAACTAAAAAGTTTTTGAAAAAACATTTCTTTCCACTAACTTTTACATTATTTGACCTAATTAGCTAAAAATTGATATACTAGAATACTGGTATATTTTTACAGGCTAATCACAAAAAATTTATTTAAGAAAATTAAAAAAATTTTTTTAATTATTTATTTATGAAATGATCTTAATATTGGTGTACGGAACCCACCATGCCATTTCAATACGAGTGCAACTCGCACTTGTCTAGGTTTTTCTTAAAATTTATTTACACACTATATTTGAATCAGAGGCTGATTTTGTACTATCAAATTAATTATTTTTAACTACATAATTAAAATTTAGAGAACAGTATAAATATCTACAAAAATTGAAATAAAAAGCGATTTTTAAAAACAAATTAAAATAATAAAACTTTTTTAATTTGGTGAAAAAATTCCCGGTTTGGCATATAATTCCTGGCATATTCCCGGTCAAATTAATTTCCCGGCTATTTCCTGATTTTCCCGGTTAGTAGACACCCTGAACACAGCATTCGTCCGTAGCTGTAACACGGTTTTAACCCCTTCCCTGTCTGACAAAATATTCATATTATAAGTGGCCCAAAATGTCCAGCAAAATCTGGTGGACGAATTTTTATGAAACTTAGTATACAAGGGTTTTTGGGGTCGCTGAATTCAAATATGACGTCAAAAGAAAAATTTTAAATGGCGGATTCAATATGGCGGACAAAATTTTTCAATTTTTAGCAGATATTTATAAAAATTAGTAGGGGAGAGTGGGGCAAACCGGACATACCTACGGTTTTTTTACTCTTGTGACTTAACGAATCAACCGATTTCATTTTTCGATGGCTTGTTTGAAAGATCATTTAATTGCGCAACTTTTTCCCAGAGGCACCTATACTTTATCTTTTATTGTTTAGTTGCTGTATTAACTTTAAAAAAATTTGCAAACAGGCCGGTTTGCCTCACCCCCTGTTGTAAACCGTTCACCTACGTTTTTTATATATAATATTGCATTTTTATAATCTTCAATAACAACAAACATAAAGAATCATGCGAACAATGCTTGTAATAATGTAAATAATAATGCAGGATTGAATTTTAATTAAATAAATAATTTTTTTAAATAACAAAAAAAAATGTTTGAAATTATAACAGAAACAATATTAAAGGGTCTAAATCTCATTGGAAGATAATTATTTTTCATTCAAAGTAAATATTTTAATGAAAAAAACATTCTAACTAATAATAATTTTCTTGAAACTCTAATACAATGAAAATATCCTATGGCCGCTTTGCCCCACAGGCTCATTTTGAGAATAAATATTTTTTTAAAAGAAACGCTTTGCAAATTCATCAAAGTTTTTGGTGGTAAATATTCCTGAGGTGTGTACCTTCAAAACCCAAGACCTAATATTTGGAAATATTACACGATTTCCTCAGAATTTCCTTAAGAAAAAATTCGTAAAAGTGTAGAAAAAAACTTAAAAAAAAACTTTTGCTCCCAGCGTTGCACAAACAAAAGTAAGAAATGTCAAATTGAAAAAATAAGGTATACTACATATGGTTGTTTCAAATTTCTAAATAGCACTTTTGACAATTTCGCCATTTCGGAGATATTGACACCTGGCCGGTTTACCCACTGGGCCGGTTTGCCCCACTCTTCCCTATGCAAGGGTTTTTGAGGTCGCTGAATTCAAATATGACGTCAAAAAAAATTCAAAATGGCGGATCCAATATGCCGGACAAAATTTTTTAATTTTTATAGATATTTATAAAAATTAGTATGCAAGAGTTTCTGATGTCGCTGACCCAAAATACCCCTAGATACTGAAATTGATAAAAATCGAAATAAATTTTAAAAATTGTGTCCGCCATTTTGGATCCTTCATTTTAAATTTCTAAAAATGAATATGAAATTCGAATTCAGCGACCTGAAATATCCCTAGATACTGAAATTGATCAAAATCGAAATAAATTTTAAAAATTGTGCCCGCCATTTTGGATCCGCCATTTTGAATTTTTAAAAATAAAGGTCAAATTCGAATTCAGCGACCCTAAAAACCCGTATATACTAAATGTAAGTAAATTAAAAAAATTTTTTTTTAGAAATTTTACTTCTATTTAAATTATTATATTACTTAAAAGTTGAAAATAATAAATAATTATTTATTTATTACTTAATCTAGTATCATTGAACACTATAATGTGTGAATAATGATATATTAAAGAATTTATTTAATAATTTACATAAGAAATTGCATTTATTTTTCCCTAAGAAGTTCACGACCCAACGTTGGGTCGGAAACAATCTGGGCCATCTTTTTTCACGACCCAACGTTGGGTCACAAACAGGCAACGCGTTAAGTACGTCTATTGCTGTATCACGGAACACGGTTTTTCATTTTCCTCGACTGTCGCTGAAAAAATTTTCTCTTCCTCTGAGTTTAGAACACTTTTTCTAAATTTTCTTTAAATGTAGGGGAGACTTGGTGTGGTTGTTACGCTGTGCAGTTGTTACAAATGGAATATCTCAGAAACAGTTAATTATAGCGATGGGGTTCCAAAGGGAAAAATGTTTAGTTTTTATGTACGAACTTGCTGCAATATGTTTAAAAATTATATGCAAGCTTTACAAGTAAAAAAATAGGCACATTGGTTTTTGGAGGCCAAAAGTAAATATTTCTCTACTTGATATTTTTTAAATAATTAATATATCTTAACGCTTAACAAAGTACATTTTTTAATATCAATTCTATGAGGATTAAGCTTCAAAAAACTGCCTTGGTTGTCCACATTTAGTGTACCGTAAACTGGGGCTATTAGGAACAAAATTCTGTTTTCAGGAGTTGATGCTATCGGCGCCGTTTATCGATAAATTGTGTTACTTGCTTTTGAAAAATTGTTGTTGCGGTAACTGGCAACACTTTTCAATGCAATAATTGTGATTATTAATTATTTTGTGAACAATAGTAGCTTGTAAGTGACTTAATGTGTTTTAGTAAAGTTTCAAACGTGGAAAACATTTGATTGCTGAGGTAAGTTGTTTCATTTTTAACTACTCAAAGTGATTGTTTTTTATTAATGGGATTTCTTATGGGAAACTTTATTGAGTTCAATAAGTAATAAATACGTTTATTTTGTATTTACAGTAAGATTTCAGAAACAAAAACCAAAATTCACAAACGGCGGGTATATAAGGAACACAATTATTTCTTCCGAATTGTTAAAGTGTGTTTTGTTGTCAAAACGTAAGTTTTTTGTAATTACTTTTGTTTTTATCACCTAATTTGGTTTTTAGTGTTCAAAGATGGTTCGAAATTGTGAAAAAATGTTGGTACCGACAAGTCGCAAAAAACGACCAGTGATTCCATCATCGACCTCAACTGATGATACCAGCAACGTTTAAAACAGACGTTCGCTCTTTTAGTTTTGTTTTTACATTTGTTTTATATTCTGTGTTTACTTTCGAGCAATAAAAAATAACTTCTTTAACTTTAAATACGTTTTCCAATGGTTTTTACCGCCTTGTTCCTAATAGCCTCATTTTGTAATTTCGAAAAAATGCGTCTTTTTTGCTTAAAATTCCAGCCTTGATTAAGATAATTATTTAACCCTTCAATGTGTTCATCAAGATAAAAAAATGAAACAAAAAATTAAGGCAATATTTCAATACACAAAAAAGTTGCAAGACTTTAACCCTTTGCGGCATGCATAACATTATGACATTAATTTAAAAATCACAAATGCTTATGAGGGTTTTCAGGGTCACTGATTACGAATCTGAAATCCGTTTTCCAAAATTCAAGATGACGGATCCAATATGGCGGACAAATTTTTTTAGAATTAATCCAAGTCGCTTAAAACTCGTTACTCGGAGGTTTTTGGGGTCGCTGATTACGAATCTGAAGTCCGTTTCCCAAAATTCAAAATGGCGGATCCAATATGGCGGACGAATTTTTTTATAATTGATCGAAATCGCTTGAAAATAGTTACTCAAGGGTTTTAAGGGTCGCTGATCACGAATCTGAAGTCCGTTTTTAAAAATTCAAGATTGCGGGTCCAATATGGCGGACGAATTATTTTAGAATTGATCGAAATCGCTTGAAAATAGTTACTCAGGGGTTTTTGGGGTCGCTAATTACGAATCTGAAGTCCGTTTTCCAAAATTCAAGATGGAGGATCCAATATGGCGGACGAATTTCTTATAATTGATCGAAATCGCTTGGAAATCGTTACTCGGGGGTTTTTGGGGTCGCTGATTACGAATCTGAAATTACTTTCAATAAATAAACATTAATTTATTGAATAATTGTACCGTCGGCATTTGCGTTACCCGATGTACACCGCGGGGAGGTTGCACGATCGGGTTTTGTACATCGTTTAGTCCTGAAAAGGGCAGTTTGGTAAATACTGTTCAAAACTTTATAATAACAATCAAAATGAGCTGTTTATTTCCTAATAAAATTAACTAATTAATTAAAATCAGCGGATTTTAATTGCTATTATAAAGTTTTGATGTGTCTTGCTTTGAACAATAATTGAATTTTATTTTCAGCAGTGGTAAGCAGCGAAGCAATTCGCTTTCAGCAAAATTTATTTGCTTTAGTCCAGTTAGTATTTTAGTGTCTTTGAACTTTCAACAGTGTTTTGTTTATTGTTTGTTCTAATCAACGTAAATATGCGTTCAGTCAAATATTACTGATTTATAACTTGTCCTTTTTGCGATTGTCATTTGTTTCGTCAAACTATGAATAGTGTTTTGTTTATTGTGTGTTACCATCAACGTAGGTATGCGTTCAGTTAAATAATTCTGAATTAGAACTTGTCTTTTTTACGCTTGTCATTTGTTTCGTCAAACTATCGATAGTATTTTGTTTATTGTTTGTTACCATCAACGTAGATATGCGGTCAGTCAAATAATGCTGAATTAGAACTTGTCTTTTTAGGGTTCCGTACACCTACGGTGTATCGGCGGAACCCTATTGGTGAGACTCTTGTGTCCGTAGCCAAATCGTGTCCCCCCCCTAGCGGGTAAACTATTTGACCTAAAGAGCTCAAATTTTGTCCAGATATGTATTTTCACTCGTAGATTACAGGAAAAATATAGCGAATGTGATTGAACGTGATGGGCATAGCGTTGTCAAGGAAATAACAAGATTTTTGGCCAAAAATGCATAAAAAGTGACCATTCCCCCCCCTTAACTTCTAAAGTATTCGACATGGAGAGCTGAAATTTTGCATGATGATGTATTTTCACTCGAATATTACAGGAAAAATATAGAGAACTTGATATGTAATAATGTTCATAGCGTTGTAAAGGAAAAACTAAAAAATTTTTGAAAAATTTTTTTTTTTAACTTTTACATTATTTGATCTAATTAGCTGAAAATTGGTACACTAATGTATTATTACAGTCTGACGACAAAAAATTTATTTAAGGAACTTTTTAAAAAAAAATTTTTTTTTTAATTTTCTTTTTCAAATTTTTTTTTTTTTTAGTTATAACACGTGGCATTAAATATTTTAAGGACGAGCGAAATTTCAAGAGAATAAATGAGAGATTGTTTTCTCCCTTTAATTTCTTAACTAGAAATAAAAAAAAAAATTGGACAAGTGCGAGTTGTACTCGCACTGCAATGGCGGGTTCCGTACACAAATATATTAAAACAATACTTGAAACATTTATCGGTAATTGGTAGAATTAAAATAAACAAAAAAAATATATTAAAATTATTTGATAAAAAAATAACTAAAAAAATTAAAGTATTGTATATCTAATATTGTAAACAATAATAAGTAGAGGAACTAATTTTGAAAATTTTGTTCCTCTACTTATTATTGTTTACAATTTTACATATACAACACTTTAATTTTTTTTAGTTATTTTTTTATCAAATAATTTTAATATATTTTTTTTTGTTTATTTTAATTCTACCAATTACCGATAAATGTTTCAAGTATTGTTTTAATATATTTGTGTACGGAACCCGCCATTGCAGTGCGAGTTCAACTCGCACTTGTCCAATTTTTTACGCTTGTCATTTGTTTCGTCAAACTATGGATAGTATTTTGTTTATTGTTTGTTACCATCAACGTAGGTATGCATTCAGTAAAATAATGTTCAATTAGAACTTGTCTTTTTTGCGCTTCTCATTTGTTTTGTCAAACTCTGAATAATGTTTTGTTTATTGTTTGTTATCATCAACGCAGGTATGCGTTCAGTCAAATAATTCTGAATTAGGGCTAATTTTTCTTTGTGTTTTTTATTTATTTCTTGTAATTTAAACTTATATTCTGTGAAAAAGTATAAGTTTTTCGTCTTTCATTTGTGTTTCTGTTTTTTATTTCTTGCTTAGTGCGTGAACGTGCTTTTAGTAAAAAGAATTTTTTTTCCACTTTCAGTCTTTTGTTCGTTTTTTAGCAGCATTTACTTGATTTCAGTGTATATACAGTGTCTTTTAACTCAGAAGTGTTTTCTTTATTTTTTGTTACCAATAACGTGGATATTCGTGCAGTCAAATAATACTAATTTAGAGCTTGTCTTCTATTGCGATTGCCATTTGTTTTTGTATTTTATATTATTTTCAGTATCCTATTTTTCGTGACTTTGCCCGTTGGTTTTTTGTTTCCTTTCTTGTGCTCATTGTGCTGCTATTATAATTATATTTAACTGAGAACATAGAGGAAGAAGTGGAGTTGGTCGATATTCCAAGTGATAGTGACTCTATTGATGACTTATGTGTTTTCGATATTGATGATGATTTGAACATTAGGGATAAACGAAATAAAGCTACTAAGCAGAGTAGTTCTGCTATCTTTGATGAAGAAGATTCTGCAGACGATGTCTCAGATAGTGATGAAAAGTGGGTAAAATCAGGAAAGAGGAAAAGGGATGCTCCCTTTACTAGAAATGTTGGACCTAATATTCCCGATAATGTCAAAACGCCATCAGAAATATTTCTTTGCTTATTTTCCGATGATTTGCTTGACTTGATTGTTCAAGAAACAAATCGTTATTTGCAACAAAAGGGATATAAACAACCACGCACTACTAAAGAAGAATTGTTGATTTTCTTGGGCATTAATATTTTAATGGGTGTTAAAAATTCTCCTTCTTATCGGGATTACTGGTCTGCCAATCCGCAACTAAATGATCCTTACATAAGTTCGTTGATGTCTGTTGTTAGATTCGGATTTTTTCTTGGTTGTTTACACATCACCGATAACAGTACAGAACCAAAAAAGGGTAATGCGGCTTATGACAAGTTATATAAATTGCGGCCTTTTCTAAATAAGGTGAATGAAAATTTTAAAAAACTTTTATGCCAAATAAATACCAAAGTGTCGATGAATCTATGATAAAATTCAAAGGCCGCAGTAGCATGAAACAATACATGCCACTCAAACCTATAAAACGGGGATATAAGTGCTGGGTTCGAGCAGATCCATCAGGTTATGTATGCGAATTTCAGATGTACACAGGTAAAACTAAAAGTACGGAAAAGCAGTTAGGAGCAAGAGTAGTAAAAGATCTCACTCGCGAATTGAAGGGCAACAATCACCATGTTTATTTTGATAACTTTTTCACAGGGGTAGATCTTATGATATATCTGAAAAAAGATAAAATTTTTGCTTGCGGTACTGTACGTCAGAATCGATCAAGATTGCCAAAAAGTAAAGTGCAAGACAAACAAATGAAACATGGTGATAGCGAATTCCGAACATCGAATACGGGTATTCGATGGGTCAAATGGATGGACAAGAAGGCAGTCTACTTCTTGTCTAACTATCATGACCCTCGTGAAACTGCGTCGGTGAATCGGAAACAAAAAGATGGCACGCTGAAACCCACCAGTTGTCCTGTAATGGCTTTTGACTACAACAAACACATGGGCTATGTAGATAAGGCTGACCATCTCTTGTCAACATATAACATTGACAGGAAATCTAAGAAATGGTGGCATAGAATATTCTTCCATTTCTTAGATGTCATTGTTGTCAATGCGTATATTTTGTACAAAGAGAAGAGATTGAACCCAACTTTGACTGCGAAAGAATTCAGGTTACGTTTAGTAGATGAATTGGTAGGACACAAACTACCAAGTTCAACTGGGAAGAAACGTAAATTGAGTACAATCTCTTCTTACAAACCAAAAGTGTCAGAGGAAAAAAGAAAAAGTCAATCAGCTCATATGCCTGAAATTATCGCTTCACCTAGACGCTGCGCTCATTGCAGTACTAAAGCCGACCAAAAGCGAACATCATGGATGTGTAAAACTTGCAATGTACCACTCTGCCTGCATCCCACAAGAAATTGCTTCGCTGCTTACCACTGCTGAAAATAAAATTCAATTGTCCAAAGCAAGACACATCAAAACTTTATAATAGCAATTAAAATGCGCTGATTTTAATTAATTAGTTAATTTTATTAGGAAATAAACAGCTCATTTTGATTATTATTATAAAGTTTTGAACAGTATTTACCAAACTGCCCTTTTCAGGGCTAAACGATGTACAAAACCCGATCGTGCAACCTCCCCGCGGTGTACATCGGGTAACGCAAATGCCGACGGTACAATTATTCAATAAATTAACGTTTATTTATTGAAAGTAATTTCAGATTCGTAATCAGCGACCCCAAAAACCCCCTAATAACGATTTCCAAGCGATTTCGATCAATTATAAGAAATTCGTCCGCCATATTGGATCCTCCATCTTGAATTTTGGAAAACGGACTTCAGATTCGTAATTAGCGACCCCAAAAACCCCCGAGTAACTATTTTCAAGCGATTTCGATCAATTTTAAAAAAATTCGTCCGCCATATTGGACCCGCCATCTTGAATTTTTAAAAACGGACTTCAGATTCGTGATCAGCCACCCTAAAAACCCCCCAGTATTCAGTTTCAAGCCATTATAATTAATTTTTGATCTCGTTGTCCGCCATATTGGATCCGCCATTTTGAATATTGGGAAACGGACTTCAGATTCGTAATCAGCGACCCCAAAAACCCCCGAGTAAAGACTTACAATCAATTTCGATTGAATTTAAAAAAAAAATTTTTTTGTTCTTTAATTTATTTATTTACAGTTGTTTATAATTTCACGTAACCTCATTTACTATCAATTTTTCGACATTCAACAATATTTTGATTATTAATAAACAAAGATTTAATCTTTGTAATCTGGGTTACCACTATGCCGCAAAGGGTTAAAGTTGAAATCTGTTCCTAATAGCCCCAGTTTACGGTATACTTTTTTAATAAAGTGATTTATTGTAAAAAATGAACCTGTTGTGTAGTTGTTACAAGTGATGATGACAACAGATATTTTTTCCAAAATTCAGTAGATTCGTTTGAAATGTAAAATATTTGGTTTAAATGGACAAAAAGAAATCTACTGTTACCGACAGAAAGTTCCTAGAGAATTGTTAAACAATGAAATTTCATTGTTTTGTTGAATTTACCACAATTCTCTAGGAACTTTCTGTCGGTAACAGTAGATTTCTTTTAGTCCATTTCGTCCATTTTACCACTTCATTTATTCACATGGTAAATTCTGTCGCGCTTATTAAACTTTGCTTTTACCAATTTTTAACAAATATTCACTGCTTCTTATCGAAATCGGCATTTTTACATTCCAGGACAATTGTGCTTTCAATTTATAATGTGTACTCTGGTCTTGTGATTTTAATTTTAATGGTAAAATAAGACCGTATTCGGCGGATGAAAAAAAGATTGAGTCAGACGTCCCAATACGGTTTTTACTCGAATCCGTATTGGCTCAGAGCTTCACTCAATTCCTAAACGCTCCACTCAATACTTCTTTTTTTACTGGGTTTGATTTAACTGTATGACCAAACAAATTGGAGTTAAACTCTATTCACTGTAACTGATTTCATCAAAATTGTAACAACTGCACTTAGTCTCCCCTAGTCTATTTCGTCGATAACTGCCCGTGTAGAAATTGAAAATAGGATTTAATAAGGCCCTGAATAGACGCCCTTTTGTTTAGTGACAAACTAGGAAAATTAGTCAGGACCTGTCTCATTTCATCACGCTTGAAATATCAGGTGATGATGTGGAAAAATAGAGAGGTTCTAACTAGATCGCCCTGTCACTGTCTGAATAGAAAAGCAGAATGTGGGGATTTAACTAGAGGGACTCTTTAGCGCCTCATTATTTTCTTTAAACACCCAAGCAAAAATTTACGACCGGCGCAATATTGCGCCAGTAACACTGAACAAGTCACTAAACAAACACACATGTAAACAACACTGTTTTGACCAATCAACCTGTCACTATCATCTTAACACTAACACTAACGCATAACTGCTCTCTTAATCAGAATCAGCGAAATTTCATTGATTCTCAGTGATAAGTATGACACTATTTTCAAACAGCGTATATGCACTAATTGATCAGTGAAATTTCACTGATTTTTTAGTGAACTTTCACTAATTCACAGCGCATATACGCTAATAGAAATAGTGTCATACTTATCGCTGATTTAGATTTAGAGAGTAACACTAACTCCCCTACTGAAAAAGAACGACTGTAAATAAGAGCGTAAATATGACGGTGAATACGACCCTAAATACGGGCATAAATACGAGCTTGAGTATGGTGGTGTAATTAAAACAATAAATACAGCCGTACTTATGCCCGTATTTACTGTCGTATATGAATACTATTTTTTCTATATATATATTAAATATAATATTGCACTAAAATAATATATTATTTTAGGTGAGTATTGAATTACAGTGGTACTGAAGAACAGGCCACGAGGTCCGCTCTCCACCACTCGAACCTCACTCCACCAAGCGTCGCGCGCATCTTCATTAGTATATAACAATAATCACATCTCTTTCTTACAAAACAGAATAATTTGTTGTATTAACCCTTTGCGTCACAGTGGGTCGCTCAGCGACCCACCTTTTCCTTCTCAGTTTTCAGTATTTCTATGGCATATTTATTAATAAATTTAGGGTTTTTTTCGGGCATGTTCCTCATACCTAAACAAGTCTTAGAAAACTGTTGATTCACAATTTGTTAATAATAAAAATATTATAAACAAATAAATAACAAAAAATAATGCTTCTTTTTCAGAAAAAATTCATTTTCTACTTATCCTTACTAATTTTTGATATGATAATTTTTTTTCTTTACAAATTAGATCCTAAACTATATTTACAATTACTTTTTTGAAATTTTTTTTTCTAATTTTTAATAATAAATAACAATTTTTTGTAATATTTTATAAAATAAAAGTATTTCAGATGAAATTTCAAACCTATTTTCATAAAACTCGTTACTCGGGGGTTTTTGGTGTCGCTGAATACGAATCTAGCATCAGATTTTTAAAATTCAAAATGGCGGATCCAATATGGCGGACGCGAAAATTAAAATGAACTGAATTTGCTTGAAACTGGTTACTCAAGGTTTTTCGGGGTCTCTGAATACGAATCTGGCATCAGATTTTCAAAATTCAAAATGGCGGATCCAATATGGCGGACGCGAAAATTAAAAATAAACTGAATTTGCTTAAAACTGGTTACTCAGGGGTTTTTGGGGTCGCTGAATACGAATCTGGCATCAGAGTTTCAAAATTGAAAATGGCGGATCCGATATGGCGGACGCGAAAATAAAAAAACCGGACAAGTGCGAGTAGAACTCGTACTAAAACCTAGGGTTCCGTACCCTCCATAAAAACTTCTAATTTTCTTTCTTATAAAAATAAATATATATCAATTCCAATTCAATTTGAAGTTACTCTGTTTTGAAAATATAAACAAAATCATATTTAATGATTGTATTAATAAAAAAACAAATTTAATTTTTAAATATTTTTTTAAAAGATTATTTTTAAAAAATAGTGAATTAATAATGATTACTAAATATATAACTAAATCAAATAAATTTTCTGTTATTGAAATTAAATTAATTAATTAATTATTAATAAATTAATAATAAATTCATAATTAATAATAAATTATTAATTAATTATTTTTTCTAAAATCTACATGTGAAAACACATAAGTGTACCAATTTTCATCTCTCTATGTAAAAAACGGTGAGCGCTAGGGTAAAATACACGCTTATTTGAAAATTTTTTTTAAAAATTTGAGTTATTCGCTAAAAAAAATTTGAAAATCAAATCCGATCATGTTTGCTATATTTTTCCTAAAATATGCAAATGAAAATATATAAAATAAAAAAAAATGCAGTCCAATAGATCAAAATTTGTGAAAACCAAGGGGGGTACACACTTTTTTTATAAATCAAAAAAAAAATTTTCAGTTTTTCGTAAAAAAAAAAGTATGAAGATGAACTCCAATAATTTTTTCTGTATGTTGGTTGAAAACTACACGAAAAAATAAATAAAAATGTATAAGGGCGATCCACTAGATTAAGAATTGCGAGAACCAGCAAGGGTTAAAGTATTTTCGAGCTTGCAAAAAGAGATTTCAGTTTTTCGATGAAAACACCATGAATATCAATTCTAAACACTTCCGCTATATTTTTCCTGTAATCTACGCGTAAAAATACATAAGTGTACCAATTTTCATCTCTTCAGGTAAATAACTGTGGGCGCTATAGTAAATAACACGCATTTTTGACGAAATTTTTAAAAACATTGACTTTTTCACTGAAAAAAATATGAAGATAAAATTCAATTATGTTCGGTGTATTTTTCCTGAAATCTACATATGAAAATTCATAAAATAAGCAAAAATATAGTCCAATAGGCCAAGAATTGTGAAAACCAAAGGGGAGTACACACTTTTTTTTCTAAAACGAAAAAAAAATTTTAGTTTTTCGAAAAAAAAAATATGAAGATGAACTCCAATAATTTTCTCTGTATGTTTGTTGAAATCTACACGAAAAAATAAATAAAAATGTATAACGCCAGTCCACTAGACTAAGAATTGAGAGAACTAGCATAGGTATAATTATTATCAAAAATTGAAAAAAAAATTTAGGTTTTCGTTCAAAACGCAATGAAGATCAATTCTAATCATTTCCACTATATTTTACCTGTAATCTACACGTAAAAATACAAAAGTGTACCAATTTTCAGCTCTTTAGGTAAAAAACTGTGAGTGCTAGGGTGAAATAAACGCTTTTTTGACGAAATTTTTAAAAACTTTAAGTTTTTCGATGAAAAAAATATGAAGATCAAATCCAATCAGGATCGCTATATTTTTCCTGAAATATACTGACGAAAATACATAAAATAAGCAAAACTGCAGTCCACTAGATTAAGAATTGAGAGAACCAGCAACGGTTAAAGAATTTTCGAGCTTTCAAAAAGAGATTTTAGTTTTTCGATGAAAACATCATGAAGATCAATTCTAATCACTTCCGCTATATTTTTCCTGTAATCTATGCGTAATAACGAATAAGTATGCCAATTTTCAGCTCTTCAGATAAAAAACTGTGGGCGCCAGGGGGGGGGGGTACATGCATTTTTTTCGAAATTTTCAAAATTTTTGACTTTTTCAATAAAAACAGAATGAAGATCAATACTAAATGTGTTCGCTATATTTTTCCTTTAATCCATTTTTGAAAATACATATGCATACCAATTTTCAACTTTCTAGGTAAAAAACTGTGAGCGCTAGGGGGGGGTACATGCCTTTTTTGCGAAAAATGGCCAAAATTTGATGTTTTTCGACGAAAACTCTATGAAGATCAATCCCAATCACGTTCGCTATATTTTTCCTGTAATCTACGCGTGAAAATACATACGTGTACCAATTTTTAGCTCTCTAGGTGTAAAACTGTGAGTTCTAGGGGGGGGTACATGGTCATTTTTGTAACCGTTCCAATAGGGTTCCTACCGGGTACGGAACCCTAAAAATGAACAGAATTTGCTTAGAACTCGTTTTTTTGGGGTTGTTTTTGGGGTCGCTGAATACGAATCTGGCATGAGTATTAATAAATTTATTAATAAACTTAGAAGATTCAAAACGTTCGGATAAAATTAAAGAGTAAAATCAAAAGTGAATGAATCCTGACAATCCACAGTCAGGTAACTCGTTTAACGTAAAATCCTCTTCATAGTATTTCTGTCTATAAAAAAAAGAATTAATTTTTTGATACTGAATATAATGTACCATTTTTGACAATCCGATTGAACAAACTGTAGATATTAGTAAAGAATTGCTAACCGATAAGTAACTGAAAATGTCAAACTTAATGCAGGATGTGATGTAAAGAAACACAAACAATAATACTGCTTTTACTCAGCAAAATACCTTCTTTCAAAGTAAAAGCTATATTATCCTGTTGAGAGAATCGTTAGTAATGCCGTTTGTTTGAATGAAGTTGATACTTACCTTTGGAGGGAATCGTTCGTGTTAGTCTGTCGTTTGTCATTTGTTTGTTTGAAGTCGGTACTTACCTGTGGAGATAATCGTTCGTGTAAGTCTGTTGATTGTGATTTGTCCGATTGTAGCCTATACTCACCTGTGGAGGAAATCGTTTGTGTTAATTGTGTCGATTGTCATTTGTTTGATTAAAGTCGGTACTTACCTGTGGAGAGAATCGTTCGTGTAAGTCTGTCGTTTGTCATTTGTTTGTTTGTCCGCCATATTGGATCCGCCATTTTGAATTTTGAAAATCTGATGCCAGATTCGTATTTAGCGACCCCAAAACCCCCCGAGTAACGAGTTCCAAGCAAATTCTGTTCATTTTTATTTTCGCGTCCGCCATATTGGATCCGCCATTTTGAATTTTAAAAATATGATGCCAGATTCGTATTCAGCGACCCCAAAAACCCCCGAGTAACGAGTTCCAAGCAAATTCTGTTCATTTTTTATTTTTGCGTCCGCCATATTGGATCCGCCATTTTGAATTTTGAAAATCTGATGCCAGATTCGTATTCAGCGACCCCAAAAACTCCCGAGTAACGAGTTTCAAGCAAATTCTGTTCATTTTTTATTTTCGCGTCCGCCATATTGGATCCGCCATTTTGAATTTTGAAAATCTGATGCCAGATTCGTATTCAGCGACCCCAAAAACCCCCGAGTAACCAGTTTCAATAGATTTCAATGAAATGAAAAATGTATGACTCAAAGGGTTAACAAAGTATATTTTCTCGCAATAATTTTAATATATAATAATTCGTTGTATAACAAAATATATTTTTCGCAATAATTTTAATATATAATAATTCGTTGTATAAACAAAATACAGTTTTTCGCAATAATTCTAATATTATATAATAATTCGCTGTAAAAGCAAAATATATTTTTAGCAACAATTTTAATATGCATTAAAACTGCAATTTTTAAAACAAATTAAATAAATATTAATTTTTTTTAGTTTCATTTACCTTCGGATTTTCTAGTTACCCTTATCTGTTTGGACTGTCTACTCTCCTTCTATTTTTTCAAATGTACTCTGCTTCTTCTTAGTTTGAGTCCTTTTTCATCGTTTGGGATAGGTATACTCTGCGGTAGGGCTGACAAACTGTTTTGGCAGATTCGTCTATGTGAACTTGCAGTTTTACTCCCTTAACTTTAGGAAATAGAGCCTTGGGCCTTGATACCATTATTGTTTACGCACCTAATCCTATTTTTAGCACACCGAGAAAAATAGCTGTGTCCTATCCCAATAAATTTTTTGTACCATCTTTAATCTCAAAAAATATTGCTTTGCGAATCTGGGCCTACTCTTATTTTAGACTCAAATATATGAACCTAAAATTTTCAGAGGGACTTGACTGCCATAAGCCATGGAGACTTTTATTTAGATTTTTCACTTGATTAAAAACCAGAATTTTATTTTCTTTCATGATGTTCCACGTAAGGTCACTTACAATGTTGCATTTACAACCAGAATCAATGATCATATGGAAGAGTGGGGCAAACCGGCCCGGTGGGTAAACCGGTCAGGGGTCAATATCTCCGAAATGGCGAAATTGTCAAAAGTGCTATTTAGAAATTTGAAACAACCATATGTAGTATACCTTATTTTTTCAATTTGACATTTCTTACTTTTGTTTGTGCAACGCTGGGAGCAAAAGTTTTTTTAAAAGTTTTTTTCTACACTTTTACGAATTTTTTCTTAAGGAAATTCTGAGGAAATCGTGTAATATTTCCAAATATTAGGTCTTGGGTTTTAAAGGTACACACCTCAGGAATATTTACCACCAAAAACTTTGATGAATTTGCAAAGCGTTTCTTTTAAAAAAATATTTATTCTCAAAATGGGCCTGTGGGCCAAACCGGACCGTTTTCGGTGGGGCAAACCGGCCATAGGATATTTGCATTGTATCAGAGTTTCACGAAAATTATTATTAATTAGAATATTTTTTTCATTAAAATATTTACTTTCAATGAAAAATAATTGTTTTCCAATGAGAATTGGACCCTTTAATATTGTTTCTCTGATAATTTCAAACATTTTTTTTGTTATTTAAAAAAATTATTTATTTAATTGAAATTCAATCTCGTATTATTATTTTCATTCCTACAACCTTTGTTTACATGATTCTTTATGTTTTTCATTATTGTAGATTATGTAAATGCAATATTATAAATAAAAAACCAAACGGTCCGGTTTACCCCAGGGGGTGGGGCAAACCGGCCCGTTTGCAAATTTTTTTAAAGTTAACACAGCAACTAATCAATAAAAGATAAAGTATAGGTGTCTGTGGGAAAAAGTTGCGCAATTAAATGATCTTTCAAACAAGCCATCGAAAAATGAAATCGGTTGATTCGTTAAGTCACAAGAGTAAAAAAAACCGTTACTATGGCCGGTTTGCCCTACTCTCCCCTATCGATACCTATATGCCCCCTAGCCTGGCCGCGATTTGTTAAGATATTTTTTAATCTGGTGATATCATTAAGCGCCGAGCAGAAAAAATTTCCTTTTTACCTAAAGAAACAAATACGAAAATATTTAAGTTAATCTATAAAAAATTAATAGACCCAAAAACTTAATAATATTATAGAAAAAGAGATTTTATTGACATTTTGAATGTTAATATTAATTTCATAAAGTTTTGAATATCTCGGACTATTGTTTATGGATTTTTATGAAGTTTCTAATTAAAATGTGTTTACACATTTCTCAGGAAAAATGTGTACTTTAAAATAAAAATAATGTCAATAAAAAATTTAGTTTTTAAATAAAAAATAAAAAAAATGTTTTTTTAAATTTTTTCATTATTTACTCCTCTCTGAGAAAAATGTTATTAACAATTTCAAAAATATTTTGAAACTTTTTTCAGACCAGGAAAAATTGTGAAATATTAAATTTGAAAAATTTTTCTTTATTTTTAAAAAAGGTTAGAAAATTATTAACTATTAAAAAATTTTTATTAAGAAGAAGAAAATATACCCCTTTTCATATTTTCTATTTCTTGATAATAATTATTTTGTTTAGAAAATTATAAGTTTCTTTTATGGAAAAAAACTTGCATAATTCCTATACCACAATTTTTGTAGATAATTCTCAGTTTTTTTAAAGGAAATATTTTACGCCTTTTCTATTTCTCAATTACAATTTTTTAACAAAATTCTCATTTTTTTGAAAAAAAAGAAATAACAATTTTTTTATAAATTCGATTGTCAACTACAATTTTGAATTGAAAATAGAACTGAGAAATTTAAAAGAATTTTATAAAACAATGGGTATAATTTATCATAATTTTAACTTGTCAATAATCTTAAAATATTTATTTATTTAAGAAATATCAAGTTCCTAGGGCTAATAAGCTCTCAAACATATTTAAATTTAACTGAAACATATTTTAAAGAAGTATTATATTTAATTTAAACATAAGTTATGGTTGCTTTTAAATTATTTATAATCAATTATTGCTTTATTTGGTGCTTGATTTAAGTCACGTTGAACTTTCTTCAATACACAGGACCACAAAAAAATTCGTTGAAAGGTTCCTTCGACCAAACCTGGTGTATTATATGTTTTTGAGGTCGCTGAAAACGAATCTGAAGTCCGTTTTGCTCCATAACGTCAGGATTTTTCGTAATCTCAAAATACATATAAGATTTTACGTGACAGTTAAAATTCTATAAATATTGTCGGATTCACCTCAATCTTAAATTTTTACGAAACTTGGTATCGAGGGGTTTTTGGAATCCATGATTATGAATTTAAAGTCAGATTTTTGAAATAAAAATTGTTACGTCGTAACAATTATTATATTTTTGTCAATTGTCTTTAATGAAGTATTTTGACAACCGTCTAGTTCGGTTTTTCCGAGTAGTAAACTATGCTTGTTTGTTTAGGACTATAATGGTTTAACAAATCGATGAAAAGATGTTTTTTGGAAATTCCTCAAATTGCTTTATGACGGTTGCAGGATTAAAATAACCGTTCTCAACCTTATTTTATGGTTATAGCTTAAGGAATCATTACTGCTGTGTCTTTCTATAAAATTACCCTAATAAACTGTTTTCCCAAAAGGACTCTCTGTACCTCAAAAAAGGGTGTGTCAATGTTTCTCACCTCATCTGGAAGGAACCAATCACCTTAGGTTTAATTCCCACTATTTTTTGTAACAACCCCCAAAACTGAAAATTGCAATGTGAGGAAATTTGTTACTCAGACAAAAATCCACCGCGAACACGAAAAGTTGTACTCCAAGTTTCGCAGCAGTTAAATTACTTTATCTTTTTCAAACTTGACTCTTTCTTTCGAAGTGTATTGAATTGATTATTAAATATATATGTTAATGTAAAATGAGTTCCTTGTGTTTCATTTTTAATTGCAAACCCGATATTTATTTTGATTGATTCTTTACAAATTAAAACATAATTTTTTTTTTACTTTTTTTTTTTTTTTTTAAACATAATTTGGTCCTTCGAGCCGGATACAATGCCAAGCGAGAAACATTTCGCGGGTGCAATAAACAGCTTTCGTAAGGAAGACATTGTGATTTTTTCAAGTGTGTTCATCGTGTAAACATCAAGGTGTTCACTATTTAATTACAAAAACCATTCATCGTGAGAAAGAGTGTAAAAAGAGACAGTGTTAAACTGCACATAGATGCAAGCAATTTTATAACCATTGAAATTATACATTGGGATTATCGTGAATCAAGTCCATCGATCTTTTTAATTCTACAACATCGAGGGACTAGAAGTCAACCACTGCAGCCATCACAATCAATTCATCACGCACCATCGTCTTGAGTGAGTAATCATTGAATCACCATACTTCCATACATTAAATCCATTTAATTTTTATTCCTGAAAATTTGCTTCTGTTTCAAAATCACATGTACAATCCATTAAAATGGCTGAACAAATATCAATTTTAACAAGAAAACGTAGTGTTCTCAAAACGCGTTTAACTAAATTAGAGAAAGTAATAAATGAATTTGAATCAGATCCTTTGGCAGAATTCGATCTTTTTGATTTTGAAGGTAGACTAGCAAAACACACACCATTGTTAGATGAAGCAGAGAATATTCACAGTGAATTAGAATTGTTAAGTACCGATGAAGACTTCTTAAAGAACTGCGATGAGGAATTCACATTTATTGAGAATCGTTATTATACAATTAATGGTCGAATCAAAAGACTTATCAAAAAACATACAATTACACAAACTCCAACACGCATCGATCAAACAAGTTACCAAAGCATGCTTGAAGAATCTAATAATTCCAATCAAGGTTCATTTATTCCTCTAACAACACCACTAAACACAAATTCTAATAATGTCAACAATGAAGTCCCTTCTATACATACAGATAGTGCGAATCAGATAAATTCCGTAAATCAAACTATGTCAAATCATACCGCAAACAGCATGGTTTTAAATTCAAACCTTCCTAAGCTTTCATTGCCGGGGTTTTCAGGCAATTTTGACACATGGTTAGGATTCAGAGACTCTTTTAATTCTATGGTACATGACAATCCACAAGTTCCGAACATTTTTAAATTTCATTATTTAAAATCATGTGTCAAAGATGAAGCAGCGGAAGTGATAGCTTCGCTCGAAGCATCTAACGAAAACTATGCAGTGGCATGGAATTTATTAACAAAACGTTACGATAATCAAAGATTTATCATAGAAAATCATATTGACGGAATTTTTAATTTACCGTCAATATCAAAAGAATTTTCGATTCGTCTTTTATTAGACTCAATTCAAAAACATTTCTCAAAAGGCACGAAATTGTCCTATTTGTAAATCTGATCATGCAATTTATGCATGCAAAAGATTTCTTCATTTATCATCTAAAGAACGACAAGGAGAAGCTAAGAAGGCTTCACTTTGTTTCAATTGTTTACGTACTGGTCACCGCATTGACGAATGTCGTTTAACTTCGTGTCGTAAATGTAAGGGACGACACAATACACTTCTTCACTTCGAAACAATGTCTGAAGAGTCTCAACAATCAAATTCTAATCAAAATTCATCTTCAAATACACTTGAAAAAGAAGCTAGTATCAATTGCCATGTTCGTAGTCCCTCACAAGTTTATTTAGCAACAGCTATCGTCGATGTTTTAGACAGTCAAGGAAGATATCAACCTTGCCGTGTCATGCTTGATGGAGGGGCTCAATCTTGTACCATAACGAGCAATTGTGTATCTCGTTTAGGTTTAAAACAAACTCCATTTGAAATTCCATTATTATCAATCGATGACATGAGCACAAATATCAAATTTAAAACTTCCACCACAATTCGCTCTCGTTTAAATAAACAAAAATTTGACGTACAATTTTTAGTAGTTAAAAAAATTGTTGATTCAATGCCCGCAGTGCCTTTAAATAGAAATGAATTAGACATTCCAAAAAATCTTTTCTTAGCTGATCCAAAATTCAATGAACCATCTCCACTCGATATAATTATAGGAGCAGAATATACATACAATTTCTTAGGTTCTGGTAAATTGAGTATCAAGGGACATTCTGCTGTTTTACAAAACACGACACTAGGTTGGATATTAGCAGGTAGAATTTTCGATGTCAAACAAAGGCACAATACGAATTCACAAGCGTCAATTTGCAACTTCCTACACAATACAAGTTTACCTCTCTTGTGGGAGCTTGATCAAGTTCAACCTACCTGTACGCGTTCGAAAGAAGAAGAAGAATGCGAGACACATTACAAAGAAAACACATTTCGCGATGATTCGGGTTCTTACGTAGTTAAATTACCCTTTAATGAGAAGGTAAAAATGTTAGGCGAATCAAAAAGGATGGCCTTTCAAAGATTCTATTCACTTGAGAAAAGATTTAAAAGGGATCCATTGACTAAAAAATCATACTTAGAATGTGTGAACAATTATTTAGATGAGGGACACATGAAAGAAGTAACTGATAAGGCAGCTTTAGATAGTGGATACTACCTTCCTCACCACGCAGTCAAAAAAGAAAGTAGCCTTACGACTGAAACTCGAGTAGTATTTGACGGTTCCACGAAAACTGATACAGACCTCTCTTTAAATGACTGTCTTAAAGTCGGTCCCACAATTCAAAATGATATTTTTTCAATATTCACGAGATTCCGTTCTCACCCAGTCGCATTGACAGCTGACATCAAACAAATGTACAGACAAGTAAAGGTACACCCTTCCGATAGTATATATCAAAGAATTTTATGGAGAAACAATCCTGATGAGCCAATTAAAATCTATGAATTAAATAGGGTAACCTTTGGCACAGCATGTGCACCTTTTCTTGCAACTCGAACTCTGCTACAATTAGCAGAAGACGAGAGGGAGTCGTTTCCAGTAGCTTCACACACTCTTAAAAGGGACTTTTATGTTGATGATCTTGTCACTGGTGCTGAATCATATGAAAAAGCACTTTCGCTCAGAAATGATTTAATGGAACTGTTAAAAAAGGGCGGTTTCAATCTTAGAAAATGGGGCTCAAACGATAGTAGATTAACACGTGACTTTCCCGGTAATCCAACAATCACACACATGTCATTAGATCCATCAGACACTATAAAAACATTAGGCGTTTATTGGGATTCAAAAACTGACTCAATTACGTATACAGTTAATATTCCTAAGGTCAATGAGAAAATAACAAAACGTTCAATTTTGTCACAAGTAGCAAAATTATTTGATCCCTTAGGATTATTAGGTCCGATTATAGTTAAAGCTAAAATTTTGATACAACTCCTGTGGAAAGCAAAACTTGAATGGGATGAACCCGTTCCTCACAAGTTACAAACTTCCTGGTTAGAATATAAAAACGAATTAGAACTCATCAATGATGTACGATTCGAGAGACTTATTGTTATTCCAAATGCAAAAGAAACACAAATCCATGGTTTTTGTGACGCAAGCACAAAGGCATATGGAGCTTGTGTTTCAAAATTCAAAAGGTCACTCCAGACCAATGGTTTCATGTTCCGACTGAATGCAACCCAGCAGATCTCATATCCCGAGGTCAAGGTCCAAGGGAGTTTGTACAAACAAACATTTGGCGAAATGGTCCAGTTTGGCTCTCTCAACCTCCCGAAAAATGGCCAAAATCAAGATGCATGGTTTCAGACCATGCAAAAAGGGTGGTCACAGAACCTGTCACAACACTGACCTTGACTAACTTTGTTGAGGAGCAAAGTTATGACCACTGTATAAACATCTTCTCAAAGCACAGTAATTTAAAGTCGTTAAAGAGAATCTTTGCTTATTGTCTCAGATTCATTCACAACATAAAGATAACGAATGCTTCACAAAGGGTCCTTTATCAATTCAAGAACTTGATGAAGCATTGTTAGGTTTAATCAAATTAACACAAGTCAAAGAGTTTTCGGCAGAAATTAAAACTCTCTCTCTCAGGGTAAATCACTTGATAACAAGAGTAAATTATTAAGCTTAAACCCATTCCTCGATAACGGAATAATTAGGGTGGGAGGTAGGCTTGAACTAGCAGATATACCATACAAAAAGAAACATCCGATTGTTTTACCGCGGAATAATTTTTTAACAAAACTCATCATTCGCGAAGAGCATGTTTACAAAAAACATGCCGGAGTTCAAGCAACCTTGTATGGCGTTCGAGAATCCTTTTGGCCTATTGACGGTCGCAATGTTACGCGACATGTATTACATCAATGCGTTAAATGTTTTCGAGCGAAACCCCGCGGAGTTGACCACATTATGGGCAATTTACCTGAAAAGCGCTTAAGTTTTGAACGATCCTTTCTCAATGTAGGTGTCGATTACTGTGGGCCTTTTTATGTAAATCAAAGGCGTCACAGAAATCGAGGCAAAGATAAGGTTCACATTGCAGTTTTTATTTGCTTCGCTACAAAAGCTGTTCACTTTGAAGTAGTTAGCGATGAAACTACAGATGCCTTTCTTGGCTGCTTGAAACGTTTTTTCTCACGCAGAGGAAAGGAAAAAACAATTCACTCTGACAATGGTCGAAATTTTGTTGGTGCTAATAATGAATTGAATAGACTTTATGAATTTGTAGAAACTGAAATTAAAAGCGATGCAGTACGACAATTCTTATTAGAAAACAAGGTTAAGTGGTTTTTTAATCCTCCCAGTTCACCTCACTTTGGCGGTTTGTGGGAGGCCTCAGTAAAATCTTTGAAATATCATTTAACTCGAACAATAGAGAACACACTGCTTACTTATGAGCAGTTAGAAACATGTGTTGTTGAAATAGAAGCAATTTTAAACTCTCGTCCTCTTACACCTATGTCCTCTGACCCAAATGATATGCTTCCCTTGACTCCCGGTCATTTCTTAATTAGTGATTCTTTGACGAGCTTTCCTCAAAGGGGTCATGAAGAAATCAACATCAATCGTCTGTCAGATTGGCAAAGGGTGGAGCAACTTCGACAACATTTCTGGTCCAGATGGTACAAGGAGTACCTAAATGAGATGCTATCTCGCAACAAATGGAAGGGGATGTCTAAGCAAGACAAAATCAAAATTGGTACAATGGTAATACTTTCAGAATCCAATGTACAAAGTTCAAAGTCGGCAGGATGTTACGTCGTAACAATTATTATATTTTTGTCAATTGTCTTTAATGAAGTATTTTGACAACCGTCTAGTTCGGTTTTTCCGAGTAGTAAACTATGCTTGTTTGTTTAGGACTATAATGGTTTAACAAATCGATGAAAAGATGTTTTTTGGAAATTCCTCAAATTGCTTTATGACGGTTGCAGGATTAAAATAACCGTTCTCAACCTTATTTTATGGTTATAGCTTAAGGAATCATTACTGCTGTGTCCTTCTATAAAATTACCCTAATAAACTGTTTTCCCAAAAGGACTCTCTGTACCTCAAAAAAGGGTGTGTCAATGTTTCTCACCTCATCTGGAAGGAACCAATCACCTTAGGTTTAACTCCCACTATTTTTTGTAACAACCCCCAAAACTGAAAATTGCAATGTAAGGAAATTTGTTACTCAGACAAAAATCCACCGCGAACACGAAAAGTTGTACTCGAAGTTTCGCAGCAGTTAAATTACTTTATCTTTTTCAAACTTGACTCTTTCTTTCGAAGTGTATTGAATTGATTATTAAATATATATGTTAATGTAAAATGAGTTCCTTCCCTGGGGGAACAGGTTGATGCTTTCTTGACGCGAAAACGTCAAGAATCCGTCAAAAGTTGACGTTAACAAAAAAAGAATATGAGACAAGTCACACTCAGAAAGTCTCCCCCGGACAAGTCCTCCCAGGACAAGTCTCCACAGAGACATAACTCCCCATGGGACAAGTCTTCCCATGGACAGCCCCTCCCAGAGGACAAGTCTTCCCAGGGACATCTCTCCCCAAATGTAAATATTAAAAGTAAATAATGCCATGGGTGGACAAGTCTCCCCGGGACATCTCTCCCCAGTGAAAAATTGTTTATTAAAACAGTGACAAATTAAGGACAAGTCTCCCCGGGACATCTCTCCCCAGTAAAAATTATTTATTAAAACGGTGGCACATTCAGGACAAGTCTCCCCGGGACATCTCTCCCCAGTAAAAATTGTTTATTAAAACGGTGGCACATTCAGGACAAGTCTCCCCAGGACAAGTCTCCCCGGGACATCTCTCCCCAGTAAAAATTATTTATTAAATCGGTGGCACATTCAGGACAAGTCTCCCCAGGGCAAGTCTCCCCGGGACATCTCTCCCCAGTAAAAATTATTTATTAAAACCGTGGCAAATTCTGGACAAGTCTCCCCAGGACAAGTCTCCCCGGGACATCTCTCCTTAGTAAAAATTATTTATTAAATCGGTGGCACATTCAGGACAAGTCTCCCCAGGACAAGTCTCCCCAGTTAAAAAATGTTTATTAAAACAGTGGAAAATTCAGGACAAGCCTCCCCAGGACAAGTCTCCCCGGGACATCTCTCCCCAGTTAAAAAATGTTTATTAAAACAGTGGCAAATTCAGGACAAGTCTCCCCAGGACAAGTCTCCCCGGGACATCTCTCCCCAGTAAAAATTGTTTATTAAAACGGTGGCACATTCAGGACAAGTCTCCCCAGGACAAGTCTCCCCGGGACATCTCTCCCCAGTAAAAATTATTTATTAAAACCGTGGCAAATTCTGGACAAGTCTCCCTAGGACAAGTCTCCCCGGGACATCTCTCCTAAGTAAAAATTATTTATTAAATCGGTTGCACATTCAGGACAAGTCTCCCCGGGACATCTCTCCCCAGTAAAAATTATTTATTAAATCGGTGGCACATTCAGGACAAGTCTTTCCAGGACAAGTCTCCCCGGGACATCTCTCCCCAGTAAAAATTGTTTATTAAAACGGTGGCACATTCAGGACAAGTCTCTCCGGGACATCTCTCCCCAGTAAAAATTATTTATTAAATCGGTGGCACATTCAGGACAAGTCTCCCCAGGACAAGTCTCCCCGGGACATCTCTCCCCAGTAAAAATTATTTATTAAATCGGTGGCACATTCAGGACAAGTCCCCCAGGCCAAGTCTCCCCGGGACATCTCTCCCCAGTAAAAATTATTTATTAAAACCGTGGCAAATTCTGGACAAGTCTCCCCAGGACAAGTCTCCCCGGGACATCTCTCCTTAGTAAAAATTATTTATTAAATCGGTGGCACATTCAGGACAAGTCTCCCCAGGACAAGTCTCCCCAGTTAAAAAATGTTTATTAAAACAGTGGAAAATTCAGGACAAGCCTCCCCAGGACAAGTCTCCCCGGGACATCTCTTCCCAGTAAAAATTGTTTATTAAAACGGTGGCACATTCAGGATAAGTCTCCCCAGGACAAGTCTCCCCGGGACATCTCTTCCCAGTAAAAATTATTTATTAAAACGGTGGCACATTCAGGACAAGTCTCCCCGGGACATCTCTTCCCAGTAAAAATTATTTATTAAAACGGTGGCACATTCAGGACAAGTCTCCCCGGGACATCTCTCCCCAGTAAAAATTATTTATTAAATCGGTGGCACATTCAGGACAAGTCTCCCCAGGACAAGTCTCCCCGGGACATCTCTCCCCAGTTAACCCGTTGACTGTCGCTGACGCATATATGCGCAAAACTAAACTGGCCAAAAGTGGTTCATGACGCATATATGCGTCAATCTTGTGGCAACTTAAAAAAGGTAATTAAAAACTACTTAAATGTTCCTGAAACCGATTACTCGGGGGTTTTCAAGGTCGCTGATTACGAATATGATATTCGTTTTCCAAAATTCAAAATGACGGATCCAATATGGCGGACAACAAAATAAAACAAGTTGTAAATCCAGATGTTCATTACATGAACATTTTGCTTCCTCTTTACGATCAGCAAAAAAAATTTGCTTCCTCGCGAAGGAAGCATTAACGATAAATATATTTCATTTTTAAATCATTTTAAATACAATTTAACATTTATAAAATAAAGTTCATTCGTCTTAATAGAAAGAATAAAATTTTGTTATACAGTAATATGAATCTAAATAAACAAAAAAATTTTTAGTTAAAAAGTGAATTTTTCAACTTTAATTGTAATTAATTCTATAATTTTCAATAGAATATATACTTTATATACATCAATCGATTCGTCTTGATACAAAGAATAAGATTTTTGATTTATTTTTTAATAAATAATAACATTCTATTGTACAGCAACATGATTTTTAAGAAAAAATGAATTTTTATTAAAAGTGCAAATTTTTTGTCTATAATTGGTTTTAATTCTATAAATTTAAGTAAAACATATACTTTATATATACCAATCGATCCGTCTTGGTGTAATGAATAAGATTTTAGAAATAAATGAGTAAGATTTTCTTACACAGCAACATAATTTTGCGGAAAGAACTCATTTTTTTGATAAAAATGCGATTTTTCAGCTTTAATTGTGATTAACTCTATAAATTCTCATACAATTTATACTTCTTATATACCAATCGATTCGTCTTGATGCAAAGAATAAGATTTTATTATATATTAACTTCAATAAACAAACCGACAGATTAGCTCAGTCGGATAGATGCCTGGCGTTGGTGGTCGTTTAAGGACCAAGGGTATAAGTACCCTTGGTTCGCGCCCACTTGGCTTGGTATTTTTCCGGCACGTGAGACAATCTGAGCGGGAGGTTTGACGTCGAGGTATAATGATGTGCACCGTCGATTATTGTCCGGTACACACCATTAGAACTCGACTGTCGATAAACCGGTTGTACTCAGAGAGGTTTTCTACAGTTTCCCTCTTCTCTGGCGAGAAAACCCATTGACGGGTGGTCCAGGCGTAATGCGAGTACTCCTAATAAAGTCGGCTGTAGACGCAAAATTAGGTTAATATATAGAAAATTTCTAAAGTAGAATGGTTATGCTTAATCCAAAAAAAAAGTATTTCTCGGGGACTCTTGTCGAAGTGCGTAAGGCCAATAGGGCAGGAGTATAAACAATAAAAAAAAAAGAAAACTTCAATAAACAACTTAAGAAAATTTTTTTGAAAAAAAAAATTTTTAGAAAAAAGTCAAAAAAGATTTTTTTTTTGAGAATTTTTTAAAGTCTATCAATCCATTTCGAGATATTTTTATGATAAATATACCTGGTAAATTTTAGCCAAATTCGTTAAAACCTCTTCGAGTTATCGTGTTCACAAAAATCGGGATACGCACACACACACACACACATACACACACACATACATACATCCGGAAAATTGTTCAGGGTCTTATATAACATAGTCCCATATAGAAGAAAATTTGTTAAAAGGATTTTTAAAAATTTTGTAAATTAAACGACTACAAAGCTTCCTCACGAGGAAGCAAAATTGATCAGATTGACTTGAAACGTAGTACTCTGGGGTTTTTGGGGTTGCTGATTACGAATCTGACATCAGTTTTTCGAAATTCAAAATGGCGGATCCAAGATGGCGGAAATTTTTTCAAAATTCGTCGAATTTGCTTGAAACTTGTTATTCGGGGATTTTTAGAGTCGCTGATTACGAATCTGTCATTATTTTTTCAAGGTATTTATCGAAATTTAATTTCACCAAAAATTATCATACTGATGTCAGATTAACCAGTTTCAAACAAAATCAATAAATTTTAAAAAATTTTCCGCCATATTGAACTAGTTATTTTGAATTTTGGAAAACGAATATCATATTCGTAATCAGCGACCTCGAAAACCCCCGAGTAATCGGTTTCAGGAACATTTAAGTAGTTTTTAATTACCTTTTTTAAGTTGCGCATATATGCGTCATGAACCACTTTTGGCCAGTTTAGTTTTGCGCATATATGCGTCAGCGACAGTCAACGGGTTAACTGGGGAGAGATGTCCCGGGGAGACTTGTCCTGGGGAGACTTGTCCTGGGGAGACTTGTCCTGAATTTTCCACTGTTTTAATAAACATTTTTTAACTGGGGAGACTTGTCCTGAATGTGCCACGGTTTTAATAAACAATTTTTACTGGGGAGAGATGTCCCTGGGAGACTTGTCCTGAATGTGCCACCGTTTTAATAAATAATTTTTACTGGGGAGAGATGTCCCGGGAGACTTGTCCTGGGGAGACTTGTCCTGAATTTTCCACTGTTTTAATAAACATTTTTTAACTGGGGAGACTTGTCCTGGGGAGACTTGTCCTGAATGTGCCACGGTTTTAATAAACAATTTTTACTGGGGAGAGATGTCCCGGGGAGACTTGTCCTGGAGAGACTTGTCCTGAATGTGCCACCGATTTAATAAATAATTTTTACTGGGGAGAGATGTCCCAGGGAGACTTGTCCTAGGGAGACTTGTCCTAAATTTTCCACTGTTTTAATAAACATTTTTTAACTGGGGAGAGATGTCCCGGGGAGACTTGTCCTGGGGAGACTTGTCCTGAATGTGCCACCGTTTTAATAAATAATTTTTACTGGGGAGAGATGTCCCGGGGAGACTTGTCCTGGGGAGACTTGTCCTGAATGTGCCACCGTTTTAATAAACAATTTTTACTGGGGAGAGATGTCCCGGGGAGACTTGTCCTAGGGAGACTTGTCCTGAATTTGCCACTGTTTTAATAAACAATTTTTACTGGGAAGAGATGTCCCGGGGAGACTTGTCCTGAATGTGCCACCGATTTAATAAATAATTTTTACTAAGGAGAGATGTCCCGGGGAGACTTGTCCTGGGGAGACTTGTCCAGAATTTGCCACGGTTTTAATAAATAATTTTTACTGGGGAGAGATGTCCCGGGGAGACTTGTCCTGGGGAGACTTGTCCTGGGGAGACTTGTCCTGAATTTTCCACTGTTTTAATAAACATTTTTTAACTGGGGAGACTTGTCCTGAATGTGCCACGGTTTTAATAAACAATTTTTACTGGGGAGAGATGTCCCTGGGAGACTTGTCCTGAATGTGCCACCGTTTTAATAAATAATTTTTACTGGGGAGAGATGTCCCGGGAGACTTGTCCTGGGGAGACTTGTCCTGAATTTTCCACTGTTTTAATAAACATTTTTTAACTGGGGAGACTTGTCCTGGGGAGACTTGTCCTGAATGTGCCACGGTTTTAATAAACAATTTTTACTGGGGAGAGATGTCCCGGGGAGACTTGTCCTGGAGAGACTTGTCCTGAATGTGCCACCGATTTAATAAATAATTTTTACTGGGGAGAGATGTCCCAGGGAGACTTGTCCTAGGGAGACTTGTCCTAAATTTTCCACTGTTTTAATAAACATTTTTTAACTGGGGAGAGATGTCCCGGGGAGACTTGTCCTGGGGAGACTTGTCCTGAATGTGCCACCGTTTTAATAAATAATTTTTACTGGGGAGAGATGTCCCGGGGAGACTTGTCCTGGGGAGACTTGTCCTGAATGTGCCACCGTTTTAATAAACAATTTTTACTGGGGAGAGATGTCCCGGGGAGACTTGTCCTAGGGAGACTTGTCCTGAATTTGCCACTGTTTTAATAAACAATTTTTACTGGGAAGAGATGTCCCGGGGAGACTTGTCCTGAATGTGCCACCGATTTAATAAATAATTTTTACTAAGGAGAGATGTCCCGGGGAGACTTGTCCTGGGGAGACTTGTCCAGAATTTGCCACGGTTTTAATAAATAATTTTTACTGGGGAGAGATGTCCCGGGGAGACTTGTCCTGGGGAGACTTGTCCTGAATTTGCCACTGTTTTAATAAACATTTTTTAACTGGGGAGAGATGTCCCGGGGAGACTTGTCCTAGGGAGATTTGTCCTGAATGTGCCACCGTTTTAATAAAAAATTTTTACTGGGGAGAGATGTCCCGGGGAGACTTGTCCTGGGGAGACTTGTCCTGAATGTGCCACCGGTTTAATAAATAATTTTTACTGGGGAGAGATGTCCCGGGGAGACTTGTCCTAGGGAGACTTGTCCTGAATTTGCCACTGTTTTAATAAACATTTTTTAACTGGGGAGAGATGTCCCGGGGAGACTTGTCCTGGGGAGACTTGTCCTGAATGTGCCACCGATTTAATAAATAATTTTTACTGGGGAGAGATGTCCCGGGGAGACTTGTCCTAGGGAGACTTGTCCTGAATTTGCCACTGTTTTAATAAACATTTTTTAACTGGGGAGAGATGTCCCGGGGAGACTTGTCGTGGGGAGACTTGTCCTGAATGTGCCACCGTTTTAATAAATAATTTTTACTGGGGAGAGATGTCCCGGGGAGACTTGTCCTGGGGAGACTTGTCCTGAATGTGCCACCGTTTTAATAAACAATTTTTACTGGGGAGAGATGTCCTGGGGAGACTTGTCCTGAATTTGCCACTGTTTTAATAAACAATTTTTACTGGGGAGAGATGTCCCGGGGAGACTTGTCCTGAATGTGCCACCGATTTAATAAATAATTTTTACTAAGGAGAGATGTCCCGGGGAGACTTGTCCTAGGGAGACTTGTCCTGAATTTTCCACTGTTTTAATAAACATTTTTTAACTGGGGAGAGATGTCCCGGGGAGACTTGTCCTGGGGAGACTTGTCCTGAATGTGCCACCGTTTTAATAAATAATTTTTACTGGGGAGAGATGTCCCGGGGAGACTTGTCCTGGGGAGACTTGTCCTGAATGTGCCACCGTTTTAATAAACAATTTTTACTGGGGAGAGATGTCCTGGGGAGACTTGTCCTGAATTTGCCACTGTTTTAATAAACAATTTTTACTGGGGAGAGATGTCCCGGGGAGACTTGTCCTGAATGTGCCACCGATTTAATAAATAATTTTTACTAAGGAGAGATGTCCCGGGGAGACTTGTCCTAGGGAGACTTGTCCTGAATTTTCCACTGTTTTAATAAACATTTTTTAACTGGGGAGAGATGTCCCGGGGAGACTTGTCCTGGGGAGACTTGTCCTGAATGTGCCACCGTTTTAATAAATAATTTTTACTGGGGAGAGATGTCCCGGGGAGACTTGTCCTGGGGAGACTTGTCCTGAATGTGCCACTGTTTTAATAAACAATTTTTACTGGGGAGAGATGTCCTGGGGAGACTTGTCCTGAATTTGCCACTGTTTTATTAACAATTTTTACTGGGGAGAGATGTCCCGGGGAGACTTGTCCTGAATGTGCCACCGATTTAATAAATAATTTTTACTAAGGAGAGATGTCCCGGGGAGACTTGTCCTAGGGAGACTTGTCCTGAATTTTCCACTGTTTTAATAAACATTTTTTAACTGGGGAGAGATGTCCCGGGGAGACTTGTCCTGGGGAGACTTGTCCTGAATGTGCCACCGTTTTAATAAATAATTTTTACTGGGGAGAGATGTCCCGGGGAGACTTGTCCTGGGGAGACTTGTCCTGAATGTGCCACCGTTTTAATAAACAATTTTTACTGGGGAGAGATGTCCCGGGGAGACTTGTCCTGAATGTGCCACCGATTTAATAAATAATTTTTACTAAGGAGAGATGTCCCGGGGAGACTTGTCCTGAATGTGCCACCGATTTAATAAATAATTTTTACTGGGGAGAGATGTCCCGGGGAGACTTGTTCTGAGGAGACTTGTCCTGAATGTGCCACCGATTTAATAAATAATTTTTACTGGGGAGACTTGTCCTGGGGAGACTTGTCCTGAATGTGCCACCGTTTTAATAAACAATTTTTACTGGGGAGAGATGTCCCGGGGAGACTTGTCCTGGGAAGACTTGTCCTGAATGTGCCACCGATTTAATAAATAATTTTTACTGGGGAGAGATGTCCCGGGGAGACTTGTCCTGGGGAGACTTGTCCTGAATGTGCCACCGGTTTAATAAATAATTTTTACTGGGGAGAGATGTCCCGGGGAGACTTGTCCTAGGGAGACTTGTCCTGAATTTGCCACTGTTTTAATAAACATTTTTTAACTGGGGAGAGATGTCCCGGGGAGACTTGTCCTGGGGAGACTTGTCCTGAATGTGCCACCGATTTAATAAATAATTTTTACTGGGGAGAGATGTCCCGGGGAGACTTGTCCTAGGGAGACTTGTCCTGAATTTGCCACTGTTTTAATAAACATTTTTTAACTGGGGAGAGATGTCCCGGGGAGACTTGTCCTGGGGAGACTTGTCCTGAATGTGCCACCGTTTTAATAAACAATTTTTACTGGGGAGAGATGTCCTGGGGAGACTTGTCCTGAATTTGCCACTGTTTTAATAAACAATTTTTACTGGGGAGAGATGTCCCAGGGAGACTTGTCCTGAATGTGCCACCGATTTAATAAATAATTTTTACTAAGGAGAGATGTCCCGGGGAGACTTGTCCTGAATGTGCCACCGATTTAATAAATAATTTTTACTGGGGAGAGATGTCCCGGGGAGACTTGTCCTGGGGAGACTTGTCCTGAATGTGCCACCGATTTAATAAATAATTTTTACTGGGGAGACTTGTCCTGGGGAGACTTGTCCTGAATGTGCCACCGTTTTAATAAACAATTTTTACTGGGGAGAGATGTCCCGGGGAGACTTGTCCTGGGAAGACTTGTCCTGAATGTGCCACCGATTTAATAAATAATTTTTACTGGGGAGAGATGTCCCGGGGAGACTTTTTCTGAATTTGTCACTGTTTTAATAAACAATTTTTCACTGGGGAGAGATTTCCCGGGGAGACTTGTCCACCCATGGCATTATTTACTTTTAATATTTACATTTGGGGAGAGATGTCCCTGGGAAGACTTGTCCTCTGGGAGGAGCTGTCCATGGGAAGACTTGTCCCATGGGGAGTTATGTCTCTGTGAAGACTTGTCCTGGGAGGACTTGTCCGGGGGAGACTTTCTGAGTGTGACTTGTCCCAACCCCCAAAAAAAGTGTTTTAAATGCAAAAATATGATAAAGTATGTATTGGGTTTTGTATAAAAAGTGTTTATTAATCGTTTATGACCATATTTGTTACAAATTAATGTAAATTAAGTGAAATAAAAGATAAAATATGTGGAAATGTCAAGTGAATGTGTATTGATAAATTAGTGTGTATTTATTGAGAAAGTGTTATTGTCATGATTTTTTAATGTCAGATAAATAGTAAAAAAGTGTAATTTTATTATTATAATGTGTTATAATTAATAAAAGTTAATGTTTTAATAGTATGAATAATGTATATATAGCAGCTATGAAAATAGTGAAGGACGGTTACCTACAATAACTGTTGATATGTCGCCGCGCGTTTTGCACGACAGATGGCGGGAGTGGCATTTGTCCATGTGTTTTATCACATGAAAGTTAAACAAAAATACTATTTTTCATTGCAAGATACTTATAACCTTTCTTTGAATTATTTAAATTCAAAGAAAATAATGATAAATAATGTATAACTACTTAAGGACGCTGCACGGTGGGAAATATTTAAAAGTACGCATAGGCGTAGCGAGCGATTTCTCCTCAACTTCCACTCTTTTCCCCTCTTTTCGTCCATCTTGGTAAAATTTTTTGACTTTGATAATTAATTAAAAAAAATCCAGATTGAAAATGAAAAAAAGGGCGATTTAGGGAAAAATAATATTTAATAGAGAATATTCAACAAGTTTTCTTATGACGATTAGATGTTTCTATGGGCGTGAATATCAATCCGCGTTTTCCAAAACATAGCAAACTGACAGCTTAATATGGGAGGTTAGCCATGGCCGACTATATCAGGTTGCACCGTTTGCGTAGTACAGTAGAAATGAACGTGAGGAACAAAAATATTAAATGTCAATTATACTCTCATTGTTTACTATTACATTTATTATTTGTTTATTTATTTATTATTGTTATTATATCTATTATTATTTATTATTTTACTTACATTTTTAAAATATTATTATGGAAAAGTATTAAAACAATAAAGGAAAATTTTTTTTGAAAAAATTATTAAACAAATAAAATTTCTAAACAAAAAAAAAGTAAATAATAAAAAATTATGAAATGTATAATTTTAAAAATTTTTTATTGTTATTTTTATTATTGATATTTTTAAGTATATGAAAAATCTAATTTAAATATTCCACAAAATTAGTTTTAAAGTAATTTTTTATAAGGAATTCAACGGTCATAAAATAAAAGCGGACAGAAAATATTTTGACCCTTTTTCAATTATCATTTTTCTTAAAAATTGGTGGATTTCGAAACACACGCGTAATTTGGTAGAAAATATGTTTTTAAATCCATGAAAAGAATTCCAAATGAAATCGATGATTTTCATAATTACCTATAGAAGTATTGTTTTGAAAAAAAACCTTTGTTTTTAAACTGAAAATTCTATAAATAACATTGTTATTCAATTTTTCTATATGGAAAATTATTTGTTTACTTATTTAATTTCTGATCAAAATTTAATCTTAATTTTTCTGTATTTCTATTTTTCATCAATAAAAATTACGATATGAAATTATTTAGAAAAATAAATGTCAAAAAATGCCCTTTTTTAATAAAAAAAAAAGCTGCAATGTATTGAAAAAAGACGAAAATTTAATAATCTACTTCAAAAATTGTTAGAAAAAAATTGCAAACATCAACGTCGTTTTCTCAAGACAAAAATGGTTTTCATAATTGGAAATAAATTCTGAGTACCTCCGTGTTTCAGAAAAAGGACTTTTTTTCATAAAAAAGATCCAATTTTATGACAAAAATTATGTTTAATAATATTTTCATAAAAAATTTACATTACTTTGTTTTATACTTTTCCATTATAATATTTCTAAAAAGTAAGAATAATCTTCTTTATAAATAAGATCAGACTTTTGTCTGTACATTGCATAGAATTTTAAATTTCATGTTTAGTTTTTCTATTCGAGTAGTAAGAATTCAAAAAATGACAATAAAAAAAATTATGTATGTATGTATGTATGTATGTCTGTGTGTATGTATGTATGTATGTCTGTACGCAATATTTTGTCCGGGATAAACACAAAGACTACTTGACCGATTAAAACGAAACTTTACAGTCTCTTTGGTCTTAGTCTAACTTAAATTTATAGCCATATCCGATTGAAAAATATTAAGCTGAACGAAAGTTATAGCTTTTTTCACAAAATTCAAAAAATCAAAAAAATGCAAATTTTTTAATTTTTTGGCAAATTTATGTGACACTTTCTGTAGCTACTTTTTAATATTAATACAACTAATTTTCACTATAAAAATGAAATATAAATAATATATCCGAATTTTTAAGCCAAAATCATATTTTTGATTTTCGACAAAATTTTTAATTAATTTTTTTTGTTGAATATTGTTTAATTTTTTATTAAGTTGGTAGTGATATCGATTGATGTTTTTAAATTTTTAATTACATTCATTACATTTATTTTATTAAAAAGTTTAGAGTCATGAATTTGATGCCGATTACAAATTTTCTAAAATCAATTAACGTGAGAGTTTGCAAACAATTTCTATATTGATATTTTCAGGTTTTAAGTTTGAAATTTTCATAGTATGTATTGTCATATTTAACGTAGAAAATAAAATATTTATGTTCAATAAAAAAGGGTATACAGTAAAAGTATCAATAATACTGAAATTTGACTTCAGCGGGTACTGGGACACAGAAAGTCCTTAAGATGCCATTAGGGCAAATTGGGATTTATGAATCAAAATTTTCTTTTTTTGAATTCAAGAAATGTTTTAGAAATGACTTTGAAAATAAATAACAAATTCCTATTTATGAATTAAAATTGTTCTTCTTGAATTTTAGAAATGTTTGGGGTATGTTGTTGCTTTCAAAAATTCTATCCGGGCATTACGCAAAAACGGGTAAAATGTAAAATCCCATGTGGAAATTTTTAATAGGGATATGGAAAAATTATACCATACGGTTTTACATAGGAATCAATATTGTTTCCTTTGTAAAAGTGGATCCCATGTAGATTTCCCATGTGGGAATCAAAAACGTGTTATAATTTCTACTAATACATTTAACAGAGTGTCTATTAATCGCAAAGGTATCCCGAGAAATAGCCGGGAATTTAATTTGACTAGAAAAATCGGGAATTTTTTTATCTAATTAAAAAAAGTTTTATTATATTAATTCATTTTTAAAAAATTGCTTTTTGCTTTAATTTCTATTGATGTAATATTTTTATTTGTCAAAATTTAAGACTTACTTTCAGATTACAATATAGGTCTTATTTTCGATTTTAGCAGTCGTAACGTGGGGCCTACTTGCAATACAATTAGTTCGAATTAGACTCTACATAACTCCAAAAGCTGGTGGAAAATTAGTATTAATTATTAATGCATTAATTGAAATACTACGAATGCATAAAGTACTACAAATTGATAAATACTGTTCTGTAAATCTGAATTAGTTGAAAATAGTATTTGATAGAAAAAGTCATTTACTGATTCAAATGGTAATATTTTGCTAATGTAATAGTTAATGGTAACTAATTAAAATTAGTTTTTCCCAGTCAAATTAAATTCCCAATTGGTAGACACCTGTTCAAATATATTAGTAGAAACTAAAACCCGTCGAAGACGGGTACGACAGCTAGTAATAAATAATAATAGATAAATAAACAAATAAATATAATTATTTATATAATATTAAATAATAAAAGTAATGACTTATTATTTTTGTTGATCATCTACGTCCCTACATTACCATAGCGTAAATACTTTCAACACGAAAATGGTGCAACCTGTTATGGTCGGCAAAGGCCTACATCGAGCTGTTGCTTTGTTTTGTAAAACGCGGATTCATATTTACGCTCCTAGAAACATCTAATCGTCATAAGTAAGTTTGAATTATATTCTCTATTAAATATTATTTTTCCTTAAATCGCCCTTTTTTTCATTTTCTGTCTGAATTTTTCAAAATTAATTATCAAAGTCGAAAACTTCCCCTCTTTTGGTGTAATTTTTTACTTTGATAATTAATTTTTAAAAATTCAGACAGAAAATGAAAAAAAGGGCGATTTAGGGAAAAATAATATTTAATAGAGAATATAAAACAAGTTTTCTTATGACGATTAGATGTTTCTATGGGCGTAAATATCAATCCGCGTTTTACGAAACATATCAAACTGATAGCTCTATATGAGAAGTTGGACATGGCCGACCATAACAGGTTGCTCCGTTTGCGTGGTACAGTAGGAATGAACGTGAGGAACAAAAATATTAAATGTCAATTACTCTTATTGTTTACTATTATATTTATTATTTGTTTATTTATTTATTATTGTTATTATATCTATTATTATTTATTATTATACTTACTTTTTAAAAATATTATTATGGAAAATTATTAAAACAATAAAGGGAAATTTTTTATGAAAAAATTATTAAACAAATAAAATTTACTAAACAAAAAAAAGTAAATAATAAAAAATTATGAAATGTATAATTTTTTAAATTATATTAGTTATACAAATTTTTTTAAACAAAATTATTTCAAATACCAAGATTAACTTTTTTTATAGACAATTTAAAAATTAATACACTGGGAATAATATTGACACATTCAGAAAAAATAAATTTTAATGGATAATTTTTTTTTATTATTTATCAACTATAGTTTATTTCTAAAAAAATTATACATTTCATAATTTTTTATTATTTACTCTTTTTGTTTAGAAATTTTATTTGTTTAATAATTTTTTCATAAAAAATTTTCCTTTTATTGTTTTAATAATTTTCCATAATAATATTTTTAAAAAGTAAGTATAATAATAAATAATAATAGATATAATAACAATAATAAATAAATAAAAAATAATAAATATAATAGTAAACAATAACAGGGTTCCTACAGAATCTGGAAATCATGGAAATGGTATGGAATTTTTAAAAGGCTTCTGGAAATCAGGGAAATAATGGAAAAGGCCTGGAACTTTTAAAAGTTTCTAAATTTTTTCTGTTTTCTATTTTTTCTCTTGAATAGAAATTCAAATAATAACAAAGCTAAATGGCATAAAAGAGAAGAAAAAATATTGAATTTTAAGAAATTCGATTTTTCGGATTTTTGATAATTTTATATAATTTTAGATTTTTTACCAAAAAGTCGAGACTATTAAATAAGTAAAGTATTTTCCAAGAGCCCAAAAATAATGAAGCTAAATCCCATAAAAGAGAGGAAAAAATGTTGAATTTTAAGAAATTTGGTTTTTTGATAATTTTAGATTTTTTACCAAAGAGTCGAGACTATTAAATAAGTAAAGTATTTTCCAAGAGCCTAAAAATAATGAAGCTAAATGCCATAAAAGAGGAGAAAAAATGTTGAATTTTAAGAAATTCGGATTTTTTGATTTTTGATAATTTTCGATAATTTTAGATTTTTTACCAAAGAGTCGAGACTATTAAATAAGTAAAGTATTTTCCAAGAGCACAAAAATAATGAAGCTAAATTTTTGATAATTTTCGATTTTTTACCAAAGGGTCGAGACTATTTAATAAGTAGGGTAAAGTGCGGATAGATGCCCCCCCTATTCGAAAATTACATCTAAATTCTACAAATATTAATATTTTTAATTGACTATTCAATTTTTACACACTATTACTATTTATCATTAACATATGTAAGGACCAAATACCTACAATAAATAATAAATTAATCAGAACGAAAATTCAAAAGGTCTGTATTTGGACATATATCCCACCTGGGTGGGTAAGACGCCCCCCGCGGTAAGTTATTATCATTTATTACAACTATTATTATAAAAAATGGAAAACGTCGATCTAATATGTTTCTCTGATTAAATTGAAACAATTAAATAATTGAAAATATTTTCTTACATGTTAAATATCCTCGATTTTTGTAATGAGGAATTTTGTCCAGCAGTTTGAAAATTTTTGGACATTTTCAGCAATCTGAAATTTTTACATTATTATAACTAATAACCCCGGGGTGCCAGCGAGCTGGTACTTTACAGTAAAATTGTTATGGCCAATAGGTATAAAAAAACTAATAATCCATAAATATAGTTTCTTTCATATTGGAGAACTGAGAAAGGGGGCATCTATCTGCACTTTTCCCTAAAGTATTTTCCAAGAGCCCAAAAATAATGAAGCTGAATCCCATAAAAGAGAGGAAAAAATGTTGAATTTTAAAAAATTCGGTTTTTTGAATTTTTGATAATTTTAGATTTTTTACCAAAGATTCAAGACTATTTAATAAGTAAAGTGTTTTCAAAGAGCCCAAAAATAATGAAGCTAAATACTATCAAAGAGAAAAAAAACTGTTGAATTTTAAAAAAATTGGTTTTTTCGAATTTTTGATAAATTTTGATAATTTTAGAATTTTTACCAAAGGGTGGAGACCATTAAATAAGTAAAGTGTTTTTAAAGAGCCCAAAAATATTGAAATTAGATTTAAAATTCTATTGGAATTTCGTAAAAAATTGACCTGGAAATCATGGAAAAGGTATGGAATTTTAAATTCGGATTTCTGTAGGAATCCTGAATAAGAGTAATTGACATTTAATATTTTTGTTCCTCACGTTCATTCCTACTGTACTACGCAAACGGTGCAACCTGATATAGTCGGCCATGACTATAGTCATGGCCGTATAGTCTCCACCCTTTGGTAAAAATTCTAAAATTATCAAAATTTATCATAAATTCGAAAAACCGATTTTTTTAAAATTCAACAGTATTTCTTCTCTTTGATAATATTTAGCTTCATTATTTTTTAGCTCTTGGAAAACACTTTACTTACACGGAGAGAAGAGTTGCAGTAAATGTGACAGAACGCGTTTAGTAAATCATTTAGTGCACCGGTTAGTGGCGCCAACTGTATGTTTAGTATAATACACTACGACACCTCTCTGTTTAGTAGAATATACTGTTTGCTCAGTGTATCTTACTATCTTACTAAACAGTGCAGTAGATGGCACTGTCTGTACCGTCAGTCCAAACCTAACGATTCTGTTTAGTAGATTTAACTGCCATGTCAGTAGAATCTACTACGCCCTTCTCTCCGTGTATTTAATAGTCTCGACTCTTTGGTAAAAAATGTAGGGGAGAGTCTCCAGTTGTGAGACGGGTTTTATTTTTGACCCGTAAATTTTAAACGGGTAAACAAAATTGTAAATAAAATACACCGTTCGAAAGGTAACAGAAATACGCAACTTTTATTAAAAGAAAGTATAGTGTTTCGTTGAACTCAAAAAAATTTACGATACATTTTCCAAGCACATCGCTTTTTTCAAAAAAAAAAATGTCTCCAGTTGTGAGACACTCATTAAAAATTGCTAAAATTTAATAAGTTTGACATAAAACGTTATGTTTAGTAGAAATAATTAAATATATTAATAATATATATTATTATATACTAAATAATAATATTTATTTGCCAAAATATGACTATCAAATAAACTCAATTTAATAGCTTCAACAAGAGCATTAAAATTGATTTCTTCTGAATCAATTGACTTTTTTCCACTTGACATGCCCAAAAATACTAGAAAAAAAATCAAAACAACATTTAAATAGTATGCCTGCAAAGTCGTATTTTTTATGCTGCCCAGATGGGTGACACCGTCTCACAACTGGTGATATGCTGTGTCTCACACTCAGAAATTGGCGCTATTTTGAAAAAGGAAAATTAAATTATTTTCAACCGCAGATTGGAACAATGCAATATTGCATCACAAAATATAAGGAAAACCCTAAAAGAAAATGCATTACATTTACCTTTTCCAATTAATTAACTTGGAAAAAAAGAACTTTGCATTTATTGAAAAAACGCTTTTTAGTCGATTATCACCCTCAGTGTTAGTATTTAACAAAAACAGTTTATATATCCGCTTCGGTGTACACGAAAAAGTTGGCTCTTATAAAAAGAAATGTTTTTATATAAACCAATCGGCTTTTTAATATTGCATGTTAAAAAAAATTGACTGTCTCACAACTGGAGGTGTCTCACAACTGGAGACTCTCCCCTAAAATTATCAAAAATTATCAAATTTCAAAAATCCGAATTTCTAAAAAATTCAACATTTTTTCTCCTCTTTTATGGCATTAGGTTCATTATTTTTGGGCTCTTGGAAAATACTTTACTTATTTAATAGTCTCGACTCTTTGGTAAAAAATCTAAAATTATCGAAAATTATCAAAAATTTAAAAATAAACATAAAACATGAAAATATAATAGCTTTTTTGTCGATATTTTACATTCGAAAGTTTTATTTACATAATGAAATGTAATTGTTAATAATACTTAAATGAGATCTTTCATAAGAATTTGTTTTTTAATAACAGGCTCATAATTTTGAGAAGTTAAATTGACACCTTCTTTCTCCTTATTATTTTTTAAAAAACTATCAATAACTTTTTATCAGCCATCTAATTTTTAAAAATGAAACGTAAACATTTTTTAGTAATTTACTAATAACTATCAAAATGGAAAAAATGGATTGTTTTTAGTCATATAAATTTTTTTAATTTTAGAATCCACATAGCCATAATTTTGTACAATAATAAATTATGAGCAATTTAATTCCAATAAAAAAAATTATAATTTTTTTTCTAGATAGATCTTAAATCTTTATAAATGATTTTTTTATTATTGAACAACCGACTTAAAACACTGTATTATTGAAAATACAATTAATATTTTTAAATTTGACATAAAGTTTGTAAACATAATATAATAAATAATCACGTTAAACAAATATTATTTTGGATTTTTAATCAAACAATTTATATAACCAAAAGAATTAAGTTTTCATTCTTAATAGATTTTTTCTATACTTGATGGAACTTTTATAAAGTCAAAAAAGGTATTACTATTAAATTATATAGTGAAAAATTTAGTTTTTAATTTTTTTAAGAAGCTTAAAGAATAATAAAATTAGATACGAAAAATTCGAAACGTTAAAAAGTTGTAATTTAATAAACATCCACTATTAGTAATTATTATAATATATTATAATCAGGGTGAAGTCCCATTGAACCGTTTTGCGTTGCGTTTTGCAACTAGGCCATGAGTGCAAATATAGACAACATATATCTGTATCTCTCTCACACTCATGGCCTAGTTACAAAACGCAACGCAAAACGCTATCATGGGACTCCAGCCTCAGGCTGGAGTCCCATGGTAGCGTTTTGCGTTGCGTTTTGTAACTAGGCCATGAGTGCAAATAGAGTAAACATATGTCTGTATCTCTCTCACACTCATTGCCTAGTTACAAAACGCAACGCAAAACGCTGCCATGGGACTTCAGCCTCACGCGTCCAATAATAAATTTAATTCACTTGGCGGGTTTTTTGAAATCTACGAAATTCACCAAAAAACTAAAATTCTTGAATTCTGTAAATTTTTTTTTACCTTTTTTGGAAAAAAGTAGCATTTAGTAGCTTTTTGACAAAATAAGTAGCAAAAAGTAGGCTTGACCAAAAAAAGTGGAAAAGTGTGTCACTTCGAAGCCTAGCTTCATTATTTTTGGGCTCTTGGAAAAAACTTTACTTATTTAATAGTCTCGACTCTTTGGTAAAAAATCTAAAATTATCGAAAATTATCAAAAATTCAAAAATCCGATTTTCTTAAAATTCAACATTTTTTCCTCTCTTTTATGGCATTTAGCTTCATTATTTTTGGGCTTTTGGAAAATACTTTACTTATTTAATAGTCTCGACTCTTTGGTAAAAAATCTAAAATTATCAAAAGACCAAATTTCTTAAAATTCAACATTTTTTCTTCTCTTTTATGGGATTTAGCTTCATTATTTTTTTGCTTTTGGAAAATACTTTACTTTTTTAATAGTCTCGACTCTTTAGTAAAAAATCTAAAATTATAGAAAATTATCAAAAATCCGAATTTCTTAAATTTTAACATTTTTTCTCCTCTTTTATGGCATTTAGCTTCATTATTTTTGGGCTCTTGGAAAACACTTTACTTATTAAATAGTCTCGAATCTTTGGTAAAAAATCTAAAATTATCAAAAATTCGAAAAAATTCAAAAAACCAAATTTCTTAAAATTCAACATTTTTTCCTCTCTTTTATGGGATTTAGCTTCATTATTTTTGGGCTCTTGGAAAATACTTTACTTATTTAATAGTCTCGACTCTTTGGTAAAAAATCTAAAATTATATAAAATTATCAAAAATCCGAAAAATCGAATTTCTTAAAATTCAATATTTTTTCTTCTCTTTTATGCCATTTAGCTTTGTTATTATTTGAATTTCTATTCAAGAGAAAAAATAGAAAACAGAAAAAATTTAGAAACTTTTAAAAGTTCCAGGCCTTTTCCATTATTTCCCTGATTTCCAGAAGCCTTTTAAAAATTCCATACCATTTCCATGATTTCCAGATTCTGTAGGAACCCTGTTATTGTTTACTATTATATTTATTATTTTTTATTTATTTATTATTGTTATTATATCTATTATTATTTATTATTATACTTACTTTTTAAAAATATTATTATGGAAAATTATTAAAACAATAAAAGGAAAATTTTTTATGAAAAAATTATTAAACAAATAAAATTTCTAAACAAAAAAGAGTAAATAATAAAAAATTATGAAATGTATAATTTTTTTAGAAATAAACTATAGTTGATAAATAATAAAAAAAAATTATCCATTAAAATTTATTTTTTCTGAATGTGTCAATATTATTCCCAGTGTATTAATTTTTAAATTGTCTATAAAAAAAGTTAATCTTGGTATTTGAAATAATTTTGTTTAAAAAAATTTGTATAACTAATATAATTTAAAAAATTATACATTTCATAATTTTTTATTATTTACTTTTTTTTGTTTAGTAAATTTTATTTGTTTAATAATTTTTTCATAAAAAATTTCCCTTTATTGTTTTAATAATTTTCCATAATAATATTTTTAAAAAGTAAGTATAATAATAAATAATAATAGATATAATAACAATAATAAATAAATAAACAAATAATAAATATAATAGTAAACAATAAGAGTAATTGACATTTAATATTTTTGTTCCTCACGTTCATTCCTACTGTACCACGCAAACGGAGCAACCTGTTATGGTCGGCCATGTCCAACTTCTCATATAGAGCTATCAGTTTGATATGTTTCGTAAAACGCGGATTGATATTTACGCCCATAGAAACATCTAATCGTCATAAGAAAACTTGTTTTATATTCTCTATTAAATATTATTTTTCCCTAAATCGCCCTTTTTTTCATTTTCTGTCTGAATTTTTAAAAATTAATTATCAAAGTAAAAAATTACACCAAAAGAGGGGAAGTTTTCGACTTTGATAATTAATTTTGAAAAATTCAGACAGAAAATGAAAAAAAGGGCGATTTAAGGAAAAATAATATTTAATAGAGAATATAATTCAAACTTACTTATGACGATTAGATGTTTCTAGGAGCGTAAATATGAATCCGCGTTTTACAAAACAAAGCAACAGCTCGATGTAGGCCTTTGCCGACCATAACAGGTTGCACCATTTTCGTGTTGAAAGTATTTACGCTATGGTAATGTAGGGACGTAGATGATCAACAAAAATAATAAGTCATTACTTTTATTATTTAATATTATATAAATAATTATATTTATTTGTTTATTTATCTATTATTATTTATTACTAGCTGTCGTACCCGTCTTCGACGGGTTTTAGTTTCTACTAATATATTTGAACAGGTGTCTACCAATTGGGAATTTAATTTGACTGGGAAAAACTAATTTTAATTAGTTACCATTAACTATTACATTAGCAAAATATTACCATTTGAATCAGTAAATGACTTTTTCTATCAAATACTATTTTCAACTAATTCAGATTTACAGAACAGTATTTATCAATTTGTAGTACTTTATGCATTCGTAGTATTTCAATTAATGCATTAATAATTAATACTAATTTTCCACCAGCTTTTGGAGTTATGTAGAGTCTAATTCGAACTAATTGTATTGCAAGTAGGCCCCACGTTACGACTGCTAAAATCGAAAATAAGACCTATATTGTAATCTGAAAGTAAGTCTTAAATTTTGACAAATAAAAATATTACATCAATAGAAATTAAAGCAAAAAGCAATTTTTTAAAAATGAATTAATATAATAAAACTTTTTTTAATTAGATAAAAAAATTCCCGATTTTTCTAGTCAAATTAAATTCCCGGCTATTTCTCGGGATACCTTTGCGATTAATAGACACTCTGTTAAATGTATTAGTAGAAATTATAACACGTTTTTGATTCCCACATGGGAAATCTACATGGGATCCACTTTTACAAAGGAAACAATATTGATTCCTATGTAAAACCGTATGGTATAATTTTTCCATATCCCTATTAAAAATTTCCACATGGGATTTTACATTTTACCCGTTTTTGCGTAATGCCCGGATAGAATTTTTGAAAGCAACAACATACCCCAAACATTTCTAAAATTCAAGAAGAACAATTTTAATTCATAAATAGGAATTTGTTATTTATTTTCAAAGTCATTTCTAAAACATTTCTTGAATTCAAAAAAAGAAAATTTTGATTCATAAATCCCAATTTGCCCTAATGGCATCTTAAGGACTTTCTGTGTCCCAGTACCCGCTGAAGTCAAATTTCAGTATTATTGATACTTTTACTGTATACCCTTTTTTATTGAACATAAATATTTTATTTTCTACGTTAAATATGACAATACATACTATGAAAATTTCAAACTTAAAACCTGAAAATATCAATATAGAAATTGTTTGCAAACTCTCACGTTAATTGATTTTAGAAAATTTGTAATCGGCATCAAATTCATGACTCTAAACTTTTTAATAAAATAAATGTAATGAATGTAATTAAAAATTTAAAAACATCAATCGATATCACTACCAACTTAATAAAAAATTAAACAATATTCAACAAAAAAAATTAATTAAAAATTTTGTCGAAAATCAAAAATATGATTTTGGCTTAAAAATTCGGATATATTATTTATATTTCATTTTTATAGTGAAAATTAGTTGTATTAATATTAAAAAGTAGCTACAGAAAGTGTCACATAAATTTGCCAAAAAATTAAAAAATTTGCATTTTTTTGATTTTTTGAATTTTGTGAAAAAAGCTATAACTTTCGTTCAGCTTAATATTTTTCAATCGGATATGGCTATAAATTTAAGTTAGACTAAGACCAAAGAGACTGTAAAGTTTCGTTTTAATCGGTCAAGTAGTCTTTGTGTTTATCCCGGACAAAATATTGCGTACAGACATACATACATACATACACACAGACATACATACATACATACATACATACATAATTTTTTTTATTGTCATTTTTTGAATTCTTACTACTCGAATAGAAAAACTAAACATGAAATTTAAAATTCTATGCAATGTACAGACAAAAGTCTGATCTTATTTATAAAGAAGATTATTCTTACTTTTTAGAAATATTATAATGGAAAAGTATAAAACAAAGTAATGTAAATTTTTTATGAAAATATTATTAAACATAATTTTTGTCATAAAATTGGATCTTTTTTATGAAAAAAAGTCCTTTTTCTGAAACACGGAGGTACTCAGAATTTATTTCCAATTATGAAAACCATTTTTGTCTTGAGAAAACGACGTTGATGTTTGCAATTTTTTTCTAACAATTTTTGAAGTAGATTATTAAATTTTCGTCTTTTTTCAATACATTGCAGCTTTTTTTTTTATTAAAAAAGGGCATTTTTTGACATTTATTTTTCTAAATAATTTCATATCGTAATTTTTATTGATGAAAAATAGAAATACAGAAAAATTAAGATTAAATTTTGATCAGAAATTAAATAAGTAAACAAATAATTTTCCATATAGAAAAATTGAATAACAATGTTATTTATAGAATTTTCAGTTTAAAAACAAAGGTTTTTTTTCAAAACAATACTTCTATAGGTAATTATGAAAATCATCGATTTCATTTGGAATTCTTTTCATGGATTTAAAAACATATTTTCTACCAAATTACGCGTGTGTTTCGAAATCCACCAATTTTTAAGAAAAATGATAATTGAAAAAGGGTCAAAATATTTTCTGTCCGCTTTTATTTTATGACTGTTGAATTCCTTATAAAAAATTACTTTAAAACTAATTTTGTGGAATATTTAAATTAGATTTTTCATATACTTAAAAATATCAATAATAAAAATAACAATAAAAAATTTTTAAAATTATACATTTCATAATTTTTTATTATTTACTTTTTTTTTGTTTAGAAATTTTATTTGTTTAATAATTTTTTCAAAAAAAATTTTCCTTTATTGTTTTAATACTTTTCCATAATAATATTTTAAAAAAGTAAGTAAAATAATAAATAATAATAGATATAATAACAATAATAAATAAATAAACAAATAATAAATGTAATAGTAAACAATGAGAGTATAATTGACATTTAATATTTTTGTTCCTCACGTTCATTTCTACTGTACTACGCAAACGGTGCAACCTGATATAGTCGGCCATGGCTAACCTCCCATATTAAGCTGTCAGTTTGCTATGTTTTGGAAAACGCGGATTGATATTCACGCCCATAGAAACATCTAATCGTCATAAGAAAACTTGTTGAATATTCTCTATTAAATATTATTTTTCCCTAAATCGCCCTTTTTTTCATTTTCAATCTGGATTTTTTTTAATTAATTATCAAAGTCAAAAAATTTTACCAAGATGGACGAAAAGAGGGGAAAAGAGTGGAAGTTGAGGAGAAATCGCTCGCTACGCCTATGCGTACTTTTAAATATTTCCCACCGTGCAGCGTCCTTAAGTAGTTATACATTATTTATCATTATTTTCTTTGAATTTAAATAATTCAAAGAAAGGTTATAAGTATCTTGCAATGTAAAAATAGTATTTTTGTTTAATTTTCATGTGATAAAACACATGGACAAATGCCACTCCCGCCATCTGTCGTGCAAAACGCGCGGCGACATATCAACAGTTATTGTAGGTAACCGTCCTTCACTATTTTCATAGCTGCTATATATACATTATTCATACTATTAAAACATTAACTTTTATTAATTATAACACATTATAATAATAAAATTACACTTTTTTACTATTTATCTGACATTAAAAAATCATGACAATAACACTTTCTCAATAAATACACACTAATTTATCAATACACATTCACTTGACATTTCCACATATTTTATCTTTTATTTCACTTAATTTACATTAATTTGTAACAAATATGGTCATAAACGATTAATAAACACTTTTTATACAAAACCCAATACATACTTTATCATATTTTTGCATTTAAAACACTTTTTTTGTTAACGTCAACTTTTGACGGATTCTTGACGTTTTCGCGTCAAGAAAGCATCAACCCGTTCCCCCAGGGTTGTGTTTCATTTTTAAATGCAAACCCGATATTTATTTTAATTGATTCTTTACAAATTATTTATGTTCCCGCTAAACAAAAATGAAGGATCTAATATGGCTGTCGGATATAAAAAAATTTCTTAAAACTTTACAGAACTTGGTATATCTAGGTGTTTTTAAGGTCACTGACCAGGAATTCTTTTGTGGGCCTATATCCAGGGCAACTCCACGTTGAAACGGCGAGTAACGGAGTTATTCCTTGATACCCACACGGAAAAAATCTTGGGTGACGTGCAATCCCAATCGACGGAAAGTGGAGGAACTATAGTTTGGATGTGCTATGTTCTCAATTCGGGAAATCTACGTTCCCATGTTGGTGGCGCTGAACACCCAAGATTTGAGACTCAAAACCTTGGGACTGCAATAGCCGCATCTTGGGCGTTCAGCACGCCCAAGTTGGAAATGCAGCTCCTCCAAACTAAAGTCGTATCGCATTCGTACATTTTCGGTCTACTTGGAACGGCACGTCACCCAAGATGTTTTCCGTGCAGTTTTGTAAAAATATTCATGAATTTTTTAAAAAACCGACCGCCATGTTTGATCCGCCATATTTGTATTTTGATAATCTGCCTCTAAGTTCGTAATCAGCAACCCCAATAAAGCCTTAATACCGAGATTGAGGTAAATCCGTCAATATTTATAGAATTTTATTTGTCACGTAAAATCTGATATGTATTTTGAGGTTAGGAAAAATCCTGACGTGATGGAGCAAAACGGACTTCAGATTCGTTTTCAGCGACCCTAAAAACATATAATACACCAGGTTTGGTCGAAGGAACCTTTTAACGAATTTTTTTTGTGGACCTGTGTAATTATTCAAACAAATATTTTTGAATTAAAGCAGTCGATATTTTCTATATATTTGAATTAAGCTTACAAACTAATGCAATTAAACAAAATCACTTAAAATTATTTTTCTATTTAAATTAAGTATAATGTTTTCTCAGTGTAGTTTTCTAATAAATATTAATTAACAGGGTTGTTAGTTTTTCTATTTAAAAATTCCCTGACTTTTTCCGGTTTTTCTTTCTTAAAAAAGACATGGAGTGGAAAGGTCGAATGTATCGAAAAGTATCGAAGTAAAGAATGGGCTTAAATATGGCTCCTTTCTTAAAAAAGACATGGAGTGGAAAGGTCGAATGTATCGAAAAGTATCGAAGTAAAGAATGGGCAATATCCTTTCTTAAAAAAGACATGGAGTGGAAAGGTCGAATGTATCGAAAAGTATCGAAGTAAAGAATGGGCAATGAGAATGTAAAATATAAATAGAAGGGTCCTTTCTTAAAAAAGACATGGAGTGGAAAGGTCGAATGTATCGAAAAGTATCGAAGTAAAGAATGGGCAATGAGAATGTAAAATCTTAATACACGGAGAGAAAAATCAAGCGTTTGTAGTATGGAGACTTCTTATGCTAATTTTGTATGAACGTCCTGCTAAAGAGGCATGTTTTTATACCTCAGTTGCATGAAACATATACTAAAAAAGCATGGATCTCTTGCAATCGTAGTATACTGACGTCCCATGCGTTACAGGTAGAACTTTTATGCTGATAACGTAGAAATTTATACTGTCACGTCCCAGGTTAGGTACAATTTAATTTTAAGAGAGGGCGAACTTGTTCTTGCTTTGACTACTGAAGTAGTCACCTGGCAGATAGGAAGTTTGGCGGTTGAATTCAATTAATAAAATATATTTCACTTAGTTTTTATTTAAAAGAAGGTAAATTGTTTAATTATAAATTAACAGTCTTAATTAAGTCCTTTAATTTTAACAATATTGAACTTATAATTTCTTTCACAAGAAATACGTCTGATTAAAAGAAGAGAAAGAATTGATCTGCCTTGGCCTTCAAAAGCCACTTGAAAACCTTTGCTGAACTCCCCCTCTAAGGCCCTTCTAAGAGAAAGTGGGGATAAAACAACGTGCGCATTTTCTAGTCCACTCTCAAAAGATTTACTAAGAAAAGATAGAAACTGAATTTTCTGTTGCATTCTATTTTTAGAATCTTTGGTCAGGCGACTTAAAATGAATCCTTTGTATATCTCGAGTTTATGTTTACTTCCAAATTTTAGAGTTGTTTAATAGAAAGAGGCTTCAAGAGTTCTTTGAAATTGTATAATATTATATTATGTTTGAGATATAATTTCATTTATAATTGGAGTTTAGTTTAAATAATGAATTTTAAATAATATAAATAGTGAAAATAAAGAATATAATAAATTATAATTTATAATTTATAATTGTAATTTTGCAAAATATGATTAATTATTAATTATTTATATTTGATTTTGAATCTTCCCGCGTTTTACCATTAGGGTAGAGTTCTCAGCAAAGTTTTCGTATTTCTGTTGTTAGAATATGAAAGTGGCGTTATTTACATTGTTAATTCGACGATAACGTCACAATACAAATACAGCAGAAGTTACGCATATTGCGCATGTGCATTCTTTTACGAAATAAGCTTAAGGGTACGGTCCCATGCTGAGCAGAAAACAGAATGCAAAGCAGAATTTCGTGAGTGCAAGAGAGATAGTCAGATATCACTATCCTTTCCACTCTCACGAAATTCTGCTTTGCATTGTGTTTTCTGCTCAACATGGGACCGTACCCTAAAGGCCTACGCAGAATAGAATCTTTAACCGGAACCGCAATCGTAACCGTTAGCGTAAGAATGAGTTAGAGAAGGATAAACAATATACCTATCCTTCTTTAACTCATTCTTACGCTTACGGTTACGATTGCGGTTCCGGTTAAAGATTCTATTCTGCGTAGGCCTTAACTGTCCATACTACAAACGCTTGATTTTTCTCTCCGTGTAGAAGGGTGTTGTGACGGCAGGCCTAAATTCACGTAATTCTCCACTAGGGAAAAACACTACGTAACTCTTCGTACGGAAGAAACTAGGTAATAGCGCTAGGATTCAAAATTAATATCAATATAATAATTGAATTTTAATGTAAAATAAAAACGCATGCATTTATTTGCTTATTTCCGTAAAGAATTTTATCACATGCAAAAAATCTAAAGAACGAAATAGAATGGCAACCAAACATGTGCTGCTTTTTGAAAAGGAATAATAGTTAAAATTACAGATGTTGAAATAGTCTGCGAAAATGAGGCAAATGTCACGTAGGACACAAAAAATTAGAATTGAAAAGAAACAGAGTTTATTTCTATAAAAAAATAGCCTTTTGAGAAATACATATTTCCGAACTTCGAAACCGTTGGGAAAACCCAAACATGTGGTAGCAATAAAGAAGGGACCGTGGGACTCGGGCCTTACTCGAGTCCCCGGTATAAAAAAAAGGGTATTGTATCGTCAGGAAAAACCTATGACTCATCCTTCGTATATAAGAAAAAGAAATGAGCTTTCTATTTAATTACAATATTCAAATTTAATATGAATTTCACATTCCTAATTCTATGTATGTCACTAACAATTTTATAAAACAACGATTATAAATTGATTACTGTTTACCATTTCATTACTAGTTAAATAATTTGATACTCTTAATTAATGATAAAAGTTTTAATCACATATATAGAATTTGTTAATTAATTTATTGATTCATTAAATAACAATAATAATAATAAATAATAATAATAATAATAATAAAATAAATAATAATAAGTTGTATTATAATACAAATTATCTACGTTATTGTAATATCTTATTAGTAATTCAAAGTTACCATGATTCTATGGTAATTAAATATACAGATGCAAAATGTAATTATCATACTCCGAATGAATTTAACTGCGAAACCGATTATTATATATTTGGTAATTGACGAAACAAATATTAATTAACTTTATATATTGTTAATGTTAAATTTAAATAATGAAAAAATAGTATGAATGTGTAAATAACTTGTAAAATAACACTCCGTCAGGGTTGTATTGGTCACAGGGAAGTTCAAAGGAAGGGGTAGTCATCCCCTCTACTCAACGCGCGCAGGGTCCTATGGGGACCCATGGACCACAGGATCTCATCTCGTCAGATATCTCCGAGCACTCTTACCGATTACTTGTAATCTCTCGGCTCGAACTTGTAACTTTTACTTATTACTGTTGATTAAAGTAACCAATTTAAAGTATTTCTTGTTGTAATCATTATAAAGTAGAATTTGAATCTCCCACCTATTTACAGGGTACACTTTAGTGTTTTAGCAGTTGAATTCCCCAACATTTTAATATTCAAAAATCCCTATTTTTGTACTTGGGACGTGACAGGTGTTTTTAAAATTGTTTGTACATGTGAAGGTGGCGCTGCAGTCGTATGTTTGTTACGAGCGACTACCATCTTGCTCGTTAACTTTCGATATATCGATTCACGAGTTATCGAAGCGCGAAATTATAATATTTCGTTAATAAACTTAATTATTTTTAGTATTTTCTCACGACTTTAGACAAATATTGACGAGACTGAACAAGAAAGTTTGACTATTGTAAAATATAATACTTTACGGTTTAATAGTATCCAAATTCTGAATATGTATTTGAAAATCAACATTTCTTAGAATTGCCATAAATCAAGTAGAATATCGAAAGAAAATGTAATCTCTAGTTTCTTTAGAGTCATATAACCGAGAAACCCTCGAAAGAATATAAAAAATATCTCAAGTGTCCTTTTCCATAGGACAATGCAACATATGTTTACCATACTTGTGACCATAGAAATGGCTTCGAAAGTCACGTACACATAGACTTTCATTATGCGACGAACCTTCCCAGATAACAAAATGCGCGTTGTGTGCTACTAATATCATCTGCACGCGTGCCGATTTATCCGCACTATGCGCGTTCACTGGACCACTCAGATGCGTCATCATATGCGATCCATAACTGTCGCATATTGTGATGGGCACATGCGTGACGGTATAATGCGAATAAATTATATTTATACTTCAGCCTTATTTGAATTAAATAAAAAGAAAAGATTATTGACATTAGTAATTTTTTTTAAATTAAAATGTTATTTATAAAAACGATTTTAATTTAATATTTCAGTACAATTTTGGAATTGAAATTGTTAAAAACTTCCAAATTCTTTTTTTGAGGTTATATCTAATACAACAAAAATATATATGTACTTTAAACAAATTAAATTTAACTTTCTTATTTTGCTGCAGTACTAAAAATTAAATCCACAATAATTCCTCACAATAATATCGCAATAAAAAACAATAAAAAATGAAATCACAATAAAAACTTATTTTGATAACACACCACAAACAATGCTGTCGCCATTATAAAATGTGTGATTGCCGATACGGGTGGTTGTGCATCATTAATTGCGTGCGTATTAAGTGCAGTTCACTGCACACGCATTCACAGCATTCGCACTGTGGATGGTAAAATGCGTATGGATTGACTCTTCTAGCGAGTCGCACTTGTGAACGGAACATGCTTATCATTTTGTATCACAGGCGCTTACGAAATGCAGTTCACAACACTCGCATTATTACCAGCGTCACAGACGATAGTAAGATGCGTATATGAACCGACTCATCTGGTAAGTCGCAGTTAGTGCAAGAAACATGCGTTTAAATGCGACGCACGATTGTTATCTGGGTTAATTATCAATTGTATAATATGAACGTTATGAACAATTAACAACAATATTATATTGTTATTAATTATACAGTTTGAATGTATTATATGGAAATAATATTATTATATATATCTACCTATATTACAAAAAGATATCGCCGCCGCCGCCGCCGCTGTTTCAAGATCCTGTAAGGGCGCCCTATCCCAAAGGGGCCGTCAAAACTTATGTCAAAATTGACCAATTTTTTTACCTATAGGTCAAAAAGAGGATAACGGCCTCACATTACGTCAAAATCTATGTCTAATTTGACCTATTTTTTGACCTGTAGGTCAAAAAGAGGATAAATAACAGCCTCACATTACGTTAATATAGGTCAATTTTGAGGGCAGTTTTGACCTAGGCGTCAAAATTTGACAAAGAATTCAATTTTGAGGGCAGTTTTGACCTAGACGTCAAAATTTGACAAACAATTTCCGCTACCCTCAAAATTTAGGTGAATTTTAAGGGCAGTTTTGACCTACGCATCAAAAATTGACAAAGAATTCCCGCTACCCTCAAAATTTAGGTCAATTTTGAGAGGGCAGTTTTGAGCTAGACGTGAAAGTTTGACAAACAATTTCCGCTACCCTCAAAATTTAGGTCAATTTTGAGGGCAGTTTTGACCTACACATCAAAATTTGACAAAGAATTCCCGCTACCCTCAAAATTTAGGTCAAGTTTGAGGGCAGCTTTGACATAGACGTCAAAATTTGTCAAACAATTTCTGCGCGCAGACTTAATGATGAGATGAAGTTTGGCATCTGACCTAACAATGTAAGGTAATTTTAAAATTGTGTTTGCTCTTACACCTATAATTTTGACCTAATTTTGACGTTTTATTTTTACTCCCTCATTTAGTTACGTCATAATCTATGTGTAATTTGACTTTTATTTAACTACAACTTAAAAAGGGACAATAAAGGACAATAAACGTATCTATGATACGTCAAAATCTATTTAAAATTTAACGTCTTTTTAACCTATAGGTTAAAATGGGTCAAAATATATGTCAAAGTTTAATCTAATCTTTGACATATAGATAAAAAAGGTCCATAACGATTGTTACATTACGTCAAAATCTATGTGTATTTTGTCATGTATTGTATGCAATTTATTAAGATGCATTGATATTAAGAAAAAATTACTTTAAATTTATAAAAATTAAAATAAATATAAAAATAGAGATAGGGGGTTGGCGCGCGAAGCGCGCAGGGGGGCGAAGCCCCCCTAGTATATATATATATTATATTTGTAACGTATTAAAATAATTATAATATTATATCATGATATATTATCAATTTGGTTATCGTTATAATTGTTGTTTATATTTAAATATGATGAGTGCAGTATATGAGATTTATTGTTACTAGATATGATGTAAATAATTAATAATTGTGTAATTAGTATGAATGCAAAAGGGTCATGTTCACTTGTTGTGATACATGTTTTCAATACATAGAGTATGTTTATAAGTGTATTAGTGCAATGCAGTGTAAGTGTTGTGATTCTGAACGTTCTGAACACTCCATAGACTTTACAAACTCTATAACAGAGCATGCGCAAAGATTCTGCCATGGACCAAGGGCCAAATCATGATCCAAGTAACAAGGTCTCGCCAAAGTCGGGCTCAATTTTAACTCGGTTCGCGCACCATAAAAAAGCCGACCAATCATAGCGATTACCTGAAGCGACGACCATATTGAAGCGCTAAATTTTGAATCAAATACAGAAACAAATTTAAAGAACATAAAGAATAATAAATTAAAAGTAAAATAATTCTTTATTAAATATTAATATTTTTTATTAAATACTTATTATTAACTTGATACATAACATTCACATATATTTATTTATATATTTAAAAACATTACATTTATCTCTAATGCTGCAAGAACTGAAGGGACAATTTCTTTTCAATTTTCAGTGGATAAATGATGAGATAAATTTTGAGCCAGATTAACTAAGACAACCTTTTTTTATTTTTTGTATGTGTTTATATTTTCTCTCTTTAATAAAAAATTAAACTAAAAGAATTATGCAGTCACAAATATACAGTCACATATTATTATTATGCATATCACTTTTAACTTTCAATATATATACTGAGACGAAACTCCAGTAAGGACTAAACTGCTGCGTGGCACAGATTCACTTCGGTACAGAATTTAAATCATTAAAAGGTGATTAGTTGGCCACGTTTCTAGGTGAATCAGAGTATTTTCACTCTATTTTCACCTGGAAAACCTTAAAAATTTAGGGAATATTATAAATCTGAAAGAAACCTGGAAGAGCCAGTGAATGTTGCTTGGAATCTTGAAAATCAAATTACTATTTATTGCAATATTTATTATTATTATTAATAACTTTATATTTATTAATATTAATACTAATTAAAAATAATAATTATTATTAAAAATAAAATAACATTCATAATAATTTATTAATATTAATTACCATTTATTGTAATATTTATTATTATTATTATCAATAATTTTATACGTATTAATATTAATAATAACAATTAATAATATTTATTATTAAAAATAAAAATATATTAATAACAATAACAATCTTATTTTCTGGATTTGAAACACATTTAAAAATACGCGGCTAGACTTTCAATATGGTCGTCACTTCGTCCGCATTCTGATTGGTGCTTGGTTCCACGTTTTTTTTGCCTGCGCGTGGCGAGACCTTGTTACTTGGATCATGGGCCAAATGCTCTCTTACCAAATCAGTTCTACTTTGGAGTTCTTTCGTAATGTACTTCAGAGTAGTCCCAAAAATAGTTATAAGAATAACATCAACTTGTGTAATGTTTTGACTTTAATAAATGTATTGGGTTTACTCGCGAATTTAGTTGGATTAATGATTAATTAATATTATTAATTATTAATTGATCCTTCTTATTCGTGAGGTTTTTCCCTCCGTTTTAACGGAAATTAACTTGTTTTATTTGAATATTTCCGCCTTCCTTTTCAAAGGATTAAACCAAGGGTGTTTTCGACGTTGACACTCTGGGGCCGTATTCTCGAAAGCATTCGACAATTCTCGCATGCGTAAAATGTCGAATGGTTAATGTCGCATGCGACTCTGAAAGTCTATTCTCAATGACCGTTCGAGATAGGTTGTTCGAAAATTTCCGTGTGCGACATTCATACATTGTTGCCGTCGTTTCCAAATACTTATCTGCCAATCATAATTGAGGAGGAAGAGAACTTGACATATGAGAAAAATACAAATAGTTATCGAGAATAGCTTTTTCCATCTCGAATGGTCTGTCGCATGCGACATCTAGGGTCATCGATTCGAGAATACGGCCCCTGAGCGCTCTGAAAGTACGAAACGTGGTTGGTTGGGCTAGGGGAATTCTGAATGTTGATTGGCTGAACTTCAAAATTCATAGTTTTATGCTCTGGTTTCCACACTCTGTATCGCTCGGACCTTTGATACCGAGCGATACAGAGTGTGGAAACCAGAGCATAAAACTATGAATTTTGAAGTTCAGCCAATCAACATTCAGAATTCCCCTAGCCCAACCAACCACGTTTCGTACTTTCAGAGCGCTCAGAGTGTCAACGTCAAAAACACCCCAAGATTGAACATCAAATCAAATCGCGGATCTTACGCCTGCGCGTAAATAACGTAACTCCGCACGTAACATGTTATTTAAAAAGAGCGCGAATATATAAATTTTATTTTTGTTAAGAGAAAGTACTCATAATAAATCTTATTTTGCATTGTCAAAAAAAACGTCAACATTTCAAATATAAATAAGCAAATTATTAACTGAAAAAATTTGAATATTATTATTAATGAAATAATGGACTTGGACAATGGACATATAAAAACTAGCACCGTAGACGGCCGCTTGCGGCCGTCGGAGGAGCTAGTCATGATAAAATATGCATTTAAAAATAGTGTAAAGTTCGTTCGCATTTGAAGTTATGATGGAATTTCCGATTTTTTCATCATTTTCCCTGACTGTTTCCGGTTTTCCATATACTTTTGTATTTCCCTGACAATTCCCGGTTTTCCCCGATTTCCAGACCTGTTTTCCATTTGTATGAGAAATTATTCTTATACGATGAACTTGTTACATTAGTGTTATTATCCATTATTGTGTTCTCTATTTTTAATATATATTTTTTTTACTGAAAGAGCGTATTACGTGGATCAACAAAAAAATAGAAATAAAGAAAAATTGAAAAAATGTTTTTACAATTGAAATTTCCTCCGTATGTCATTATTAACTATAATAATCGTCGTATTCATTCTGTCCAGTCTGTCCACACCTGAAGTTAGTCATGGTTATTCTTTTGTTTTTTATTCGTTTTGATAGAAAATAGAAATAAAATATAAAATAACGATTTTTTAACAAAATTTATGCTTTTGTTTTTTATATGTTTTGATAGATAATATTACATTTCTTTATTTTGTTTGTATTTTTTTTTATTTAATGATATTATTTTTATTTCTCAAATAATTCAAGAAAATATTTTTATTAATCTAAAAAAATTATTAATATTATTATACTATTCATTATTTCCTTTGATTCTAAAAAATTAGCATTTTGTAACAAACATTTTAGAAAATTAACAAATGTAAATCCTGTAAAATATTTTCTTTTTTTTAATATGAAAAACTTTATTACTTAACAAAATTTTGACTTCTTCCTTGACTCTAAAGAATATTCTGATTCTCTCTAAAAATGATTAGATACTCCAAAAAATGTTCCATTACATTTATTTACGAATTTCTTAATTCTAAAATTATTTAAAAACATCAATTACTTCTTTTCTAAATAAATTTTAATCATTATTATTTTCCCACAGGAATAAATTATTTTTAATAATTTTTGAAAAAAGTTCTTTGAGAATTTTAAAATCCATTTGTTTACGAAATTTAAATTATTCAGAAATTCTTCAACTAAATACGAATTAAAAAATAAATACTTCAAATAATTTCAGAAAAAAATTCAATTAAACTTTTTTAAAATAATTAATTCTACAGAATTGTTAGTTATAAGTATGAAAAATACAAATTTTTAAAGAATCTGATTTGGAACCATTTTAAAATTTAATTATTTCTTAAAATTCATGCTATAATGCTTTTAATATTCAATTATTATGTAGAACTTTAACTGAAATTCATTTTGAAATAAATTTTTATTAGAGAATTCAATAATTTGAATGCAAAAATAAATAAATTATTGAATAATTAAAATTTCTTAAAATTTAAGTCTGATAAAGAATTTTATCAAGACATTTTTAAATTAATTTTTTAAAGGCACAAATATGAAATTTTATGCAAAGTTAGCAAAGCAGTGATATATTTTGTAAATTTCAATTTTTAACGAAATTTTTTAAAATTTTTTAATTATTTTTTGTGATTAAGTATAGTTAAGTGATTAAGTACCAGTTTTTATTGTTAATAGGCATTATTATTAATTATCTATTAATACTAGGAGAAACTACACGCGCGTTTTTTTAGCTGTCACCTGTAATAATTTCAAAAGATAACATTTTTGTAATTTTTCATAAATTTTTCGAAGAATTTTTTATTGAAATTTTGTAAAGATAATCGGATTTCTTTTGAGTAATGATAATAATAATAACAATAATAATAATAAATTAAATACTTTGTTTGGCAGGCGTGACATTTACTACTTATTTATATTATTTATAAAAAAAAATTTAAATACAAATTTCATAAAATTCAATTATTTTTTTAATTTTTAAATAAAAAATTATTCCAAAATAATTTTTTCTCGATAGTTTTTCAAAAATTAAATTATTTAAGAAAATTAATTTTAAATCTGTAAAGTCTAATTATTGTTAAAGACAGGAAGAGTTTGAAATATATAAAATCTTTTCAATGCTCAAGAATAACATTCAGAATTTTCTTATGAATTCTTGAAATTGAATATTATTCCAGCACTTTTGACAAAATTTTCTGACTTTTTCCTGATTTCCCTGAATAAATTTAGAAAAATAGTGATTTTGTGTAGAATTCTTCTGAATAATTGAATTTTTGAATGTTAATGATATGAAAATAATATTAATTAATTTTGACTAGAAAACTATTAGAAACAAAATAACAAATAAATAATTAATTCTAATTAAATGTAATTTATTTTTGATAATTAATAAGTCAAAAATAATGTAATGAACATATTTTTCATTATCGTCTCATTGGCATTCACGCTTTCATTAATTTTCATGTGACATGTAATGTAAAAATTAAATTATTGTTATATATATGTTAAAAGTGAAACAAGAAACTTCACGCGCGCGTTATTTGTGCTAGTTCTATTAATAATTTGAAAAGAATGTTAGAGTTTAATTTAATTACCATGACACAGAAACGAAATGTTCATTTTCTTTATTGATGTTGCACTGTATTATGAAATCAGCTTTTAAGACATAGAGTCTCGATGTACAAAAATACAAATTTGAGAAAAGAAATTTTCATCGTCGTTGTTTAAATTAATATTGATTAATACACTGAGAGACCTTTGGGACTGTAGCGGAACAACGTATGTGACAGCAGCTCCACTATGGTTTTGGTGCGCTGCGGTAAAATTTTGGGCGCGTGACAGTCCCAAATGTTGGTGAGCAGCTCACCGAAGTAGTGGGAATGCGGCCTTTGGTTTGCAGCTGAACAACTTTGGGACTGTCACGCGCCCAAGATTTTACCGCAGCAACCCAAAAGTATAGTCCTGTAGCCTTCCTCCAAAATGGTCAGTAGCAGCCTATCGAAAGTCTGCTGCTGACCTAAAGGTCTCTCAGTGTAGGATTAGAATAGTGTTCCGTCGTGAGGTGGTGGGGGAGGTGGAGGTCCTCTTGGTGGGAATGGAGGTCTGAATGTAGGAGGAGGTGGTGGGGCATTTTGCGATACGGGAGGTGGTGGTGGTCTCCAGCCAGGTGGTGGCCTTGGGGGTGGTGGCTGGAACTGAGGAAACTGCCCCTGAGGAGCGCCCATGTTCCACGGTGGCGGTGGTGGCATCATTCTTGGAGCATTTTGATTTTGCCCTCCGGGAATTGGCATTGGCGGCAATGGTGGTGGCATGCCTGGCGGCAGTGGGGGATGGGACATGTTCATGGGAGGCAGGGGCGGCGGTGGAATTGCAGATGGGAATTGTGAGGACGGGGGAGGAGGAACTGGTGGCGGCGGCGGATGTCCCATGGGTGGAATCGGAGTGCTCGGAGGTGGCGGCGGTGGAACCACCATGCCGTGATGATGGTGCATCATGTGATGCTGAGGATGCTGAGGTGGTACTTGGTGATGATGGTGATGATGGTGAACTGGCATTGGCGGCGGTGCCAATGGCGGTGCGTCGGCGAACAACTGATGAGGTCTGTCCGCTTGACTCAGTGGATTCTGTGCTGCCAATAATCTCTCCGCGGCACTTCCGTGTCTTTCGCCCTTAGCATCACGTTTGAATGCATAGGACACCGAAATTGGACGATTGCACAGGTACTGGCCGTTCATGGCTTCAATGGACGCATCTGAGGCGTCGAAAGATGCGAAGTTGATGAAGGCAAAACCCTTCGAATTTCCCGTCTCTGGATCTCTCATAATCTGCAAAATTTCATTATTTAAATATCCATTTCTTTAAATTTCTTTAATTTTTTTTAAGAAACTTAGAAAAAAATTAGTTTAATTCTTGGGACATGTCCCGAATCAAATTTAAGTGGATGTCAAAGTTGATACGATTTTTTAACAGAAAATCTATGTAAAAATCGGGACTCAAAAAGTCACACAAATTTCATTTTATATTTCCCTGACCTATTATTGATTTCTAAATTTAACTACCTATTAAAACTTCAAAAGTTGAATAATTTTGTTAAATAAATATTTGAATTTATATATTTATTTTTCTACAGAAATTAAAATTTAAGAAATTTTAATTTCAAACCTTGTAAAATTTAATTATTTCTAAAAATTACCTTTCGAAATTTTATTATTTTCTAGAATTTTTAACTAAACTTCTTCTTTAAATCAAATATTTTTAATAATTTTCCAAAAGTTCTTTGAGAATTAAATTATATAAATTGAAAAAATTTAATTTTTTAAAATAATTGTAACTTTTTTTAGAAAAATTTTAAGGTGAGTTATTAGAAATATGTAACCAAAAATATTTTAAATAATTGATTTTTAAAAAATTATATTAAGAGTCATTCCATTATATTTCGACTAAAGTCGTTGCCGACTAATTTTAAAAAATTGTAATATTTTGCAAGAATGATTTTAAAGATATTAGGATCACCGAACAAAAAAAATTTTTTAAATATTTTTTATATTTATTGTAAAATAAGCATTAGAGCTGTGCAAAATTCGAACCGAACCGAGTTTAGTTCGGTTTTGGGGCGCCGAAATGTCGAATGTCGAATATTCGACATCCGAACTGGGCGACTAAAATGTCGAATTTTAGAATTCGACATTTTAGCGTACCAAAACCGAACAAAACTCGGTTCGGTTCGAATTTTGTAGTAACTCGAATGTCGAATATTCGACATCCGAACTGGGATAGTTTGAATGTCGGTTTTTCGACATTCGAACTGGGCTAGTTCGAATGTCGAATATTCGACATTCGAACTGGGCTAGTTCGAATGTCGAAAAACCGACATTCGAACTAAGCTAACTCGAATGTCGAATTTTCGACATTCGAACTAGGCGAAAAAATTCGAACAGTTCGGTTCGAATTATTTTGCACAGCTCTAATAAGCATCTAAAGTATATGAAGTCGTAAAAACTATCACATTTTCATCTATTAGAAAATATTAAAGAAAACACATAATTTACGATAAAAACGTAAAAAAATAATTAGAATTTATTAAGAATGAATTATTTTATTATTATAAATTGATAGAAACAATTATTAATAAGAAATATTAAATAAAAAATAATTTTAAAGTTTACATGGAAAATAACCTATTTTTGCAAATTTCATTCACTAAATATGAGAAAGAGAAATCATTAAATTGAATAAAACCTTATGAAATATAAAGTACCTGTGATTAACTTTTAATTTTTCTTATCACTTTCTTCCTGTTTTCTTCACAAATATTAAAAAATAAGCAATTAAAATTGGCACTTTGCTTATTTTCACGATTTTCAAATGTAAATAACTTCTGCCCAGAAAAATGAAAAATCACGAAAATTGGGCAATAATTAATTCATCACTAGATACACTCACTGGAAATAGATTTTCTTTGGTCCCGAAGCTATTTTCCGAAATAATTAATTTTTAACTTTTTACTATTTCTATCAGGTTAATACATGTGATTTCTTTAAAACTGAAGTTGGTTCAAAACGATTAAACAAGAAGAGCTAACTTCGTCCTTTAAAAAACACATGTATTAACCTGATAAAAATAGTAAAAAGTTAAAAATTAATTATTTCGGAAAATAGCTTCGGGACCAAAGAAAATCTATTTCCAGTGAGTGTATCTAGTAATGAATTAATTATTGCCCAATTTTCGTAATTTTTCATTTTTCTGGGCAGAAGTTATTTACATTTGAAAATCGTGAAAATAAGCAAAGTGCCAATTTTAATTGCTTATTTTTTAATATTTGTGAAGAAAACAGGAAGGAAGTGATAAGAAAAACTAAAAGTTAATCACAGGTACTTTATATTTCATAAGGTTTTATCCAATTTAATGATTTCTCTTTCTCATATTTAGTGAATGAAATTTGCAAAAATAGGTTATTTTCCATGAAAACTTTGAAATTACTTTTTATTTAATATTTCTTATTAATAATTGTTTCTATCAATTTATAATAATAAAATAATTCATTCTTAATAAATTCTAATAATTTTTTTACGTTTTTATAGTAAATTATGTGTTTTCTTTAATATTTTCTAATAGATGAAAATGTGACAGTTTTTACGACTTCATATACTTTAGATGCTTATTTTACAATAAATATAAAAAATATTTAAAAAATTCTTTTTGTTCGGTGATCCTAATATCTTTAAGATCATTCTTGCAAAATATTACAATTTTTTAAAATTAGTCGGCAACGACTTTAGTCGAAATATAATGGAATGACTCTTAAAGAAATTCGTAAAATTCTAAAAATTAGTTTTTTAAAAATAGTTTTAAAAAATTTCAAAAGGAATAATAATTATTTTCTCTTCTAAAATGTTGTTTATTTCCAAATAATTGAAATATATTTTGTGTGTGCTTGTTTCTAGGTTATAGTGGTAAGAAATTGGAAGAGAAAAACCAGAAAAACTCCTCCAATTAACAAATTAATTTTTATATTTTTTTTTAGTATTATATCATTACTGATTAATAGCTGCAAGAATAGTTACGCCCCTCGTTTTTTTCGACATAAAAAAAAATTCGTGAAATCGCTTTAGTTCGGAACAGAATCGAGTTACAGCAAAATAATACATGGCAGCTACAAATATAAAATTGTAGCTAAGAAGTCAAGTTTTCAAACGGTCCTACTCATTTTTTTATTTTTTTTTAAATACATTTTCTAGACTCAAAAATCCAAACAAGAATAGTAATGCCCCACCCTACCCTTTATATGGAGATTTTTCATTAAAATTTTAGAGCTGTGCAAAATTCGAACCGAACCGAGTTTTGTTCGGTTTTGGGGCGCCGAAATGTCAAATGTCGAATATTCGACATTCGAACTAGGCGAAAAAATTCGAACAGTTCGGTTTGAATTATTTTGCACAGCTCTATAAAATTTTTAAAAAATCAATTATTTTCAAAAATTTTAATGAAATTAATTCAATTATTGTCAATAAGAGTTTACAAAATTTCAATTATTTAAAAACTTTTTAATTATAGGTATTTCGAAGTTTGTATTAGAAAAAAAGGTTTGAAACCTAAAAATGAATCAGAAACATTTTTCGAAAGCTTACCTTTGGTGTTTGGAGTATAACACCGAAAGCACTGAATGTGTCATAAAGTAATTTCTCATCGACTTCGGGATCTAGATTTCCAATGAAAATATTTGCCCCCACGTCGAGATTCTTCTGATGAGCCGAAGCCTTATTAACTCTAATAGGTTTCCCATATAATTTAATCATGTTCATTATCTTAATGGCATAATCGGCATCCTCCTCGCCCATAAATTCGACAAAGCCATAACCTTGATGCATTTGTGTTACTCGATCCTTTGGCATGTGTACATTGACTGTTGAAGAAAAATCACAATTTAAAAATTAAAAAATGTCCTTATTTCGGTTAGAGGAAAAAAATAAACAGCTTTTTTGTTATTATAATAATCTTACCGACAGGACCGGCCTGAACGAAAAGTTCCCACATGAGAGACTCGGAGACTTTGTCGTCCAACCCACCGACATATATTGTCGCATCTGTAAAACAAAAACAGCAAAAATAAGTTTAAATTATAATCGTCATTTATTTTAGTCTTAAGTTTATTATCTATGTTAATTTAAATATCTCATTTCTGTAAAACTTTATCATTTTTGTGAAATTAATTTCAAATTAAAAACACAGATACTTAAAATATTACTAAATAAAGAATATTCTTTATCTTATAATTACAAAAATTTAATTGACGTAGATTATAAAGTTTGTAAATGTTTAACATAACCTCAAATTCCTAATAACTTTTCTACCATTTTTAAAACATTTTTTGACAAGTAACAATCAGTTTACTATATAATGTTTCACTTATAATTGAATAAAACTTATATATACTAATAGAATTCTACAAATTTGGCAGTTATTAAAGGGATAATAATGAGAGCACTTTACCTAAAAGCTAGGACATTGAAGCTCTCACTGAATTGATAATTAAATAATAAATTGAAAAGACAGATAGAAAATTGATTGTTAACAATACTTAGAGAATAATTAACTAAATTTTTCTTGAAAAATACCTTGATTTCTTTCTGCAATTGGGCCGGCTGCCATTATTTGAAACAAAACGTCAACCGACTTGACGGACTTGACTAACTTGACAACTTGTTGACAACAGTCAACACCAGGAAGGAAGAGTCAACACCAGTCAACACTGACAGTCAAGCTCAAGTTATAGTTTCTCATTTGGCTAACGTTGCTGAAAAGTTGATTTGACTTCAGTTGAGTAAAATGCGCATGCGCAATAAATTAGGAGAGAAGTTAAGGCCTAAGCACAATAGATTCGCGAAAGTCGTTCGCGAACGCAAAGCATGAGTTAGAAAAGGGCAGAGATATATTTGTGTCCTTGTCTAACTCATGCTTTGCGTTCGCGAACGACTTTCGCGAAACTATTGTGCTTAGGCCTTAAGTGCCAACGCTGAACATTTGAGAATTGAGGAGAGAAGTTTGAACACTAGATTTTGGAAGTTTTTGAAAATTTTATTGATGAACAAAAATTGAGAAAAACATATTTAAAAAAATCTATAAGCTTCTTAATTAACTTTCGTTTTTCATTATAAAGTTAAAAAAATAATTCGACACAAAATACTGGACATAAACGTATATTTTTTTACTTCATGTACAATTGTACAGAATTGTTTCTTTTATTCTACTGAAAGAAAATCCGAAATAATATTGAGTAATTGTAAAATTATCATAATTTAAGTAGAATTAAAATTTTCGAATAATTAAATTTTTATTCAACTGTCAGATTTTCTATAATTTATTCTAATAGTCAAAGAATTTTTTTTTATAACGTCAGTTACCAAATTCATTTTTCTCAAGTCTCCTTTTATCACAAAATATAGTGGGAAAAAAAATTGTTTTTCTTTTAATGTCACTATAATTGTTTCAACAAGAATCTCTCCCCCTCAAATAAAAAAAATTATTGTAGGAAGTAAATTGATTTTTTTATGAAATGAAATTAACTACTTGACACGCGAAAAACTTGCATTTTATAAAATTAAAAAGTTTCCTATATATTTTACATTTCTTTAAAAAATACGAGAATCTAGAATAAGATCGTTCACAGTAGCAGATTATAGTAAATTTTATTACTGACACACATCAATTTTTTTTTATTCAATCAGATTATTATTTCATTCAATTCAATTAGAAAATAGCTAAATAAATATTTTCAGCTGACACATTTATCTTGAAAAATAAAACGCAAAATGATTTCCATCCTTTGGAAAATTTTTATGTAAATCAATGAATGCCAGTAGAAAATACTGTTGACATTTCGTTGTTATTTCAGTATTTATGAATTTCTTATACCAAGTGCCTGTTCAAGTTCCGCTCGTTTTTGTTGTACTTTTGTGTAGAAATATCGACAAACAGCTTCTTGAGCCCAAGGTTGATAATAGAATTCAGCTCTCCTTTCTTCTTCCGGATTACCAACAACATCCGTCATTGTTTTTAAGTCTCTTGTCTGCGATATTATCCATTTATTGATAAATTGTTGTGGATCTTTTGCGAAACTTAGGAAAAATTCACGATTAGTTTTTAATTGAGTTATTGTGTCAACTGTCTCGTGAATTTTATTATCCAAACTTTGAATTTCCTGTTGACTCGCAGTTGATAGTAGAAAGTTGTTCATTTGAGTTTTTAATGTATCATCGACTTCCACGTCAATGTCGTAGCATGCAGTTTGTTTCGTTTCTGTTCCTGAAAATTCATTATTTCATTTTAATAATAATCTACAATTTCAGGGTGTCCAGCGATTCTTTAAAAAAAAATTCAAGGACTTTTCAAGGTTTTCAAGGTGCAAAATAATTTTTTTCAAGGTCCATTTTTAGGGTACTAATTTTCAAAATATTTGTTATTTATAATCGAGTGTAATAGAGTAAGTTCTGTTTATAAGTTTTCCTTAATAAGTTTATTTCAAGTAAATTTTTACTTACTCTCTAAATTTAAATACTAATTTGATTTAGTGACTGACTTTTTTCTTTTGAAGAAGTAAATTTTACTAATAAATAATCATTTCTACTAATTTTTTAGTGAAATTTACTAATTAAAAAGCAAAAAGTCAGTAACTAATTAAAATTAATAAATATTTTCACTAATTAAAATTTAGGGAGTACTTATAAACAATTTTATAATTTCTACATACATACAATAGTTATTCATAAACAACTTTAAATACATTTAGTATTGTTGAATTTATCACATGGTAAAATTATATTAGCATAAATAAGAAGTTATCAATCCTCCAAGTCAATCAATTGACTTGGAGGATTGATAACTTCTTATTTATACTAACTTTAAATACAATTTATTGATAAAATATTAGAAATATAAGGAACATAGATTTAAGAAACATCAATTAAAATTGTTTTTAAATAATTGAATTCTTTTGGAAATTTCGATTAAAAATAATTGATACACAAATTATTAAATTAAGAAAAATTTTTGAAAATACATTGAAATTTTGCAATGAGGTTTATTAAAATTTTTGAAAATAATTCAATTTTATTACTTTTGAAAATAATTAAATTACTGCAAAGAATTGAATGCCAAATTTTAAAACGAATTTTATTAAATGAATATTATTAAAATTTTTGAAAATAATTGAATTTTATTACTTTTGAAAATAATAATTGAATTACTTCGAAGAATTTAATGCCAAATTTTGAAACAATTGATTTTTGCGAAAAAATTTATGCAAATTCTATTTTAAATAATTGAATAAATGTAGAAAAATTTTTTTTAAATAAGTGAAAGTTTGTGAAGAATATTTTAAAAAATTTGTTTAATAATTAAATTCTTTCGTGAAATTTTATTAAAATAATAGAATATTGAAAACCATCGAAGAAAGAACATTTTTTTAAAATAATTTGAAAATTTGCCATGATTTTTATTAAAATTTTTAAAAGTATTTGAATTCTTCTGATGAATTCTATTATTTATATTAAAATTATTGAATTTTGCAATGAATTTTATTAAAATTCCACAAAATAAATGAACTTTGTCGAAGATTATTGTTATTTACTTATAAAGATAATAATTGAAATGTTGACCAAAATTTTCATTTTGATTTTTTAAAAATAATAATTGAATTTTTGAGAAGAATGTAAAGAATTTTTAAAATAATTGAATTCTCGTGATTGATATTGTTATTTATGAAAATAATTGTATTTTGCAATGAATTTTATTAAAGTACCTGAATATAATTGAATTTCGGTGAAGAATTTTTATATTTATAAAGATAATTGAAATATTGACGAGAATTCAATTTAAAACATCAAGAAAATAAATCTCACTTTTATGAATTTTAATTTTTCAAGGTTTTGTCATAAAATTCAAGTACTTTTCAAGGTTTTCAAGGAGCAAAAAAAATTCAAGTACTTTTCAAGGTTTTCAAGGTTTTCAAGGTAGCTGGACACCCTGAATTTAATTAATTATTAAATATATGTAAATAAAATAAATATGTAAAAAATAAATATATATAATTATTAAATAATACAACGATTATTAATACAGATTAATTTTATCAATAATAAAAAATAATATAGAAAGCAGGCGATCCGAGGATCGACTTTAAGGGTAAAAAAAAGTCGTCTATTTTATTCAGACTTTTGTCACAATTTGATTTTCTATTAGGGTCATTCCAATGAAAACCGTCTAGAGCTGGTTGCTCGATGATTTTAAAAAATGATGTGATTAATATATAATATTCTTCAATAAAATTGGATTATATTTTAGTGGTTTATAGCCCCAAATATATTTTACATTCTTTTAAATATTTTTTTTAAATGTCTAACTGTTTATGCAGTCTAACATAACCCATTTTGCGAAAACTCAGTATAAATCATTAAAAATAGATTATAAATACTGATTTTTATTTTAAATAAATATATTTTTGCTAAATTCATTTAAATAAACGAAAATTATTTGAAAATAACTCACCAGAACAGATAAATCAGAATATTTTTGTACTTGCACAGTATAATAAACATGAATTTCTTTTTTTTATATCTTCTGTGGAGAAAAAGGAATTTTCACTAAACTTTTTCAAATTGATTTATTTTAAAATTATAAATTTATTTAAATTGAAATTTTTTTGGGACCTGTACTCATTAATTATTTAATAAATATGAAAAATTTTATAAATTTAACCTGATTTTGATTAAATTTTTATTTTCATGACTAGACTGAAGTTTGTTTTCTTTAAACGAACGACAAGGTGATGAACTTCAGTCCAGTCATGAAAATTTATTAAATAATTAATGAGTACAGGTCCCAAAAAAATTTCAATTTAAATAAATTTATAATTTTAAAATAATTCAATTTGAAAAAGTTTAGTGAAAATTCCTTTTTCTCCACAGAAGATATAAAAAAAAGAAATTCATGTTTATTATACTGTGCAAGTACAAAAATATTCTGATTTATCTGTTCTGGTGAGTTATTTTCAAATAATTTTCGTTTATTTAAATGAATTTAGCAAAAATATATTTATTTAAAATAAAAATCAGTATTTATAATCTATTTTTAATGATTTATACTGAGTTTTCGCAAAATGGGTTATGTTAGACTGCATAACCAGTTAGACATTTAAAAAAAATATTTAAAAGAATGTAAAATATATTTGGGGCTATAAACCACTAAAATATAATCCAATTTTATTGAAGAATATTATATATTAATCACATCATTTTTTAAAATCATCGAGCAACCAGCTCTAGACGGGTTTCACTGGAATGACCCATTATTCTGACTTTTCTCTCATTTCCAGAGAAAATTTTTACTTTTTCAAAAATAATAACTCCCATTCTAAGTTTTTATAAAATTCAATTATTCTCAAATAATTTTCTGATATTTCAGGCTTCGCACTCGATAATTAATTTTTAAAAAGTAGCAAAATGTAGCTTTAACCCTCTGCTGATGCTAACTTATCCCCACTCTATCGCCAAAGCACGTAACTCCCATAGTCCCCACCAGACGTCCAGAATGACGATTTTTGACGATAACGGTCGTTAGCATCAGCAGAGAGTTAAGACTGAAAAAAAGTAGTGAAAAGCAGCTATCAAAAAATTAAATTTGACAAATCAAAACTCTGGTTTTAATCGATTCACAATAGTTATTATTCAGTAAATTCCTGACTTATTCCAGATTTCCATAAAAAATATTCACTTCTTTTATTATCCTACTAATAACTACAACTCTATTGAAATAAATGATTAAATGAAGACTCGTATACTTGTAATCTCGCGGGACTTATTATGACTTGAGGGCATTATCGCACGGCAAATATCGCGGATAACTTATTTATTGCTTTTTGGGTTTTTGTAATAGTTACTTAATTAAAATATCGTAACTGTAAAAAATTAAAAGGAATAATAATATGTAGTTTTTAAAAATAAAAATGTAAATATCGCAAGAATTTGAATTAACAAAATTTATGCATTATAATAAATGAACGAATTCAATAGTAAACTAGTACCACAAGAAGAAAGATACTTGGTTTTATTATAATAATTTGATAAGTCTTATAATATAAAATAAAACTCTTTGATAAAATATTCTAAGGAAATTTTAATACCAGGAATTAATATTTTAAATAATTTCAATATAAAACCATCTTGACAATTTGAAAACAATTGAATCGTTTCAAAGAATTTTTTTTAAATTGTTGAAATTGTTTCTAAGAATTTTATTAAAATTTATGAGAATAATTTTTGTATTATTTTTGTATTTCAGTTTATTAGCTGATTTAAAGTAATGTAAATTCTAAAAAAAGGAGAAAGATCGCTTTGACTGTCACAAATCTAAAAAAAAAATATCCGAATAGTAGCAAATCGTAAAAAATGTAGTTGGTAATAGACTTTAGTAGATGAGTGCTAAAGCCTGTAAAATATTATATGTACGAATTACAAAGTTTCTAAATATAAAATTTAAGTTTCTTATTTTTATTGCAATCAGTAATTTACGAAAATATATTTATAATAAAAAATATTCCGTTCCATTGAACATTCAATACTTGTGGATCATAAAATACGAGCTTCATTTTAAAATTAATTTTATGTTTTACTGACACTTTGAAAACCAAAGTAAGAGTAAATTTAATTTAAAACAATTTACCTTCCACACTAATTACGTGATTGATGACTATAGGATCCGGTGGATGAAGTAGTGGATTTAAACGTGACGGAATTTCGGCAAATTTCATTCGAGGACAAGCAAAGATTTGCTCCAAATATTTATCGCAATTGATAAATTCCCTTTCGTGACTATCCTGAAGTTTGTGTGTCTTAATATATTGCCACAAAGCGGAAATAATAACAGGACGTGTTTGCGTGTGAACTCCAAGTAATCGCGCTAGACGTGGATCTAACTTGAACTATAATTCGAAAAAATTAAGCAATTACTTTGAAAATTCATTATCAATTTTGAATTAAAAAAAACTATATTTGAAAAAAATGAATTAATTAGTTTGAAAATCCATTACCAATTTCGAATTTAAAGAATTTTCAAACTTTGTTCCATGGATTTTAAATTTAAGTTTAAAAAATATAAATTTTACCTGCAAGGGCTGATAGTCAAGTAGTAAAAGAATAGTGCATCGGACATTTTTATCTCCTGGTCGCTTTACTTGGAAACCGTCTGTTTCTTGAGTTGTTAATGTGCGATGCCATTCAACTAGATGATTGTCAGGACCGTACAAATCCTTATCTAGTTCGATAACTAGGCTTTTGAAGAAGGACGAAAATTTTCTTTTCACCTGAAAAAATGACTTAATTACACTTTCGTCATTTTTTAAAAATTAGCAATATAGACTTAAAAGATTGTTTTAAAAATTAGAAAAATGAAATAAAAAGAATAAAGTAAAATAAAATTTGTTTACTTTTCAATGACAAATTTACCTTGTTGGGATCGTTTTTACTGTCGTCCAATAGTCTTCCTTCGACTCTAAGTTCCCAGGAGGCTACACAGCCCTCCTCGCCTTCACCAGGTTCCTTGGCCGGATAAAAAGTGTTCGAAATGAATATTCTAAGCTTACGTTTTTGCTTCATTGGACGTTTTAAAGCCTCCTGAATATCAAGACGCTTTCGCATTATTGTCGCGTCCAATTTACGTTCAAATGCAAGTAAATCCATGTACGCCTGTGATTCTGGCACCAAATCACGTACTTTTTGCGGTAGAATCTTGTCTGCCAATTTTTTCTTCTTCTTTGAAGTGGAATGTGAAAAATCACTGTTCCAAAAATACCTAAATGAGTTTTTGTGGAAATCATAGATTTAAAGATTAAAAAAGAATTTGGAAAAATTTGTGCATTTGTGCTAGGCCTTGATTTTGTTTTTATGAAGTCGACGTGAGTTTTTGTTGAAGGATGATCTATCTGTAAGTTTCAAGGAAAAACTTTGCGAATTTCAGTAGAGAATTTCTTTTAATAAATTATCTATAAGTTTTCCCTTGGTTAATAGTACGAGTTATTAGAAAGAAAAATATAGACAGTTTACGCATCTCACGCAACAAATAATGAAAGGAAATGAAACAAAAAAATAATAATGATTAAAAAATGAAACATACGGTTTTTGTTGGGACATTGGAATGCGCTGATCGTTACTTCTCTTTCCTCCTGGAGGATTTGGTATTGGTGCTTGGCGCATTCCTGAATATGGTGGATTTCCCCTCATTATACCACCAGGTCCGGAAACTGCATTTGACATTTGTGGAGGCGGTGTAAAACTACTTCTTTGTTGCATCTAATCATTTAAAGTCGCAGAATTAAATTACAAAACGATGTTTTTCTACAATAATTTAAAATACTTTTGTGATAAATTTAATTACCGGAAAATTTGGTCCCGAATATTGACGCAAATTCGGAGGTACTGACGGAGGTGGATAGCGTTGCGGAGGTGGGCCATTGCTTCCCGTGTTTGGCACAGGAAATCTCTGCGCCATGTTTATTTATTATTAACCTGTAACAAAAAATAAGTTGTCAAAATCCCGCAAATATTTGTAATTTCTAGAATAATATATTAAACCAAAAATTCCTTTTTTCGCACATATAAAATAAACTTTTCAATTCTCAAGATACATCCGTCAATACGATTTTTTCATAAATTTAAAAAATTGAAAATCACTAATTTTGACATTAAAAAATAAAATAATAAATTTACTCCAAAAAGTTTTCAAATTTTTTTGAAGCTTCAAAGTTAGCACATAACCTATAAATTTCTCACTGAATGTTAAACGAATATTCTAAATTAATGCAAGGGAATATTAAAAAAACATCTGTCTTTTTGTATTTAAAATACATTATACACACTTCAATGAACACAAGACACTTGGAAATTAATCGGAAAAAGAAAAATGCTATGTACAAAAATGACAATTGCAATCGCTCGAGTAGTAAAAATTTGATAACACTTGTGAGTATGCAGCAGTAATAATTGTAGAATAATTAATTTGAAACATTTACCAGTAAAAATATGAATGGATATAGGCATAAATGTGGATAAAAAAGCCAAAAGTCACAACATTAAAAAATAACCTATGTAGGCTTCGTTTTCGTAACGGATATGGTTGGGTAGATGAAAATCTGAATATATGACAAGCGCAAGAATTCTTGCTTACGATTGGTCCATATCATTTCACGGTAACAACCTCAACTAATCAGAGCTTTGCATTCCTCTGTATCGATCTTCACATCTGCTGTTTATCGTGATTTGCGTTCTGTTACATAAGTTACACACTGTGTGGTATGCATTGATAGAGATGAATCCACATACCAAAATGAATTGCACATTACACGCACTGTAAAAAAATCTGGTGTAAAATAACACGAAACTTGTAATTTCACACATCAAAATTATAGGTTGTACGTAGTAAATTTATTTCGTTCCAAAAGTAGTTTTACTATTTTTAATAATTTTACATTATACGACTATGTAATTTAATAGTTTTGTGTAAATTTACTACGTCCGACGTAGGAAAATTTGATCACTATGTCCGACGTGGTATTTTTACATTGCGTGTATTTCTACACTTTGACGTAATATTACGTCGCACGATCTGTACAATTACATGGCGAATGTAATTTTCTTATTCCTTTAAGATTTTCAAAAGATTTTCAAGTTTTTATAAATAACTCTAAAAAAGTGTATATAATGTACATTTATAGAAAGTATATGCTAATTTATAAGTAAATAATAATATAACAAAAAGTTTTGGGCTATATTTCATAAATACAAAAAGTTACGATTGAAAATATTATTTCAAAAAATATTTGCAGGTTATGTAGATTACAGTCGGCGTGTAAAAATACCACGTCGGACATAGTGACCAAACTTTCCAACGTCGGACATAGTAAATTTACAGCAGATTTTTTTACAGTGCGGAAAAACCTTTGAGAAGTCTGTCTTCCCACTGTCACAAAATTTCGCTTCTCACTGCATGGAAAGTCTGATCGCCCGCCACTGGGTGCGTAGCATTACCGTTTTCGATAGACAAACTTCCCAAAAAGTTTAGAAAATTACAACTGGGTACGTTGGTCACCCAGTTTGGGAGTGCAGATGAACAAGTTTAGTGGTGGCGCTGACGCATAAGTTTCGGGTGAGCAGACTGCTTAAGGCCGCAGTCCCATGGCAGCGTTTTGCGTTGCGTTGTAATAAGAGAGAATGCAGCAAACGTATATTTGCATCTTTTTCTCTCCCATTACGACGCAACGCAAAACGCTGTCATGGGACTCCACCCTAAAGGTTTTTCCGTGTATGGGCGGTATTCATAGTCGATACTTATTTCTTAAGCAGTGACTTAAGCTGCCACCTAGATTCATAGTCGTGCAATAAGCATTGCCTTAAGCCGCAACTTAAGCATATGCTTGACAAAGTAAATGCTTCGATTTTGAGATGCGTAGTCCCATCTTTAAGAATGCCAAGTATTCATAGTCAAATAAGATGATCTTAAGGGTGCGATCCCATGTGAGCAGAATACGTCGACCGAAAGCAGAAAATTTTGAGAGTGAAAAGAACAACAATATCTACCTATCTCTTTTGCACTCATGATTTTCTGCTTTCGGTCGACGTATTCTGCTCACATGGGATTGCACCCTTAGGCCAATGCAGAATAGATCTGTAACCGGAACCGCAATCGTAACCGTAAGCGTAGGAATGAGTTAGAGAAGGATAAACAATATACCTATCCTTCTTTAACTTATTCTTACGGTTACGCTTCGATTGCGGTTCCGGTTACAGATCTATTCTGCGTTGGCCTTTATTTGTCATTGCCGGTGAACTTATTTAAACGAATTGAGGTTATGATTTTAAGTCAACGTTTTACATGACTTAAGCAATTACTTATTGTCTTTTTATAAACATTTATAATAAGAATGAAAAGATTTTTTGTTAAAAACAATTTAATAATAATTAAAATTTAATAATTTAGAAAAAAGGTTCAAAATTTATAAAATTTTCACGAGAAATAAAAAGTATTTTTTTTCATCGAAATGTTGAAAAAACATTTCGATATGCATCCACATACATACATCCGGAGAATTTGTTCCCCACCCTGCTAAAAATAAAATCAGAAATAAAGAGAGAACGTCAGAAATTTTGATGTTTTGTGACTACTTTGACGATTCCTGAAGCTTTTGGTTAATTCTGACTAAAGGATTTTTTATGCTCCTGTTCAATCCTGATGTTTATGGATTGTGATTATTGAGCATTGAAATCTTTTTTTTTTATTTACAGCCCCTCACCGAAATATAGCCGGTAAATGTAAAGTACCGTTAAAACTTGAAATTTGTGCGTAGCTCTTTTTTCACAATAGAATTGCGGGTCTATTGTTACGAGGTTCGGGTCTCTAACCTAATTTTTATTGCTCAAAAGTTTTGCAATTTTAAAATTTCAAGTAAAATGAATATAAATTCAAAATCTAGAAATCTCCACAATTACAAATATCTAAAATTTATTATAAAAAACATTTTTTTAAGGAAACTGTAACGTATCTCGAAAACCGTAATTGTTAAATAAAAAAGGATATCATTTTTGAATTTAAGTTCTAAAGGATATACTGCATGCATAATAAGAGCATATTGTTAGATAAATTCTAAGTCGATGAAAAACAAGTATAATGTTTAAATAAATATGAATATAAACAAATAAAAAGATTTTCCTTCAATTTTATGACGGTCAGTTGACCTTTTTCCAGGTAAAAAAGGGTGTCGACTTTGTATAAAAAACCTGACTACTTTTGAAGCTTTCTGATTAAACATTACTCAAGCCTGACGTTTTGTGGCTGCAATCGTAACAAATGCAGCCTAAAAACGTCAGAGATTCTGACTAAATTTCTGTCGTTTTGTGATTTTATTTTTAGTAGGGCATGTTGAAATATTTATATACGCTATACTTGAAAATTTGTAAAAATAATTGATTCTAAGAAAATCGACACCCTATGAGGAAATAAAACTGTTAATATTACATAATTATTAAAAATACTATTTTTAAAAATTTTGTAGTTCCAAATGAAAGTTAATTGTTTCACCCCTTTTGTATGCACTCTTGATTCATTGTTTTAGGAAAAATAAGATTTTTTTATAAAAAGTTGCAAAAAAATTCATTTTACAATAACTTTTTTTAAACAAAATTTTTTCTGTCGTTTGTTTGTTAGAAACAATGGCCAAATAAAAATGCTTTTTTTTATTTCGATTATTATTATTATTTTTTAGCATTCGACGTTTTTATCATTCGACGTTTTGAGCATTCGACGAATTAACAGTTCGATGTTCTGACCCAGTAAGAAATGAAAAATTGAAAAGTATTAAAAAGATTCTATTCTTTTGAATGCCATTTCTGTCCAATACTTTTCTATCCAGTGAGAGCAATATAAATAGTAACGATATCAATCCTCTTGAATACCCAGTAAGAAAGCAACCCAGATAGCACGCAAGCTTCCTGCAAACTTGCAGCAAACTTGCACTGCAAGTTTTGCAAGATTTCAGTGCAAGCTTTCAGCAAGTTTGCAGCAAGCTTGAAATGTCTGGACTGCTGCAAACTTGCACTGCAAGCTTGCAGCAAGTTTGCACAGCAAGTTTGTGGAAAGTTTGCACAGCAAGCTTGCTGCAATCTTGCTGCAAAGTTGCAAATTTTTTTTATATATTCATAAAAAATTCTGCTTTTTGTACCTTTTTAAAATTTAATAAAATTAAAATTATTTGCAAAAAAAGGTAAAAAAAACATAATTTTTTATGCATACAAAAAAATTTTGCAACTTTGCAGCAAGGTTGCAGCAAGTTTGCTGAAAGCGTTCTACAAACTTGCTGTGCAAACTTTCTGCAAGCTTGCAGTGCAAGTTTGCAGCAGTCCAGACATTTCAAGCTTGCTGCAAACTTGCAGAAAGCTTGCACTGCAATCTTGCAAAACTTGCAGTGCAAGTTTGCTGCAAGTTTGCAGCAAGCTTGCGTGCTATCTGGGAAAGATTAAGAAGCATTAAAAAAATTCTATCCTTTTGAATACCATTTCTGCCCTATGCTTCTGAATTCTGCGACAGTAGTATAATAATATAATACTAATATTATTGACATATAGAATGTTCAATTGCTTTCAAATAACTGCACTCATGAATTTATTTGCTATTTTAAAAAGGAATAATTATTAAATTATCAGTTAAGAGGGTTAAAAGTGTTTAAAGGTCTCTGAAATTTTTAGGTTATGATTTATTGTCTAACAGAATAACGGCCCTGACTCGTTTAAATGACGTTAAATTGGTAAACAATCAATTTTTCAGCAAGTTTTTCTTTGAACACAAACACTTTTTACAAAATCTGCCACTGTATGTATACTTATAAATTACAAAAATCCAGAAGATTGCTTGAATGCATGCAGAAACGCGGTTCCAATGAAAAATTGAAAAGTGATGTAATGACAGGCTGTAATAATTTTGGATGGGATTGGAAAGCATTCAGAAAAAAATTTTGTCTTTGTTAACAATTACAAACAGAATTGAATAGCATTCATTTTTAGACGAAACGTGGTCCTATCATGGTATAGAAAAGTATTAGACAGAATTGGCATTCAAAAGTATTGGATAATTTCTACTACACCATAATTACAGAGTTTGAATTATTTCAATCCTTTTCAATTTTTCGTTTCTTATTGGGTGAGCATTCGACGTTTTTATCATTCGACGTTTTGATTATTCGACTACTTTACCATTCTACTACTTGGCAATTCGAACAGATGGCGTTTCGACTACTTTACCATTCGACTACTTTACCATTCTACTACTTGACATTTCGAACAGATGGCGTTTCGACTATTTGAGCATTCGACGATTTGAGAATTCGATGTTTTTAGCATTCGACGTTTTGATCATTCGACGTTTTGCACATTCGACGAATGGAAAATTCGATGATTTAAGCATTCGATGAATTAACAATTCGATGTTTTGAGCATTCGACAAATTGATAATTCGACGTTTTGAACATTCGACATGTTGACGATTCGATGTTTTTAGCATTCGACGTTTTTATCATTCGACGTTTTAAACATTCGACGAATTGAGAATTCGATGTTTTTAGCATTCGATTAAATGAAGATTCGATGTTTTTAACGTTCGACTAAATGACGATTCGATGTTCCCAGGTGCGATTTTTTGGTCGGCCCATAGTTGGGCCAACTTTTACAAAGTCGGTCCAACTTCTCGTGCCAGAGGTTGGGCCAACCATACAGATGATAACGGCGACCGTCTAATGGCGACGATGGTTGGCCCGACAACTCATAAGGAAGTTGGCCCAACTTACAATGCATATGTTGTGCCAACTATACATTTCAATGGTTGGTCCAAAGACTGACGCCAAAGTTGGCACAACTTTAGATGCGTAAGTTGGGCCAACCACAATTTTCAAAGTTTGGCCAACTTCAACAGCCAAAGGTAAAAAATTATTAAAAAACTAAATTATTTAAACAATTAACAGGTTATTATTAGCGGGAACATCAGATATAACCTTTACCTATTATTATTAAACACAATCTCATACATACATTTTCGAAAATATCTATCGCTCGCTGGGATCGAACCCCTAACCTAACGCACCGAAGACTTATACACTGACCACTACGCTACGCTCACATGGGAGTGCATAACGCAAAATGTATATTTAAGCTGCAACAGTCGGGCCAACCGTGGCCCAGAGTTCGGCCAACCAAGAAAGTTTAAGTCATTTAAACCGCATTAGACAAAGTTTTGCCAACCGTTGGGCCAACCGTGGCCCAGAGTTCGGCCAACCAAGAAAAATCAAGTCAATTAAACTGCGTTTCACAAAGTTTTGCCCACCGTCGGGCCAACCGTGGCCCAAAGTTCGGCCGACCAAGAAAGTTTAAGTCAATGAAACTGCATTTCTAGAGTTTTGCCAACCGTTGGTCCAACCGTGGCCCAGAGTTCGGACAACCAAGAAAGTTTAAGTCAATTAAACTGTGTTTCACATAGTTTTGCCCACCGTCGGGCCAACCGTGGCCCAAAGTTCGGTCAACCAAGAAAGTTTAAGTCAATTAAACTGTGTTTCACATAGTTTTGCCAACCGTGGCCCAGAGTTCGGCCAACCAAGAAAGTTTAAGTCATTTAAACTGCGTTTCTAGAGTTTTGCCAACCGTTGGGCCAACCGTTGCCCAGAGTTCAGTCAAACAAGAAAGTTTAAGTCAATTAAACTGTGTTTCACATAGTTTTGCCAACCGTGGCCCAGAGTTCGGCCAACCAAGAAAAATCAAGTCAATTAAACTGCGTTTCACAAAGTTTTCCCCACCGTCGGGCCAACCGTGGCTCACAGTTCGGCCGACCAAGAAAGTTTAAGTCAATGAAACTGCGTTTCTAGAGTTTTAACAACCGTTGGGCCAACCGTGGCCCAGAGTTCGGACAACCAAGAAAGTTTAAGTCAATTAAACTGTGTTTCACAAAGTTTTGCCCACCGTCGGGCCAACCGTGGCCCAAAGTTCGGTCAACCAAGAAAGTTTAAGTCAATTAAACTGTGTTTCACATAGTTTTGCCAACCGTTGGGCCAACCGTGGCCCAGAGCTCGGCCAACCAAGAAAGTTTAAGTCATTCAAACTGCGTTTCTAGAGTTTTGCCAACCGTTGGGCCAACCGTTGCCCAGAGTTCGGCCAACCAAGAAAGTTTAAGTTAATTAAACTGCGTTTCACATAGTTTTACCAACCGTCGGGCCAACCGTGGCCCAGAGTTCGGCCAACCAAAATAATGTAAGTCAATTAAACTGTGTTTCACATAGTTTTGCCAACCGTTGGGCCAACCGTGGCCCAGAGTTCGGCCAACCAAGAAAAATCAAGTCAATTAAACTGCGTTTCACAAAGTTTTCCCCACCGTCGGGCCAACCGTGGCCCACAGTTCGGCCGACCAAGAAAGTTTAAGTCAATGAAACTGCGTTTCTAGAGTTTTAACAACCGTTGGGCCAACCGTGGCCCAGAGTTCGGACAACCAAGAAAGTTTAAGTCAATTAAACTGTGTTTCACAAAGTTTTGCCCACCGTCGGGCCAACCGTGGCCCAAAGTTCGGTCAACCAAGAAAGTTTAAGTCAATTAAACTGTGTTTCACATAGTTTTGCCAACCGTTGGGCCAACCGTGGCCCAGAGCTCGGCCAACCAAGAAAGTTTAAGTCATTCAAACTGCGTTTCTAGAGTTTTGCCAACCGTTGGGCCAACCGTTGCCCAGAGTTCGGCCAACCAAGAAAGTTTAAGTTAATTAAACTGCGTTTCACATAGTTTTACCAACCGTCGGGCCAACCGTGGCCCAGAGTTCGGCCAACCAAAATAATGTAAGTCAATTAAACTGTGTTTCACATAGTTTTGCCAACCGTTGGGCCAACCGTGACTCAGAGTTCGGCCAACCAAGAAAAATCAAGTCAATTAAACTGCGTTTCACAAAGTTTTGCCCACCATCGGGCCAACCGTGGCCCAAAGTTCGGCCGACCAAGAAAGTTTAAGTCAATGAAACTGCGTTTCTAGAGTTTTGCCAACCGTTGGGCCAACCGTGGCCCAGAGTTCGGACAACCAAGAAAGTTTAAGTCAATTAAACTGTGTTTCACAAAGTTTTGCCCACCGTCGGGCCAACCGTGGCCCAAAGTTCGGTCAACCAAGAAAGTTTAAGTCAATTAAACTGTGTTTCACATAGTTTTGCCATCCGTTGGGCCAACCGTGGCCCAGAGTTCGGCCAACCAAGATAGTTTAAGTCATTTAAACTGCGTTTCTAGAGTTTTGGCAACCGTTGGGCCAGCCGTTGCCCAGAGTTCAGTCAACCAAGAAAGTTTAAGTAAATTAAACTGTGTTTCACATAGTTTTGCCAACCGTTGGGCTAACCGTGGCCCAGAGTTCGGCCAACCAAGAAAAATCAAGTCAATTAAACTGCGCTTCACAAAGTTTTCCCCACCGTCGGGCCAACCGTGGCCCACAGTTCGGCCGACCAAGAAAGTTTAAGTCAATGAAACTGCGTTTCCAGAGTTTTGACAACCGTTGGGCCAACCGTGGCCCAGAGTTCGGACAACCAAGAAAGTTTAAGTCAATTAAACTGTGTTTCACAAAGTTTTGCCCACCGTCGGGCCAACCGTGGCCCAAAGTTCGGTCAACCAAGAAAGTTTAAGTCAATTAAACTGTGTTTCACATAGTTTTGCCAACCGTTGGGCCAACCGTGGCCCAGAGCTCGGCCGACCAAGAAAGTTTAAGTCAATGAAACTGCGTTTCTAGAGTTTTGCCAACCGTTGGGCCAACCGTTGCCCAGAGTTCGGCCAACCAAGAAAGTTTAAGTCAATTAAACTGTGTTTCACATAGTTTTGCCAACCGTTGGGCCAACCGTGGCCCAGAGTTCGGCCAACCAAGAAAGTTTAAGTTATTTAAACTGCGTTTCTAGAGTTTTGCCAACCGTTGGGCCAACCGTTGCCCAGAGTTCGGCCAACCGAAACTGAAAGCCTTTTAAACTACGTTTGGATAAGTTGTGCCAACCTTTGTCGCCAAAGTTGGCCCGACGGTTGGTTAAACTCTGCATTTAATGGTTGGCTTGCAAAGTCGGGCCAACTGTGGGCACAAGTACTTGCCAAAGTTGGGCAAACTCTGGCAACCAAAACGACTAAATGACAATTCGATGTTTTGAACATTCGACAACTTTACCATTCTACTACTTGATAATTCGAACAGATGGCGTTTCGACTATTTAAGCATTCGACATTTTTATCATTCGACGTTTTGAACATTCGACGAATTGAGAATTCGTCGTATTGACGATTCGATGTTTTTAACATTCGACGAATTGATAATTCGACGTTTTGAACATTCGACGTATTGACAATTCGATGTTTTTAGCATTCGACGTTTTGTCCATTCGATGTTTTTAGCATTCGACGTTTTGTCCATTCGATTACTTGGCATTCGACTATTTGATCATTTGACGACTTGGCGATTAGGGGATATGCATGCGTCTCGAAGGATTCACGTACTTTTTTTCCGTGTGGTAGTCATTTCTTGTATCCTCTTACTTTACAACTTTTTTCCTAAAAATATTAAAATATTATGCATATTTTTAAGTTTTTTTGACCCCCCTCCTCTCCATTATAAGATATCGTTGTATTGATAGTTGAACAGGCGTGCATATGTCAACCTAATGCTACACACTTATATAAAAATAATTTGAATTTTTTTATGTCATAATATTATTTTGAATTCAATGGAATTATATGTACGAAAAGAATTTTTTGTCAAATGTTATAAATAATAATTAAAAATTTTCTGTTAAAAAAACTTTCTCTTTTATTTTTAAAAATATTGTATTTTGAAAAAATATAAAATCATTTTTGGATTCAGCGTAAAAAAATACATCAAATTAAAAAAAGAATGATTAAAATCGGTAAATAATTAACGAAGTTATGACAATTTTTGCAAATTTGAACGGCTGAATTGAGTTGTGGCGGCGAGAATCACGCTCCTCCGAGTACCCCCACTCCGACGTTTAGAGGTTGAAAAAAGGATATATTTACTTTTACTTGATGTAAATGAAAAATAAATGCACAAAACCTTATGTTCAATTTTTTTTCGTAAAATACATGTATTGAACTATAAGTGGCACAATTTTCAATTAAAAATATTAATTATTATCTAGTCAGGAATTTTTTGAAAAAAATAAACTAACTCCCCCCTCCTTGAAGCTAGGTCGGATTTTTTTTTTGGAAAAGTTTTGTGAAAACGAATGAAATTAAATTCCCTTTACACCAAATCGATAAAGTGAAAATTGACTGAGTTATTCCATTTGTTTATGTCAAAAAAACATACCCTTTTTTAACGTCTATTATTATGCACTTAGATAAAAAAAATCAATTTCCCATTTAAATGGAATCAAAATTTGACTCCTAAACTGTACTCTCGAAGAAAAAAAAACGAAATTCGCAGGTCCAAAAGTGGGGAAATTCTGTTGAAAAATTTCATGTTTTTAGTTAACAAATGGAATAAAACATAAACTATTTGTCCGATCGAGTTGACTTTTTTTTAAATTTATTCAGCTTCGCAAGGAGAATATTCCTGGTGAGTTGTAAACAAATTCAATAATTATTAACAAAGTTATTAAACAATTAAAAAAGTGCTATTTTTAATGGTTTAAATTCATTTGCAACTAAACTAATTAACCTTTTTCAACGTATGACCAATCATTTGAAAGGTATTTTTAGGCTCTACAACTTTCAATAACAACTTTTTCCTCTAAAATTTAACCGGAAGCAAGAGTCATCGAAAAACTACGTTTCTCGAACTTTGACGATTGTTTACACTATTTTTTGCAACCGGAAATCGAGAGCAAACCATGGGGCTCTTATATGGGGCCCCCAAACTACAAGAAACTATTGAGACTTTTCAGGTTGCACTTTTGTGCACTTTTTGCACTCACCGACTGGCCTATCACCGTAACCCACCAATACGGTTTTGTCGCGAAAACGCATTCACCGAACGTCTCCACCAATACTTTTTCTCTATTCTGAATACTTTTTTTTTTACTGGGTTTTTATCATTCGACGTTTTGAACATTTGACGTATTGACAATTCGATGTTTTTAACATTCGACGAATTGATAATTCGACGTTTTGAACATTCGTCATATTGACGATTCGATATTTTTAACATTCGACGAATTGATAATTCGACGTTTTGAACATTCGACGTATTGACAATTCGACGTTTTGTCCATTCGATTACTTGGCATTCGACTATTTGATCATTCGACGACTTGGCGATTAGGGGATATGCATGCGTCTCCAAAACTCGGCGTTTGTCTGCGAATGACTGCGTTGCGTTGATTTTAGCACACTGAAAAAAAAGTATTGAACCAAGAAAATTTTTCTTGGTTGAAGCAAATCGTGGGATTGAATACGGCCAAGACTATTAAAGTATTGATTCAAGAAAACAATTTTCTTGACATAGGATATTTGGGAGAATAACATATATTCTTGATCCAAGAAAATATGGAATTTGACCAAGAAGTTAGTCTTCTTATACGAAGTATGAAATGTATTAAATGAATAAAATATTTTCTTGTTCTAAGAATATATATAGTTAATTGAATTATTTTATTTGATTCATTCAATTTTTTGTAACGTTCGTTCAAGTAATTCAAGATTTAAATGAAGAAAACATTTATTTTGTGAGAAGAACAGATATTCTTGATCCAAGAAAATATGGAATTCGACCAAGAAGTTAATCGACTTGTACGAAATATAAAATGTATTAAATGAATAAAATATTTTCTTGTTCTAAGAATATATATAGATAATTGAATTATTTTATTTGATTCATTCAATTTTTTGTAACGTTCGTTCAAGTAATTCAAGATTTAAATGAAGAAAACATTTATTTTGTGAGAAGAACAGATATTCTTGATCCAAGAAAATATGGAATTCGACCAAGAAGTTAAGTAGCATGTAAGAAATGCAGAATATATTAATTCAAAATCATTTATGTATCAAATCAAGAAAGTATGTTCTCTGTCCAAGAAAATATTTTCTTGATTTGAGAAAATTTATAGATTTCAATCAAAAAAATACTTTCTCAATACAAGTAAATTATTTACTTAAATTACCCCCCCCCCCTTACCCCCATCCCATCTTTTCTAATACTTAGGTCAAACATTTTTATTATTTAATTAATTAACATTTATATTTTTTATTTAAATAATTGTTATTTTACATATATATTTACATTTAATTATTACTTAACACAAATATACCTTGAAAGAAAATTTTCCACGGTCGGAGGAATTGAACTCGGGTTGCACGCACCAGAAGCCGTCACGCTACCACTATGCCATCCTAGCCTCAATGGACAGTTTTCAAAAACTGATATTTAAGTTGCATATACATTTGAAGAAAAATATTTTCTTGGATCAAGAACACTGGCATTGTGTTAAGTAAAAAAAAGTTTCAAAGCAAATAAATAAAATGATTCGATTCAAGAAACATGAATTCTCCACACAATACTTTATTATTTCGCTTAAGAACATGATATTCTGGATTCAATACTTTTTGGTACTTCGGAAAAGTAAAATATTTGGTTGAAATAATTACATATTAAGTTCTGCCAAATACTAAATTGTTAATTCAAGAATTCTGTTCAATGCTAATAATTACTTGACACAAGAAAATGAATTTCTTTCTTCAAATAAATATGGGATTAATTGAATATAATTTTTAATCAACTTGAAACAAATATTTACTTATATTAACCTTCGTATTTTCTTGAATCAGGATTATATGAGCGTTGAATTAAGAAAAAACTTTTTTAAAGGAAACAAAAGAATGATTTAATTCAAGATCTTACACTTAATTGAATTGAATAAATAAAATATTTCATTCCAGAAAATATAACATTCTCGCAAGAAATTAATGATTTTGAAACATGAGAATATAGAAATGCTTCAAGTAAAAGAAATGCTTAGATTAATTAATATTTCTTTGAAACAAAATAATTTTGAATTGAGTTGAAACAATTATTAACTTGTATTAATCTTCCCATTTTCTTGGCTCAAGACTATGGGTGTTGGATGAAATAAATAGTTGCTTTAAAGGAAATAAAAAAATTATTTGATTCAAGATACCAAATGACTCAAGGTAAATTACTTGACGTGAGAACATGATATTCTTGATTCAATACTTTTTCGAGACTTGGCGCATGTAAAACAGTTCGTTTGAAACAGTAAGATATTTACTTATGTCAAACCCATATTTTCTTATTTCAATAACTTTGATCAATGCTCAAAATTACTTGACACAAGAAAATAAATTTCTTCCAATAAGAAAATATGGGTTTGTTTCAAATAAATCAGGTCAAGAAAATGCATTTACTTGATTCAATGAACTTTTTTTCAGTGCATGTGTTGCTATAGCAACCGACGCAGACGCAGAGTTTTAGGAACATATTGGAGAAAGGCCTTAATTGAAACAGCAAATACAGCCGTATTTATGCTCGTATTTACGGTCATATATGAATACCATTTTTTTAAAAAATATATATATACCCCCACAGCACCGAAACTTTCCTAAAAATTTATTGAATATTTACTTGTAATATTCGGCATATTTAACTGAAATGTTTAGTGAAAATTGTTCTTTACACAACTTTTAATAAACATTGCAAGTAAATATTTAATAAATTTTTAGGAAAGTTTCAGTGCTGTGGGGGTATATATATATATAATGAAACATTATTAATTATTATTAATTTAATATATTAAATATAATATTGCAACTAAAATAAATATTATTTAAGGTAAGTATTGAAATACGATTTATTCTTATAATAAATGCATAACAAACAAATATATAAATGTCACTTTATTTTAATTACAAACACACATGTGGCATTCAACCTCAAGTGATCCGGGCATAATTTGGAATGTTTGGGATCAGGTTAAAAGTTTGTATAAACAGTAGTCCTATTAGATACAATTAAAAATACAAAATATTATTAATTTATTTAAACAAATGTAAAAACTGGAGGGGGTCAAAGTTTAAATTTTTGATCTTACATGGAATATTTGAAAAATTCGTAGTTTCTTTAAAAGAAAACGAAAAGATGTTTTCTATTTTGGGATTTTTTGCTGTTTTCCAACACTTTCTAATGGTGTAAACAAATTTTAAAAAAATAAATTTTTTGACCTTGAAAAATTAAATTAAAAAATAAAATTTCATTTTTTTATGAAATGGACATTTTTTATTTAAAAAATAATTTTTTTTTCATAAAGGTGAGGTTTTTTCCTAAAAAAATATGTAGGTCAAAACGTGGGACAAAAACTTTTAACTGGTCAAAATAAACATTTACTTCTGCAGTACACCTCCGCTGCGCGTTGTTAGGCTGTATATTGTTTATAACAACTGAAATAAATTATTTTATGCTTTATGAATTATCTGGTGGTCATATTGGATAAATTTAAATTGATTTAGATCATGTGCAGCAACGAAATAAGAAAATAAATGTCCTTTTTTAAAAAAGTGTATTAATTTGTTAACTTTAATTAAAAAAAAATTATAAACAATTAAAATCTCAAAAATCGGCTTCGAGGGATGTAATAAGAATTTATTCCCCTTTAATTTAAAACAGAGAACATTTAAATCGGTTAAAAATTGTAAGCTGTAGACATTTTTTAACAGTAAATTGTAAAAAAAATTCCACTGTGGGCCGGTGCACTGCAGAAGTAAATGCTTATTTTGACCAGGTAAAAGTTCTTGTCCCACGTTTTGACCTACACATTTTTTTTAGGAAAAAACCTCACCTTTATGAAAAAAAATTTTTTTTTAAATAAAAAATGTCCATTTGATAAAAAAATGAAATTTTATTTTTTAATTTAATTTTTCAAGGTCAAAAAATTTTTTTTTTAAATTTGTTTACACTATTAGAAAGTGTTGGAAAACAGCAAAAAATCCCAAAATAGAAAACATATTTTCGTTTTGTTTCAAAGAAACTACAAATTTTTCAAACATTCCAGGTAAATTTGACCTCCGGATCACTTGACGTGGAATGCCACATATACACATGGTACAATTATTTATTAAAAATTGTAATTTTTATTATTTTTATTATAAGAGAAAAAATACTTGTACGCACAATAAAAACACTTGTACATTTTTCAACAGCTAAATAAAAACCACAAATGACGCGAATCACATGTAAGCACTGTTGTAAAAAAGGTTGGGTCTATAGGGATGGGCATGATCTAACTATACAAGGTCCCGGCACACGCACCTAAAAAAAACTCGACCAATCAGACCATGACGGCCAGTTGCTTGCTTTACCCGCGCACTTTTAAATGAAACTAATGCACAGAAGTACAAGATTGAAAACTTATATCTCTTATTATATTAAGTTGAAGAACGACCGACCGACCGACCGACCGACCGACCCTAGCCGTATATATATGTATATCTTTTAAAAATAATATTAACACAAATGTATACATATTCACAATGTCACGCATGCGCAGTAGTGTTCTGTCAATGTTACGCATGCGCAGTAGTGTTCTGTCAATGTTACGCATGCGCAGTAGTGTTCTATCACTGTTACGCATGCGCAGTAGTGTTCTGTCAATATTACACATGCGCATTAGTGTTCTATCACTGTTACGCATGCGCAGTAGTGTTCTGTCAATATTACACATGCGCAGTAGTGTTCTGACAATATTACACATGCGCAGTAGTGTTCTATTAGTGCCACGCATGCGCAGTAGTGTTCTGTCAATATTAGGCATGCGCAGTAGTGTTCTGTCAATATTACGCATGCGCAGTAGTGTTCTTTAAATATCAGGCATGCGCAGTAGTGTTCTATGAATATCAGGCATGCGCAGTAGTGTTCTATCAATGTCAGGCATGCGCACTATTGTTCTATGAATGTCAGGCATGCGCAGTAGTGTTCTATCAATGTGAGGAATGCGCAGTAGTGTTCTATGAATATCAGGCATGCGCAGTAGTGTTCTATGAATATCAAGCATGCGCGCATAACACCCACACATGTATACTCACACATATACACTAATCACATGTACATGTATACTCACACATGTTCATAAATTACATACACATGTATACTGCTCATATGCAGATATAAACTCCTACATATACACAAATCACATATATGTATAGATTTAATAAACGATTGATAATATAAATTGTTGAATTTTTTAAGGTTCGTTGATGCACGTAGTGTCTGTTGAAATTTTTTTAAATATACGTAAATACCTCACTCGCTAATGCTGCGCTGTCTGTGTTGTAATGGAACTTATTTATTTACTTGTGTATTTACTTATTTATTTCAGGGTTGCCACAAGACATCGATTTTAAAATTCCATGACTTTTCCAGGTTTTCCAGACCATTTCTTAAAAAATTCCAAACCAGAAATAAAATTGTTTTGGTATGTTTTTAGCTAATTACGACAAAAAGTATAAAATCCTTTAAGTAAATTGTTAACAAAATAAGTTATTAATTTTTAATTTCATTATTAACAAAAAATTAAGTAGGTTATTTGAGATACGCTCCGAAGAAAGATGAGGAGCAAATCTTTTTAAATTTAAAAATTTAGTTAAGTTTAGAATTTTTCACAATTATTAAACCAGTATTTTAAAAAGCATTTTAATAACATTTTATGAAACTGAAGTTACCTACGTTTATTCAATGACAATTTTTTCTTTGCTAATTATTTATTTTAATGTTAGAAGCCTTTTAAAAAATTTTAAAAGATCGAAGTCGGGGAAATTATTAATTTTGATTTTTTACACAGATTTTCGAAAAATCCATATATTATTTAAACAAAATTATTATTTCCTCACCTCATAAGCAATTTTTTCTTTTACAAATTATTTATTTTAATGTGACAAGTCATTTAAAAAAATTGTAAGAGGATCTAAGGAAGGCAAGGAAATTAGTGATTTTTAATTATTTTTTCGTAGATTTTCCAAATATCCCGAAATTTTAACTAAATTATTATTTCCTTGCTTCAGAAGCAATTTTTTTCGATTGCAATTTTTTAAAGGGCTTCTTACATTAAAAAACAATTAGCAAAAGAAAAAATTTTCATTGCATAAAAGTTGGTAGCTTCAGTTTCATAACATTTTGGGGTTTCTAAAATGTATTAATTTAAAAATTATTTAAAGGAAGATAGAGACCAAAAGAAACTAAAATTTAGAAATGCCATATTGATTTCAATTGTAAGCACTAAATTTAAAATCAAAAAGTTGTATGTCAACTTGAAAACTTGAAATTTTTACGACTCAAACACAAAAAATTGAGCTTTTAGTATCAGGCTTTATAAAATTCCCTGACAATTCCAGATTTTTCAGGTTTTCCATGACTGAAAAAAAATTCCATGACAATTCCGGGTTTCCCAGGTTTTCCAGGTCCGTGGCAACCCTGTATTTGTTTGGCAGACATCAACAATAATTTTTTAAATGGATAATCAGTGAAAAATGACTTATATTTCTGTAAGTTAGTGTTTCACTTCGATCCGCGAATTTCATTTTTTCGAGCGATTATTTGGTTATCGTCTTTGGTTTTCAAACGATCATCTTGTTTATTCTTTTGTTAATTGTCAAATCGTATCGTCTAATTTTCTAATTGTCATCGACCGAACTTCTCGACTGCTTCTCGACTTTCCCATAACTGACAACTAAAAATAATACAATAATAACCTATTTTTTGAAAAAAATCGATATCCAAAAACATTTAAATTCTTTTTTATTAATTCTATTAAAAACTAAAATTAAATTCATTTTAGTGAATTAAAATTATTATATCAAGTTAAAAATTAATTCAAGGTGTCTAGTGAATTATTATTTTTAAATTCCCGGACCAAAAATAAATATTCCCGGATTGATTTTTTAAAACAGCAATTACTATAAAATTTAAATATTAATACTTTTAATAAAGAAATTTTTAAGAAAATCAATTTTAAAAAGTCAATAGACATCTTTATTTAGAGAAATATATATAATATTACTTGTTATATATTACTTAATAAATCTATAACATTGTAATAGTTGGATCTAAATTTAAAATTAACCTACTTTTTTATTTTTCTATTAGTTGGGCTTTTTTGCGGAGTATTATTATTATTTTTAATTGTGTATTTAAATAATAAAAATTAAAAATAATTATTTTTAATTTTTATTATTAAAAAAAAAAAGTTGTCTGTTCATTGAACAAGACCTACATGTCTTATAGTATTTTGGCCCCCTGAATACGAATATGAAGTCAGAATTGCTCCATCACCCTCTGTTTTCTTTTAAATCGAAAAAACTACCCTTAAGTCTAAAATTCAAGAATTAAAGTAAAAAAAAATAAAAACACGGCTTTCTTCGGAGTAGAAGAATATATTTATGCGTTTTCTTCTTTCAACAACTCAAATAATGTCAAAATTGCTCCACCACCCCTACTTTTTTTTAAATCGAAGAAAGTACCCTTAAATCTAAAATTCAAGAACTAAAGTGAAAAAAAATGAAATAACCGGTTTTCTTCGGAGTAGAAGAATATATTTATGCGTTTTCTTCTTTCAACAACAAATAATGATAAATTAACTCTGATTCTGCTTTTTAGTTATGAGAACAAAAATAAAGGAACGTATGCTTTTGTCTAAAACTAATTGTTTTTATTGTTGTTAGTATACTCTGGGTTCATACTTAAAGGGGTAGTTTTTTCAATATAAATCAATAAGAGGGTGATGAAGCAATGCTGATGCTTTTTTAAAAAGTACATAAATATATTCTTCTACTTTGGAAAATACCTGTTATATCATTTTTTACTATAATTCTTGAATTTTAGATTTAAGGGCAGGGGGTGATGGAGCAATTTCGTCATTATTTCTAAATTGTTGAAAGAAAAAAACGCATAAATATATTTTTCGACTTCGCAAAAAAACTGGTTATTTCATTCTTTGACTTTAGTTCTTGAATTTTAGATTTAAGGGTAGTTTCTCCCATTTAAAAGAAACAGGGGTGGTGGAGCAATTTTGACATTATTTCTGAGAGGTTAAAGGAAGAAAACGCATAAATACAGTACCGTCCGAAATTGTCAGTCCACCCATTTTCAAAGGAATGACAAAAATTTTTTAACATAAAATTCATGAAAAGTAAAATTTTTTTTGGTTTATATTTTGAAAGACGATAAAATTTTGAAAAGAATAAGACCTTACAGAAGTCATTTGGCCAAAATTTGTAGAAGATATTCTTAAAAATCGTCATTTTCAATGTTTTACAAAAATTTGAATAACTTCTAAAATAATGAACGCTTTTTAATAATCTTAGGCTTATTTTAAAGGTCATTTTCTACGGAATAAGAATTACTTATAGGCATTAACCTGTAATTTTTAACTTGGAATAAGCATGACGTCAAAGTTGGACAAAAAAATTCAAAAAATTTGAAATAATATTATTAAAAAAAAAATAATTTTTGAAATTCAAACATATATTTTTATTAAAATTTCTTGAAAAATCTACACCATATCATGTTTTATATATGTTCTAGAATAGTTTTTAGTACAAAAAATTGATTTCAAATTTTTCCAATTTTTTTGTCTAATTTTGACGTCATGCTTATTCCAAGTTAAAAATGACAGGTTAATGCCTATAAGTAATTCTTATTCCGTAGAAAAAGACCTTTAAAATAAGCCTAAGATTATTAAAAAGCGTTCATTATTTTAGAAGTTATTTAAATTTTTGTAAAACATTGAAAATGACGATTTTTAGGAATATCTTCTACAAATTTTGGCCAAATGACTTCTGTAAGGTCTTATTCTTTTCAAAATTTTATCGTCTTTCAAAATATAAACCAAAAAAAATTTTAGTTTTCATGAATTTTATGTTAAAAAATTTTTGTCATTCCTTTAGAAATGGGTGGACTGACAATTGCGGACGGTACTGTATATTCTTCTACTCCTAAGAAAACCGGTTATTTCATATTTTTTTACTTTAGTTCTTGAATTTTAGATTTAAGGGTAGTTTCTCCCATTTAAAAAAACAGGGGTGGTGGAGCAATTTTGACAATATTTCTGAGTGGTTGAAGGAAGAAAACGCATAAATATATTCTTCTACTTCGCAAAAAAGTGGTTATTTCATTCTTTGACTTTAGTTCTTGAATTTTAGATTTAAGGGTAGTTTCTCCTATTTAAAAAAACAGGGGTGGTGGAGCAATTTTGACATTATTTGAGTTGTTGAAAGAAGAAAACGCACAAATATATTCTTCTACTCCGAAGAAAGCCGTGTTTTTATTTTTTTTTACTTTAATTCTTGAATTTTAGACTTAAGGGTAGTTTTTTCGATTTAAAAAAAACAGAGGGTGCTGGAGCAATTCTGACTTCATATTCGTATTCAGGGGGCCAAAATACTATAAGACATGTAGGTCTTGTTCAATGAACAGACAACTTTTTTTTTGTGTGCCTGTGATTGTAATCATGCCTAAATTAAAAAAATTTAACATTTTTAGGTATAAAATAATTTTTTAATAAACATTAATAAAAATTTAGTTTTCTAAACATTATTCAAAAGTAGACGAAAGAACAAAGTTTTGTCCTCTTGATGTAATTTTTCTAAATTCAATAGATTAAGTTATAGATAATTAAAAATAAGTATACTTAGATTTCTTTGAATAATTTTTTAACACAATTAAATTTTTCAAATATGTCTACAATAGAAACCTTTTTGAATAGTTGAAATTGTGCAAAATTTAATTGAAAATAATTAATTTATTTCAAGTATTTTGTTACAATTTTTTGAAGAATTTTAATTGCAAATTTTGAAAATAATTGAATTACCAAAAATTTAAAAAAAATTTTTAAAGGTAAATTAGGATATAAGAATTATTTTAAGAAATTCAATTATTTTCGAAAAATAACATTATAATATTTTTAAAAACTAATATTATTAGAATTTTTTTATAGTAATTTTTTAAGATTTAATTATCTTCGAATAATGTAAATAAACATTTATGAAAATTTACTTCAATAAGACGAGCGAACATGACAGCTTGGTTATCAAAACAAAAAGAAAATCGTTTTTTGTTCGTTTCTCGGATCGTGTTGCTCGAATGAAACACTACTGTAAGTGTAATTTTCAACTGACTTTTAGTAAAATTATTTGTTTGACAGAAATTTACAATATTAATAAATAAATCACAATAAAATAATAATCAGTGAAGAATGACTGATATTTTAGTACTTTTCAACTGATTTTCAGTAAAATTCCACTGATTATGAATCCAAAGTCACTTTTTAAAAATACAAAATGGCGAATCCAGGATAGCGGACGAAAATGAAAGGTTTAGTAAGAGAATACGTAAAAATAACATTTCGTATAATGTACAATGACATTTTTTGTAAATGTCACTTCATAATTTTTGTCTTATTACACAATGATTTTAAATAAAATAATTTATATTTTTATAAATATTAATAATTTTTTACATTTTCTAACCACTATAAGGTTTTAATTTTGTAAATGTTCAAATTCTGGTTTAGAAAGAAAAATTTATATTATTATACAACTATATTGTCTAGACTTGCAAAAACCCAAAGTCTAGACTTTGTTGTAACAATATTGTTACAATATATATTGTAACAATATTGGTGACGGTGACATGCGTAAGAATAGTGCAGTAAAAATTTCAAAAAAACACCCTGATCATTACCTACAGAAAATCCTATTAGTAAGAAAAGAATGGACGTATCTTCGCCCTTTTCTTACTAATTATTCAGAGAATCAGGCTAACATTCAAAATCTAACCTTCTAAGTTTAGTTATTTCAAAAAAGTTATTTTATTGATGCAAATAAATATTTATTTTAATTAAAAACTATGCATTATTTAATCAAGTAATTTTTATAATTGATTTAAAGCAATATTTATTAAATTAAATTATTCTATTTAATTGACTTAAGTAATTTGTATTTGGTTTAAATAACTATTTAATAGATACCATAAATTAAAATATTTATGTCCAGTAAATATTTACTTAGTTCAAATAAAAAAAAAAAATAAGTAAAAACTAATAAGTTTAAATACAACCGAACGAGCGTTAGCGAGTGAGGTATATGTTGCTAGTTATTAAATTATGTTGTAATATAATTTATTTATTAAGTTTAGAGAAAATGTATTATATTTTATTATATTTATTATAAGAATATTATTTATAATGTTATATAATTTTATTTTTCATTATTTAATATTTTTGAGTTAATTTTTTTATTATAAATTTTTGAAATTTAAAATTATAAATGAAATTTAATAAAAATAATAATTTAATATTAATTATTATATTATATTATTATAATAATATTATTATTATTTTTATTATTATTATTATTACTAATAATTATAAAAAAAATAATTATTATTATTAAAATTTTAGTTGTCAGAATTATTTTCTTCAAGAATTTATTTAAAAAAACCCTTTAATTAATCTTTTGTAAAAAATTATTAATTCATTAACATTGTTGTGTTGAGCAATACTGTTATATAGAATATATATTTTCATTATGTACATTACTTTATTATATACACTTATTTTTTATATTACAATGTATCATACTTATATATAGATATCATAACAATTTATTATTGTTCTCATATTATTATAAAAATTTCTTTCTTTTATTACTATATATATATATATATATATATATATATATATATATATATATATATATATATATATTACATTTTTTACATTTTCAAAGTAATTACTAATAATTAAAAAGAATTTAAAAACGCAATTTAAATAATAATTAGTTCATCTTTCGTAATTAAAAATTCTTCTTTTTAAATCAATCTTTTTTAAATTAATTAATTAATCTGGATTTTGTTTATTTCATATTGGAAATATGAAAAAAAATTGAATAATTTTCGTATATAATAGCATTTTTTATCTTCTATTATTAGTAACAAAAAAATAAATTTTTAATATATTAAAAAAAATTTTTATCTTAACCATTTCTTTAATTATTAAAATTTTTATTTAAAATATTTTACATAAACCAGACTTCTTAAATTATCAAAGAACAGAAAAATAATTTTTCTTTTTTTTTATTTATATTTAATTGTTCACAATTTTTTTCAAATCAGCCCTTAAATGCTGAAAATTAAATGTTTTATATGTATTTCAACAAATTTAATAATTTTTATTTAAAATAAAGTATAAATAGTTCATAAAAATTTGAATAATTGTAATTTACTACGCATTCATAATTATTAGTAATTTCATGAATTAAATATTACATTAAATGTATTTCAAACATTATTATTCATAAATTATATTTATATTACATATTTCTATATTATACATTATTTATTTATTTATTTATAACAAAAAAATATACACCAAAAAGGCAAAAAATGATCAATTTGATTTTTTCCCTATAAATATATTAGTTTAAAATTTCAAAAGTTGCCGGCAATACGCTAATACCACGCCCACATCACAAGCAACCAATGAGCAACTGGCCGTGTCGCAGTTCCCGCAAAAGTAGGACCGAGATCGGCTAGACCTTTTAGGCCGCAGTCCCATGGCAGCGTTTTGCGTTGCGTTTTGTAACTAGGCCATGAGTGTGAGAGAGATACAGATATATGTTTGCTCTATTTGCACTCATTGCCTAGTTACAAAACGCAACGCAAAACGGTACCATGGGACTCCAGCCTTAGTTGTTAGATCATGGGGATGGGTAGTTGCACGTAACTTGAAATATTATTATGGGGGAATTGGGGGAATATGGGGAATTTCCCCACTTTTGGTACATCGAATTTCGATTTTTTTTTGGAAAGTACACTTAAGAAGTCAAACTTTCATCCTATTTAAATGGCCAATTGATTTTTTTTATCTAAGTGCATAATAAAAAGGGTTAAAAAAGAGTGTGTTTTTTTGTCATAAACAAATGGATTTACTCAGCCAATTTTCACTTTATCAATTAGCTATAAACGGCATATAATTCCATTTGTTTCCACAAAACTTTTCAAAAAAAAAATCCGACTTAACTTGAAGGGGGGGGGAGTTGACTTTTTTTTAAAAAAAAAGTCCTGAGAAGTTAATTATTAATATTTTTTATTGAAACTCGCACGACTTTTAGTTCAAAACATGTATTTTATAAAAAAAAATTAAACTTAACGTTTTGTGCTTTTATTTTTCATTTATATCAAGTGAAAGTACTTGAATATTTTTTCAACCCTTGGACGGCAAACTGGGGAAAATCGGTATATTTTTTAAATAAAATATTTTTTGTAGAAATAAAAAAATATTTTTTTAACAACAAATTTTTATTATTATTTATTATATATAACAAAAATTTTTCTTCGTACATCTTATTTCATTTAATTTAAAATAATGTTATTTTAAAAAAAACTGAAATTATTTACCAATAAGCGTGTAGCATCGAGTTTAAGCGTTGTAGTGGCAAAATAATTATTTTTTATGGGTTAAAGTAATTTTATTAACTTTTTTTTTAAATAAGAACAAAGGTGTGTTTTAAAAAAAACAATATTATCTTTTTTATTAAATACTATTTACAATAAATATATTTTTAATCATAATGATAACTAGCAACATATACCTCACTCGCTGACGCTCGTTCGGTTGTATTTAAACTTATTAGTTTTTACTTATTTTTTTTTTTTTATTTGAACTAAGTAAATATTTACTGGACATAAATATTTTAATTTATGGTATCTATTAAATAGTTATTTAAACCAAATACAAATTACTTAAGTCAATTAAATAGAATAATTTAATTTAATAAATATTGCTTTAAATCAATTATAAAAATTACTTGATTAAATAATGCATAGTTTTTAATTAAAATAAATATTTATTTGCATCAATAAAATAATTTTTTTGAAATAACTAAACTTAGAAGGTTAGATTTTGAATGTTAGCCTGATTCTCTGAATAATTAGTAAGAAAAGGGCGAAGATACGTCCATTCTTTTCTTACTAATAGAATTTTCTGTAGGTAATGATCAGGGTGTTTTTTTGAAATTTTTACTGCACTATTCTTACGCATGTCACCGTCACCAATATTGTTACAATATATATTGTAACAATATTGTTACAACAAAGTCTAGACTTTGGGTTTTTGCAAGTCTAGACAATATAGTTGTATAATAATATAAATTTTTCTTTCTAAACCAGAATTTGAACATTTACAAAATTAAAACCTTATAGTGGTTAGAAAATGTAAAAAATTATTAATATTTATAAAAATATAAATTATTTTATTTAAAATCATTGTGTAATAAGACAAAAATTATGAAGTGACATTTACAAAAAATGTCATTGTACATTATACGAAATGTTATTTTTACGTATTCTCTTACTAAACCTTTCATTTTCGTCCGCTATCCTGGATTCGCCATTTTGTATTTTTAAAAAGTGACTTTGGATTCATAATCAGTGGAATTTTACTGAAAATCAGTTGAAAAGTACTAAAATATCAGTCATTCTTCACTGATTATTATTTTATTGTGATTTATTTATTAATATTGTAAATTTCTGTCAAACAAATAATTTTACTAAAAGTCAGTTGAAAATTACACTTACAGTAGTGTTTCATTCGAGCAACACGATCCGAGAAACGAACAAAAAACGATTTTCTTTTTGTTTTGATAACCAAGCTGTCATGTTCGCTCGTCTTATTGAAGTAAATTTTCATAAATGTTTATTTACATTATTCGAAGATAATTAAATCTTAAAAAATTACTATAAAAAATTCTAATAATATTAGTTTTTAAAAATATTATAATGTTATTTTTCGAAAATAATTGAATTTCTTAAAATAATTCTTATATCCTAATTTACCTTTAAAAATTTTTTTTTAATTTTTGGTAATTCAATTATTTTCAAAATTTGCAATTAAAATTCTTCAAAAAATTGTAACAAAATACTTGAAATAAATTAATTATTTTCAATTAAATTTTGCACAATTTCAACTATTCAAAAAGGTTTCTATTGTAGACGAGTCATTCCATTATATTTCGACTAAAGTCGTTGCCGACTAATTTTAAAAAATTGTAATATTTTGCAGGAATGATTTTAAAGATATTAGGATCACCGAACAAAAAGAATTTTTTAAATATTTTTTATATTTATTGTAAAATAAGCATCTAAAGTATATGAAGTCGTAAAAACTGACACTTTTTCATCTATTAGAAAATATTAAAGAAAACACATAATTTACTATAAAAACGTAAAAAAATTGTTAGAATTTATTAAGAATGAATTATTTTATTATTATAAATTGGTAGAAACAATTATTAATAAGAAATATTAAATAAAAAGTAATTTTAAAGTTTACATGGAAAATAACCTATTTTTGCAAATTTCATTCACTAAATATGAGAAAGAGAAATCATTAAATTGGATAAAACCTTATGAAATATAAAGTACCTGTGATTAACTTTTAGTTTTTCTTATCACTTTCTTCCTGTTTTCTTCACAAATATTAAAAAATAAGCAATTAAAATTGGCACTTTGCTTATTTTCACGATTTTCAAATGTAAATAACTTTTGCCTAGAAAAATGAAAAATTACGAAAATTGGGCAATAATTAATTCATCACTAGATACACTTACTGGAAAAAGATTTTCTTTGGTCCCGAAGCTATTTCTCGAATTAATTAACTTTAAACTTTTTACTATTTTTATCAGGTTAATACATGTGATTTCTTTAAAACTGAAGTTGGTTCAAAACGATTAAACAAGAAGAGCTAACTTCGTCCTTTAAAAAACACATGTATTAACCTGATAAAAATAGTCAAAAGTTTAAAGTTAATTAATTCGAGAAATAGCTTCGGGACCAAAGAAAATCTTTTTCCAGTGAGTGTATCTAGTGATGAATTAATTACTGCCCAATTTTCGTAATTTTTCATTTTTCTAGGCAGAAGTTATTTACATTTGAAAATCGTGAAAATAAGCAAAGTGCCAATTTTAATTGCTTATTTTTTAATATTTGTGAAGAAAACAGGAAGGAAGTGATAAGAAAAACTAAAAGTTAATCACAGGTACTTTATATTTCATAAGGTTTTATCCAATTTAATGATTTCTCTTTCTCATATTTAGTGAATGAAATTTGCAAAAATAGGTTATTTTCCATGAAAACTTTGAAATTACTTTTTATTTAATATTTCTTATTAATAATTGTTTCTATCAATTTATAATAATAAAATAATTCATTCTTAATAAATTCTAATAATTTTTTTACGTTTTTATAGTAAATTATGTGTTTTCTTTAATATTTTGTAATAGATGAAAAAGTGTCAGTTTTTACGACTTCATATACTTTAGATGCTTATTTTACAATAAATATAAAAAATATTTAAAAAATTCTTTTTGTTCGGTGATCTTAATATCTTTAAAATCATTCCTGCAAAATATTACAATTTTTTAAAATTAGTCGGCAACGACTTTAGTCGAAATATAATGGAATGACTCAGACATATTTGAAAAATTTAATTGTGTTAAAAAATTATTCAAAGAAATCTAAGTATACTTATTTTTAATTATCTATAACTTAATCTATTGAATTTAGAAAAATTACATCAAGAGGACAAAACTTTGTTCTTTCGTCTACTTTTGAATAATGTTTAGAAAACTAAATTTTTATTAATGTTTATTAAAAAATTATTTTATACCTAAAAATGTTAAATTTTTTTAATTTAGACATGATTACAATCACAGGCACACAAAAAAAAGTTGTCTGTTCATTGAACAAGACCTACATGTCTTATAGTATTTTGGCCCCCTGAATACGAATATGAAGTCAGAATTGCTCCAGCACCCTCTGTTTTTTTTAAATCGAAAAAACTACCCTTAAGTCTAAAATTCAAGAATTAAAGTAAAAAAAAATAAAAACACGGCTTTCTTCGGAGTAGAAGAATATATTTGTGCGTTTTCTTCTTTCAACAACTCAAATAATGTCAAAATTGCTCCACCACCCCTGTTTTTTTAAATAGGAGAAACTACCCTTAAATCTAAAATTCAAGAACTAAAGTCAAAGAATGAAATAACCACTTTTTTGCGAAGTAGAAGAATATATTTATGCGTTTTCTTCCTTCAACCACTCAGAAATATTGTCAAAATTGCTCCACCACCCCTGTTTTTTTAAATGGGAGAAACTACCCTTAAATCTAAAATTCAAGAACTAAAGTAAAAAAATATGAAATAACCGGTTTTCTTAGGAGTAGAAGAATATATTTATGCGTTTTCTTCCTTTAACCTCTCAGAAATAATGTCAAAATTGCTCCACCACCCCTGTTTCTTTTAAATGGGAGAAACTACCCTTAAATCTAAAATTCAAGAACTAAAGTCAAAGAATGAATTAACCAGTTTTTTTGCGAAGTCGAAAAATATATTTATGCGTTTTTTTCTTTCAACAATTTAGAAATAATGACGAAATTGCTCCATCACCCCCTGCCCTTAAATCTAAAATTCAAGAATTATAGTAAAAAATGATATAACAGGTTTTTTCCAAAGTAGAAGAATATATTTATGTACTTTTTAAAAAAGCATCAGCATTGCTTCATCACCCTCTTATTGATTTATATTGAAAAAACTACCCCTTTAAGTATGAACCCAGAGTATACTAACAACAATAAAAACAATTAGTTTTAGACAAAAGCATACGTTCCTTTATTTTTGTTCTCATAACTAAAAAGCAGAATCAGAGTTAATTTATCATTATTTGTTGTTGAAAGAAGAAAACGCATAAATATATTCTTCTACTCCGAAGAAAACCGGTTATTTCATTTTTTTTCACTTTAGTTCTTGAATTTTAGATTTAAGGGTACTTTCTTCGATTTAAAAAAAAGTAGGAGTGGTGGAGCAATTTTGACATTATTTGAGTTGTTGAAAGAAGAAAACGCATAAATATATTCTTCTACTCCGAAGAAAGCCGTGTTTTTATTTTTTTTTACTTTAATTCTTGAATTTTAGACTTAAGGGTAGTTTTTTCGATTTAAAAGAAAACAGAGGGTGATGGAGCAATTCTGACTTCATATTCGTATTCAGGGGGCCAAAATACTATAAGACATGTAGGTCTTGTTCAATGAACAGACAACTTTTTTTTTTTAATAATAAAAATTAAAAATAATTATTTTTAATTTTTATTATTTAAATACACAATTAAAAATAATAATAATACTCCGCAAAAAAGCCCAACTAATAGAAAAATAAAAAAGTAGGTTAATTTTAAATTTAGATCCAACTATTACAATGTTATAGATTTATTAAGTAATATATAACAAGTAATATTATATATATTTCTCTAAATAAAGATGTCTATTGACTTTTTAAAATTGATTTTCTTAAAAATTTCTTTATTAAAAGTATTAATATTTAAATTTTATAGTAATTGCTGTTTTAAAAAATCAATCCGGGAATATTTATTTTTGGTCCGGGAATTTAAAAATAATAATTCACTAGACACCTTGAATTAATTTTTAACTTGATATAATAATTTTAATTCACTAAAATGAATTTAATTTTAGTTTTTAATAGAATTAATAAAAAAGAATTTAAATGTTTTTGGATATCGATTTTTTTCAAAAAATAGGTTATTATTGTATTATTTTTAGTTGTCAGTTATGGGAAAGTCGAGAAGCAGTCGAGAAGTTCGGTCGATGACAATTAGAAAATTAGACGATACGATTTGACAATTAACAAAAGAATAAACAAGATGATCGTTTGAAAACCAAAGACGATAACCAAATAATCGCTCGAAAAAATGAAATTCGCGGATCGAAGTGAAACACTAACTTACAGAAATATAAGTCATTTTTCACTGATTATCCATTTAAAAAATTATTGTTGATGTCTGCCAAACAAATACAGGGTTGCCACGGACCTGGAAAACCTGGGAAACCCGGAATTGTCATGGAATTTTTTTTCAGTCATGGAAAACCTGAAAAATCTGGAATTGTCAGGGAATTTTATAAAGCCTGATACTAAAAGCTCAATTTTTTGTGTTTGAGTCGTAAAAATTTCAAGTTTTCAAGTTGACATACAACTTTTTGATTTTAAATTTAGTGCTTACAATTGAAATCAATATGGCATTTCTAAATTTTAGTTTCTTTTGGTCTCTATCTTCCTTTAAATAATTTTTAAATTAATACATTTTAGAAACCCCAAAATGTTATGAAACTGAAGCTACCAACTTTTATGCAATGAAAATTTTTTCTTTTGCTAATTGTTTTTTAATGTAAGAAGCCCTTTAAAAAATTGCAATCGAAAAAAATTGCTTCTGAAGCAAGGAAATAATAATTTAGTTAAAATTTCGGGATATTTGGAAAATCTACGAAAAAATAATTAAAAATCACTAATTTCCTTGCCTTCCTTAGATCCTCTTACAATTTTTTTAAATGACTTGTCACATTAAAATAAATAATTTGTAAGAGAAAAAATTGCTTATGAGGTGAGGAAATAATAATTTTGTTTAAATAATATATGGATTTTTCGAAAATCTGTGTAAAAAATCAAAATTAATAATTTCCCCGACTTCGATCTTTTAAAATTTTTTAAAAGGCTTCTAACATTAAAATAAATAATTAGCAAAGAAAAAATTGTCATTGAATAAACGTAGGTAACTTCAGTTTCATAAAATGTTATTAAAATGCTTTTTAAAATACTGGTTTAATAATTGTGAAAAATTCTAAACTTAACTAAATTTTTAAATTTAAAAAGATTTGCTCCTCATCTTTCTTCGGAGCGTATCTCAAATAACCTTACAAATTTTAACTTAATTTTTTGTTAATAATGAAATTAAAAATTAATAACTTATTTTGTTAACAATTTACTTAAAGGATTTTATACTTTTTGTCGTAATTAGCTAAAAACATACCAAAACAATTTTATTTCTGGTTTGGAATTTTTTAAGAATTGGTCTGGAAAACCTGGAAAAGTCATGGAATTTTAAAATCGATGTCTTGTGGCAACCCTGAAATAAATAAGTAAATACACAAGTAAATAAATAAGTTCCATTACAACACAGACAGCGCAGCATTAGCGAGTGAGGTATTTACGTATATTTAAAAAAATTTCAACAGACACTACGTGCATCAACGAACCTTAAAAAATTCAACAATTTATATTATCAATCGTTTATTAAATCTATACATATATGTGATTTGTGTATATGTAGGAGTTTATATCTGCATATGAGCAGTATACATGTGTATGTAATTTATGAACATGTGTGAGTATACATGTACATGTGATTAGTGTATATGTGTGAGTATACATGTGTGGGTGTTATGCGCGCATGCTTGATATTCATAGAACACTACTGCGCATGCCTGATATTCATAGAACACTACTGCGCATTCCTCACATTGATAGAACACTACTGCGCATGCCTGACATTCATAGAACAATAGTGCGCATGCCTGACATTGATCGAACACTACTGCGCATGCCTGATATTCATAGAACACTACTGCGCATGCCTGATATTTAAAGAACACTACTGCGCATGCGTAATATTGACAGAACACTACTGCGCATGCCTAATATTGACAGAACACTACTGCGCATGCCTAATATTGACAGAACACTACTGCGCATGCGTGGCACTAATAGAACACTACTGCGCATGTGTAATATTGTCAGAACACTACTGCGCATGTGTAATATTGTCAGAACACTACTGCGCATGTGTAATATTGACAGAACACTACTGCGCATGCGTAACAGTGATAGAACACTACTGCGCATGTGTAATATTGACAGAACACTACTGCGCATGCGTAACATTGACAGAACACTACTGCGCATGCGTAACATTGACAGAACACTACTGCGCATGCGTAACATTGACAGAACACTACTGCGCATGCGTAACATTGACAGAACACTACTGCGCATGCGTGACATTGTGAATATGTATACATTTGTGTTAATATTATTTTTAAAAGATATACATATATATACGGCTAGGGTCGGTCGGTCGGTCGGTCGTTCTTCAACTTAATACACTCGATTCTTGTTATAACGAATCTCGTTACAACGTTCTCTCGTTATAACGAATATTAAAACTCTCGATACAACGACAAAAAAAACACGAACGAATTTAAGAATTTAATTTAACCAAAATTTTGGTTAACTCAAAAAAAAACGACAAAATTAATCAACCCTTAACTTTATTTAACCTAAAGAATCTAGTGATCCGATTATTATCAAAACTACTTACTTTTTCTTTAAACTGATTCCATATTTCAGAACTTTTAATATAAATAAACATACTTTACGAAAAATTTTGCACGTATTTGACGTTTTGTACTGTTAATCACGGATAAATTCATGCGTTTGAATAGAACGTGAAGTAGGATCCTCTCCTTCCGTCGTAATATCGAGATTTTGAAGTCCCGAGTTCGTCGTTATAACGAGAATCGAGTGTATAATAAGAGATGTTAAAATGAACGATGAGTGTATGGATGATTAAAAATATGCACGGAAAGAAGAGTTATAGTGGGCTGTACTATTACGCATTTAGTAAGAAAATTTGAGTTGTGACAAATAAATATTAAGTAAAGGTTACAAAACAACGTTCAACTTTTTTTTGTCGATCGAACTAAACATAGTAGTAAAGATGAATGTCTGCTTCGTGAAGTAAACAAAAATAATTCTGTTCAAGTTTTTTAATGAAATTATTAATTGAACTATAAAAATATATTTAAATTAATTAAATAGCAACCTATTACAAAATTAAACGAAATCGAGATAAAATATTATTTTTCAAAACTTTATTTGCTGTGATACTTATTATTTATGCTTGTTATTACAATAAATATTAGGTTATTGTTATCATAATTAAAAAAAATTTTAGGTGCTTATTCAATTATGCGACAAATATATTTTGTAAAGAAATATGTAAATATTAATATATCGATATTATAATATTCTTACTAAACAATTATAGAAATAATAATTTTTTAATTAGTTTGGTATTGTTACCTTATATAAACTTCAATGGCTTTTTGTAAAATCCCCACATATAACAAATTCTTGGGAAAATAATTAGTATCACTGACAAAATTATTTATTTAGAAACATTTAATCATTATAAGACTATTATTGTTTAACTATAATAAAAGAGGTTAATTTTTATTTTGGCAAATTGTAAACAAAATCGTAGATATGACATTTCATATCGTAGACGATACTAATGAAGTTGGTAGTCTTAATAACTAAACAGCCGTTTAGTGAAGTTTACTTTTTGTTTTGTTAAACGAAAATGTCACCATATTGTTTAGTAACTATGACTCAGGGTTGAGTATGATTGACTACTTTCTTCTCTCCGTGTGTTTATTGTAAATAGTATTTAATAAAAAAGATAATACTGCTTCTTTTATAACACACCTTTGTTCTTATTTAAAAAAAAAGTTAATAAAATTACTTTAACCCATAAAAAATAATTATTTTGCCACTACAACGCTTAAACTCGATGCTACACGCTTATTGGTAAATAATTTCAGTTTTTTTACAATAACATTATTTTAAATTAAATGAAATAAGATGTACGAAGAAAAATTTTTGTTATATATAATAAATAATAATAAAAATTTGTTGTTAAAAAAATATTTTTTATTTCTACAAAAAATATTTTATTTAAAAAATATATACAGGTAAACCTCCATACGGCGGAAAGCAATTAGACGAATCCGCCGTATAGAGGTTCGTTAAAAAGCCATTAGTGATTGAACGTTCAGGGATGTATCAACCATTTTAAGTCATAGGTTCTTTAAATAAATAAATATGGAATAAAAATTATGATAATTTATTAATAACTTTAATAAAAATTATGCTTACAATAATTTTTTTGGCTTCATTAAAAAAATAAATTATAATTCATATTATTTTTTAACAATTACTTTGATATATTTTTTATTTATTCTATAATTTTTAATGTTTATTATTTGTAATATAAATCATATCATAAAAGAAATAAAAATTATAAATCAAATAGAAAAAAATAATTTAATTATTATTAATTACATGAGAACTAAGTGGCACTAGAACTTTTCGGCCCTGAATTTGATGTCACTCACACTATTACAACTCTCACCGACATAATCCCTTCTACGCTTACCTGAAGATTTTCCGCCGTATAGAAGTCCGCCGTATGGAGGTTTACCTGTAAATTCATATTTGGATTCAGCATAAAAAAATACATGGAATTAAAAAAAAAAGATTAAAATCGGTCAATAATTAACGAAGTTATGACCATTTTTGTGAATTTGACGGCTGAATTCTGCACGGAAAAACCTTTGAGAAGTCTGTCTTCCCACACGGAGAGAAATATCTGGGCTTTTTAGCATGAAGTTCTTCATACTACGATTGCAAGAAACCTATGCGATTTCGGTAAAAGTTTTCTGCAATGTGATTGGTCGGCCCAGGCTCTGGGCGTGGCCTAATAGCCAGTTGCAAGGGCCTAATACCGAAAAAGCATAGGATTCTTGCAATCGCAGTATACTTTCTTGCAGTCATAGTATACTAACATTTCATACTTTTAAAATACAAAGCATTCATGCTATAAACGATTGATTTTTCTCTCCGTGCACTGTCACAAAATTTCGCTTCTCACTGCATGGAAAGTCTGATCGCCCGCCACTGCGCGTAGCATTACCGTTTTCGATAGACAAACTTCCCAAAAAGTTTAGAAAATTACAACTGGGTACGTTGGTCACCCAGTTTGGGAGTGCAGATGAACAAGTTTAGTGGTGGCGCTGACGCATAAGGCTGCGGTTACACCTCTGCAGGCAGCCTGCCTGCCTGCAGGTTGTCATGGTAACGTACAAGAGTAAGAGAGTCAGTGACTTCAAACTTCTCCCTTACTCTCGTTGCTCCTGCCTGCGCAGGCAGGCAGCCTGCAGAGGTGTAACCGCAGCCTAAGTTTCGGGTGAGCAGACTGCTTAAAGGTTTTTCCGTGTGTTTGTGGCGGGCGAAATTCCCGCGTCCCGAGTTCCCCCACTCCGCCGTCCAAAGGTTGAAAAAAATATTCAAGTACTTTCACTGTCTTGATATAAATGAAAAATAAAAGCACAAAACGTTAAGTTTAATTTTTTTTCATAAAATACATGTTTTGAACTAAAAGTCGTGCGGGTTTTAATAAAAAATATTAATAATTAACTTCTCAGGAATTTTTTTTTTTTTAAAAGTTAACTCCCCCCCCCCTTTCAAGTTAAGTCGGATTTTTTTTTTTGAAAAGTTTTGTGGAAACAAATGGAATTTTATGCCGTTTATAGCTAATTGAGAAAGTGAAAATTGGCTGAGTAATTCCATTTGTTTATGACAAAAAAACACACTCTTTTTTAACCCTTTTTATAATGCATTTAGATAAAAAAAATCAATTGGCCATTTAAATAGAATAAAAGTTTGACTTCTTAAGTGTACTTTCCAAAAAAAAAATCGAAATTCGATGTACCAAAAGTGGGGAAATTCCGTTGAAAAATTACATGTTTTTAGTTAACAAATGGAATTATGCATAAACTATTTCTCCGATCTAGTTAATTTTTTTTGGGATTTATTCAGCTACGCAAGGAGAACTTTCCTGGTAAGTTATGAACAAATTCGATAATTATTAACAAAGTTATTAAACAATTAAAGAAGTGCTATTTTTAATGGTTTAAATTCATTTGCAACTAAACTAATTAACCTTTTTCAACATATGACCCATCATTTGAAAAGTATTTCCAAGCTCTATAACTTTCAATAACAACTTTTTCCCCTAAAACTTAACCGGAAGCAACGACCATCGAAAAACCATGTTTTACAAACTTTGGCGATTGTTTACACTGTTTTTCGCACCCGGAAATCGAGAGCAAACTGTGGGGCTCTTATAAGGAGCCCCCAAACTACCAGAAACCGTTGAGACTTTGCTGTTTGCATTTTCACATATACACGCCTGTTCAACTATCAATACAAAAATGCTACACACTTATAAGTAAATAATTTTAATTTTTTTATGTCATAATATTATTTTAAATTTAATGGAATTATATGTACGAAAAGAATTTTTTGTCAAATATGATAAATAATAATTAAAAATTTGTTGTTAAAAAAAATTTTCTTTTTTATTATTAAAAATATTGTAATTTGAAAACATATAAAATCATTTTTGGATTCAGCGTAAAAAAATACATCAAATTAAAAAAAGAAAGATAAAAATCGGTAAATAATTAACGAAGTTATGACCATTTTTGCAAATTTGAACGGCTGAATTCAGTTGTGGCGGCGAGAATCACGCTCCTCCGAGTACCCCCACTCTGCCGTTCAGAGGTTGAAAAATGATACATTTACTTTTACTTGTTATAAATTAAAAATAAATACACAAAACCTTATGTTTAATTTTTTTACATAAAATACATGTATCAAACTGTAAGTGGTGCGAATTTCAATAAAAAACATTAATAATTAACTTGTCAGGAATTTTTTTTTAAAAAAAGTTAACTCTCCACCTCTTGAAGTTAGATCGGATTTTTTTTTGGAAAAGTTTTGTGAAAACAAATGAAATCAAATGCCCTTTACACGAAATCGATAAAGTGAAAATTGGCCGAGTTATTCCATTTGTTTATGTCAAAAAAACATACCCTTTTCTAACGTCTATTATTATGCACTTAAATAAAAACAATCAATTTCCCATTTGAATGGAATTAAAGTTAGACTCCTTAACTGTACTCTCCAAGAAAAAAAAACGAAATTCGCAGGTCCAAAAGTGGAGAAATTCCGTTGAAATATTACATGTTTTTAGTTAACAAATGGAATTATGCATAAACTATTTACCCGATCAAGTTGATTTTTTTGGGATTTATTCAGCCTCGCAAGGGGAATATTTCTGGGAAGTTAGAAACAAATTCGATAATTATTAACAAAGTTATTAAACAATTAAAAAAGTGCTATTTTTAATGGTTTAAATTCATTTGCAACTAAACTAATTAAGTTTTTTTAACTTGCGACCAATCATTTGAAAGCTATTTCCAAGCTCTATAACTTTCAATCACAACTTTTTCCCCTAAAATTTAACCGGAAGCAACAGTCATCGAAAAACCATGTTTTTCGAACTTTGGCGATTGTTTACACCATTTTTCGCAACCGGAAATGTGGTGCAAACTATGGGGCTCTTATTTGGGGCCCTCAAACTACAAGAAACTGCTTTGACTTTTCAGGTTGCACTTATGTGCACTTTTTGTACTTACCGACTGGCCTATACTGAATTTGCTTGTTTTTAAAATAGTGATTAAACTTTTTAATTACATCTAATTCATAAATATACTGTGACGGCAGGCCTAAATTCACATGTATTCCGCTAGTCTGCTAGAGTAAAATCTACATTACCAGAAACTCACTAGATACTAGCGCGGTAAAATACATATTACATTCAAATTAATTCATCTTTATATATATACGGGTGATTCTCCGCGTAGCGCACGATTTGGTTTATGAAATTTAAAAAAAATTTTTTTATCGTTATGATTAATATCAATATATTTTTTTGAAGATAAAGGCTTTAGAAAGAAAAATCCAAAGCGGGCCGGAAAAATTATTTATAATTTTTGTTGTAAACAAGTGTAGTAATTAACTAATTCACTGTTTGGAAACATTCTGTCAAAAAAAAATTTTGCGGTAATTTAAACAATATTATAGCATAAATCTCATTTAAAAATTATTATTTCGGTAATTTATGGTAATTTATGGAAATTTATGAAAATTTTTGCGATAATACATAAAATATGTAAAATTTAAATTATTATTAAAAATTTGGATTTTGGTAATTTATGGAAATTTATGGAAATTTTTGCGATAATTCATAAAAATATGTAAAATTTAAATTATTATTAAAAATTTGGATTTTGGTAATTTATGGAAATTTTTGGAAATTTATGGAAATTTTTGCGATAATTCATAAAAATATGTAAAATTTAAATTATTATTAAAAATTTGGATTTTGGTAATTTATGGAAATTTTCGCGGTAATTTATGGAAATTTATGGCAATTTGTAAGGTAATTTAAAGAAATTTTGTCGGTAATTTTTAAAAATATGCAAAGTAGAAATCACAATTTAAAATTTTTATTTCGGTAATTTATGGAGATTTTTGCGGTAATTTATAAAAATTTTCGTGGTAATTTATGGAAATTTATTTAATTAATTTATGGTAAATTTTTCTGAGCAATAGGTTTTTTTATTCCTTATATATGTGGCACCATAACACTACATTTGCACTAGGTTCTTCGTAATACACTCAGAAAAAAATTTGTTCGAAACAACCAAATTTTGGTTGAATCAACCAAATAAATGCATTGCTATACAGTCAACCAAACGTTTGTTTGATTCAACCAAAAAATTTCTTCCAATACGTTTATTTGTATTAACCAAATGGTTATTACACTTAACCAAAAAATTTTATTTAATATAACTAAAAAATTTGTTTATTTCAAGAGAAAAGATTTGTTTGATTCAAATAAATAGTTTTAGTAAACGTATTTGGTTCATTTAAATAAATATTTTTGTTTACTTAATTTTGTTATTTATTTTCCTCTAATAATATTTGAATTTCCTAATTTAATATTTTCTAGTACATATTATTGGTTAATTTATAATTTATTATATAATTATTGATATTTTAAAATTATACATATTTATAATAAATTATAAATTAACCAATAATATGTATACTAGAAAATATTAAATTAGGAAACTCAAACATTATTAGAGGAAAATAAATAACAATTAAGTAAAATATTATATATGTATTTCTTCATATAAACAAAATTACTTAATTATAAAAAAACATTTGAAATATTACATTAAACATATTATAATTATAATTTTTATACGTGCACTCAGAAAAAAGTTTATTCGAAACAACAAACTGAAAACTTCACAAAACCTTTTTGTAACTATTCTTCTCACTGGTACAAATTAAATATGCAGTAAGTCAATGAACACAATGTATTTAATATTTATTTAACCGACACTTATAATTTTTTTTCTTTGATTTACCGATTTAACAAATAAATTTGACGCGAACGCGGACTGTAGACAAGTGAGATCGCCATTTTTAAATTCACACATGTACTTTTTGAGACAAGCAAATATGTTTGTTTGACTCAAATAAAATGATTTGGTTGAATCAAACAAATTTGTGTGTTGTGTCGAACAAACTGTATTTAACCAAACAATATTCTCTATTCAAAACACAAATTTGGTTAAATGAAACAAACAATTTCAAATAAAAAATTTCTTTCCAATAACCAAACAAATTTTACGTATTTATTAAAATAAACCAAATTTTTATTTAAATCAACAAAATTGTTTTATCGTGACAAATAAAATAGGTTAATTAAACAGTTTGGTTAAGTGAAATAAACTTTTTCTCTGAGTGTACAAAGGTCGGTGGAAATTCTGATGCCGGTGGAAACTTTTTTCAATCGCCTTCAGTTATTTTTATTTTTTTTTAAAAATATCATTAATTTGCAATCGGTTTCAAATGGACTTCATTTGTATTGACTAAAACAATATAACTATACGCTTTATTTAACCTTTTTTTTATAAATAATTGTTTAATTTGTAATAAAATATTTAAGGGTCGGTGGATGCCGGTGGAGACTATTTTGTGATTCCCTTTTCAAATTTCCAACATAAAATGAGTGAAAAATGAATAAATCAATTAGAACATTGATTCTTTTTCCTGAATTAACTTAAGAAAGTTATTTTTTGTGTTTACAAAAGTAATTTTAAGTTAACATTTGATTTTCATTTAAATAATTCACTGTTTGTTAATAAAATAATAAATAGCATCCAAATTTGCTGTCAAGCATAAACTGAAAAAAACATATATAAAATGAATTTAAAAAAAAAAAATTTTTTATTCAACTGTACTAAAGTAGACAATACTAAAATGTCAATAGTAATTGTATTTATTATTGCATATTACTAAAATTATTAACTTTTTTTTCTAAACTTCCTATGGGGACAGGTAAAAATTTGACGTTTTCAGCCTTAAAACCGCTTATTTATGAAAAATTATAATATTAGATACAAAAGTAATTATTGGTTTTTGTTTCTAAACATATAGATAACCTTTTCACGTTGGAATTGTAAAAATATATGAAAGTTATTTATTATTTTTCCATTACAACATGAAAAAAACCAAGTTCTGCGCTACGCGGAGAATCACCCATACACACAATTTGACAGCTAAAGGCCTAAGCACAATAGGTTCGCGAACGCAAAGCATGAGTTAGAAAATGACAGATATATTTGTGTCCTTGTCTATCTCATGCGTCTCGTTCGCGAATGACTTTCGCGAACCTATTGTTCGTTGGACTTAACCTATTTTGTGTTTCTAAAAATGTATTATATATTTTTTTTCAAATAAATTAAAACTTCTAATAGTTAACAATCATGATGTCATGTCAATTATGATTATATATTAAATATTGTTATCACTTATTTATATGTGTTTTGTGTTTGTGAATAAAAATGTATGTGTTGTGTTGTGACAGGCATGCTTGTGTGTGTCCGTGTCCGTGTACCCAGTAAAAAAAATTCGATACACGGACCGCGGAGTTCGTATACGAGCTCGGTAGCTCGTATGAGAAATATGAGAAATCTCTCATACGAGCCTTTTCCGTAATGAGAAGTGTATAGATGCTTGTATACGAGGTGACTTTTAAAGCATTTTTACTAATGTAACACTATTTTAAAGTAAATGTAGATAATAGAAATGAATTTTCTCTTTTAAAACAAAGCTAAATTCATAAGGGAAATGAAGTTTTAAGAAAAGAAGGATAATTTTGTTCAAAAAATTTATTCACACTGAAAAAAGGTTAGAATTTGATAATTCCTTGTTTCTCTTACTTACCGACATTAGATATTTCTCGGATGCGGTAAGCACGATTTTGGATTAAATTTAATTATTTTATATAAGAACATTTATATAATAAATAAATAATAATATATTACCCAAGGAGCACGTAAGTTTATCTTGACAACACTGTAATATTACATTGGAGATTCGTTATATTACACTGTAATATTACAGTGATCTTACTGGGATATCAAAATGTCCGCCTGGAGGTAATATTACGTTGTTACATCAAGAGAATATTACCTGGTAATATTAAGGTAATATTACACTGTAATATTAACGTAATGTTAAGGTAATATTCAGATAAAATTAGAATAATTTTATAATTTAGAAAAAAACATTTCACAAAGTTGGACTCGAACCCAGAACCATGTGCATAGTAATCATGAGTCTTACCACTGAGCCAAACTTACTTGTAGTGTATTAAGATTCTCGACGGTATATAATCTTTGTAAGTTTTTTAAAGTTCTTCATATTTTATCAAAAATCTTGATACACTACAAGTAAGTTTGGCTCAGTGGTAAGACTCTTGATTACTGTGCGCAAGGTTCAGGGTTTAAGTCCAGCTTTGTGAAATGTTTTTTTCTAAATTATAAAATTATTCTAATTTTATCTGAATATTACCTTAACATTACGTTAATATTACCTTAATATTACCAGGTAATATTCTCTTGATATAACAACGTAATATTACCTCCAGGCGGACATTTTGATATCCCAGTAAGATCACTGTAATATTACAGTGTAATATAACGAATCTCCAATGTAATATTACAGTGATGTCAAGATAAGCTTACGTGCTCCTTGGGTATTATGAAACAAAATTTATTATTAATTAACTATATTAAATAATTACAAGTAAATATACATATATTAAATAAATATATTATAAATATACACGGAAAAAAATTAATCTCTAAACTTGAAATAATATTAATTTGAAGTCCAATGAAATATAAGTGTATCTAAATTAAACATTATAGTCACAATTACTGTGCTAAGTTGTGTTTGATTCTGTCAAACTTTATACCAGAAAACGCCATAAATTCACATCTCTGATTTAGAGATTTGTTAATTTCACAACTTTTTTATATGAATTAGGTACATTGTGTTTTAAGTTAATCAGTGACAAAAAAAATTTAAACCATTTTAATTAATTAAGTATTAATTTTATTTTCAAATGTCCAAATAAAAGCGAAGGTCTGTGAAATTTTAAGGTTACAATTGTCGCCCGACAAAATACGGCACTGACTGATTTAAATGACGTGAAATAGGTAAATAAACATTTTTCAACCACTTTTTCTCTAAACACAGATACTTTTTACAAAATAGGCCAACATACAATGGGTAAGAATCTTCTTAATAACCTAAATTCAAAAGATTGTTTAAATTCATGCAGAAACGCGGTTGTCAAGCGGTTGTAAAATGTAAAATTGGAAATGATTGGAAAGTAATGTAATGACAGACAACAAAAAGCGGATTACTGCCAGTCGCCAAAAGAGGGCAGAAGCATGCAGAGAGCACAATGGTCCAGCTGTTATATTCTTAGCATTACATCACTTTCCAATTTTACATTTTACAACCGCGTTTCTGCATGAATTTAAACCATCTTTTGAATTTAGGTAATTAAGAAGATTCCTACTCGTTGTATGTTGGCCTATTTTGTAAAAAGTGTCTGTGTTTAGAGAAAAAGTGGTTGAAAAATGTTTATTTACCTATTTCACGTCATTTAAATCAGTCAGTGTCGTATTTTGTCGGGCGATAATTGTAACCTACAAATTTTACAGACCTTCCAACGCCGTTAAAACAAAAAAATGAAATAAAAATATAAAATTCGTATTGTGTTTTAAAAATATCCAACTACTTTTTTATACTTGTCAATGTATAGTTCATACAGGGAAAAAAATATAAATATTTTGTGAATAATTCTCACTCTAAATTGTGATAAATTATAAATTCTTATTACATCGAGTTATTACAAAAATAAGAATTATATAAATATACGACTAAAATTTTTAATCAAGTAAGTTGATAGTTTAGAACATATGTTCCATATGTTATAAAATTTGAGATTCCTAATATCATTTTTAGGCATAAGAAATACGTGTGTTCTTCACAATACTAATATTCGGATTAGATATAATACCAAATTTCAGTTTTAGTGATCTGCTTACATCTTACGTCCGATTCCAGTGATAGTTTATGCCTAAATCTCAGATTTAATCTCTAATTTAGAGATTAATTTTTTTCCGTGTACATTAAATAATGTTAAAAGAATGGTCCGAATGTTTTGATTTATTTACCTACTTTTGCTGTATAATTAATTCAATAATTATACCAATTCGAAAAATGAGAACTTTTGTTAAGTTAAAAGAAGAATTTTTATAATAGAATAATGTATTCTGAAATGTAAAAAATAAATTTGAAAGATTTTATATGTATATATAAATTTTCATGAGACTTTACCAAAATTAGAAAGATGTACCAAAATTTTTATAGGTTATGTGTTCACACATTTCAGAAATAGTCAAGAATTTCAGAAATGGTCAGGAATTTCAGAAATGGTCACAGCTTCGAAAATGATGGGAGTAAAGTGGGAGGAGCTTGGAAAGTATTTGGTTAGGAATAGTGAGAAACGTTCGAAAACGGCAGAAGTGGTGAGACTGTTCAGGAATGTTCAGAAATTCTGACCATTCATGACGATTCCTGAATTTATTTTTAGTAGGGCCACGTCATCAGCGCTCTGATTGGTTAAGCAAAGAGGGGAGGGTAAACTTCCCCCCTTTTAGTTGGGTATATAAAGAGAGCGCCTGAGACCCAAATACACAGACAATTTTTGAGACTTGAGAAGAGACCACTACTTGCTAGTGCATATCTTTAATCAACGAATCTTATAAAGTGTTAATAAACTAAATAAAACCTTCGACAAGCAATCGTTAAATTAAATATTTAACGATTCAACAATTATTTGTAAAATTAAAATTGTGAAGTGTATATTTAAAAGAAACAATATTTGAACTTAAATAAAATTGGTTTTTTACCCGAAAGGGGTTTTTCCAATTAATTATAAGTGTATATTTATTTATCCCACCTTTAATCTGAATAATAAATTCAAATTTAAATTCAGTGCCCGCTTTCAAGCGGTTATAACAGTAAAAAGAATCCAGCCATTGGTTATTAGTGAATCCAACGGAAATATACGTAAAATATAACCTGTGACGCGACATATCCAAATTTTTGGTGACAGCGGTGGGATACTGCACTGAACATTAATAAATAAAAATAAATAAACTGTGATAAGAAAAGTACATCATCATCGAAAAATACTGACATCGCTGGACCTTGAGAAGTGGAGCCTTGCGCATGCGCGCTTGAAAGACTTTACCAGAGGAGGAAGCAGCGACATCTCTATCATCATAGTGAAACCCGTGGATCACCCCACTTCCCACATTTCTGCTGGAAGGTGTTACGAAACGAAGAAGACGAATTTGAATTTCAACTGGAATCTGCACATCAGTCAGACCATAGAAATTGTGAGGTATTTTAGTAATAGATCATATTTAAACTTTTGCTGTAAGAAAATTTTTCTTTTCTTAAAATGGGTCGTCCACGAAAAACAGATAAAACAAAAAGACCAAGTGCTGATAAAAACCCAAATATTGAAAATAATACGAATGATGTTAATGATACCTCTAACACAGATCAGAATAATTCAAATGAAAATCATAGAGAAATTGCTCGTTCTAATGATGACTCAATTCATTTAGATAGTACAGAAACCACATCAGAACAAGCCAATTCAATTTCCTCAAATTTAAATCTTGTACCAGTTCCGTTTAGGACTTTTAACCCTGAAATGTCACGCAATTTATCTGGAAATATGATTAAAGTTGTTGGTAATTGTATACCAATCTTTGATGGTAAAAATCCACCAGTAAAAATATTTACGAATCATTGTAGATCAGCAATTACAATGCTTAACCCTCAAGAATTGTCAATATTTCCTATATGTTTCTTTATACAAAAATAATCGGTGAAGCTAGGGATCACATTCTGGATGATATGGGGGTAAATGAAATTCTAACAACTTTAGAACAAATTTATTCTATCATATCAAAGAAGACAGAAGTCAATTAATGCAACAGTTGTTGTCACTCAAACAAGATTCTAATGAAACAATTTCTCAATTTGGATGCAGAACTAAAAGAATTTTAAGTAAATTAATATGCCATTCTAAAGAAAATAATCTTTTAGAATTGATCCCTACAGTCAGTAAAATTTATCGAGAAAATGCTATAAGTGTTTTTCTGAGAGGTTTGCGTAAAGAAATATTTTCAAAATTATATGATAAAAAAATTGAATCTTTAGATGAAGCAATAACTCTAGCCACTAAAGAAGAGGTAAAGACCATCTACTTCATCTTTTGAGAAAAGATCTTTTAACTCTTTTCCCCCGCGAAAACGTATCTCTCATTTTCGTGCCGAGGAAAATGAAGAATATAAAAGGAATAAAAATAGTAATTCTGATATGTCAAAAATAAAATGTTACAATTGTCTTTAGTTTGGTCATAAGAAAATTAATTGTAAATCTAAATTAAGTGAAGAAAATAGAGAGAGAAAATGCCAATATTGCTCAATGTATAATCATGCAATTGAAAGGTGTTTTCTAAAGAAGAAGCATGAAAGAGAAATAGATTTAAGTAATGAATATAGTAATGATAACAGAAAAAATTTGATAAAAAGAAAAGGAGATCAACTCATTCCAAAAAACTTGACTTGGGATCAGCAAGTGGGAGAAAGGGTGAATTTCTGTCAATAGATTTGGAAAATATTTCATTTTTGAATAAAAGAGCAAATTTTTTAGTAGACACCGGTTCTTCAGTAAATTTAATTAAGAATAATGCTTTAAAAACTGAAACGTTTATTGATAAAACAAAAATTTTTAATTTGATTAAAATAAATCCAAATATGACGAAAACTCTACTTGGAGAAACAAAATTTTTATTTATGGAATTGAGACTTTAATTTAGGTTGTTACATCCGATTTTCCTATTAAATATCTACTTTGAACTTTATTAACAATTATATTAGAATGAATAATGTAGATATGCCTTTCAAAGAAAACAAAAGAATTCAATTATCTCCGCGATCAAAAATTTTGGTTGAACTACTAATTAAATTATCTAATTTAACTAAGGGATATGTTCAAAAAATTTGCTGTAGTTCTGGAATATTTGCAGAAGAAATAGAAATATTAGTAACTAACAAAAATAACAAAGCTAAATTATTTATGATTAATTCAACTAGTAAAAAATGTGGAATTGACTATACCAACTTTGGAATTGCAAGAGTTTGCAACTGCTTTAATTTATTTAATACCCAAATCTCGGTCCGTAGAATCCCCTGATAAGGTTAAAAAACCATGCTGAAAGGTTGGCTTTATTATTACAAAATTTAAAATTAAATGGATTAAAAGATCCAGTTTCTAGATTAGCAAGATGGCGTGTAAAATTGAGTGAATACGATTACAAAATTATTTACAAGTCTGGTAAAATTAATGCTAATGCTGATGCTTTGTCGAGAAATCCTGTGAACAATGATGATGTTGAAATGAAAACAGTAAAAATTTTTAATGTAAATGGTCTGGTTGATCGGGCTTTTGGATTGTGTGGTTGTGATTTTCTCTTAACGAGTCGCCAGGTGAATTGTTTGGGAACTAAGGGAGCTGTATCCAATATTATATCTGCGCGGAGGGTAATGGTTCTCTTGGAACGCAGACATTCGGCCTGGGATCGGAGAATTATTTGGATTGTCCATTGTGTTATGGAATCCCTGTTGTGTCTCTGCACCACTTAATGGGTGAGAGTGAAAATGTCCTTGATCAAGGTGTATATTGTGTTCCCAACCCGTGCCGTAAGATCAACCTTGAAGACATGTTTGATAAGATGATTGGACTTGTGTTCCAGATCGATAATGCTTGTATAATTTATAGTAAAGAAATGTTGTCCATGGGAACTGGTCATATTGTTCACTTTGTCTCGGAAGATTGCATTTTTGATTCTGATATGAGTAAAGAATTAATAGAAAGAAATTTGTTAAATGTTAATGCAATAAAAAATGATGATTTTAAGGTTGGAAATGTAATCGTTATTCCTCAAGAAAATCGCTATATTTTTCATGTTGTAGTAAAAGAAAATTTTGATGGCAAAGCATATTTGAATAAAGTGTCCAGTGCTATTCTTGGACTGAGAAATGCTATGGAGCCACTTGATGTACATTTTGCTAGAGTTTCAAAAGTTGTAAATAATCTAAACGAAATTTCATGAGTAAAGTTATGAAACTTTTTGTAAAATTTTTGATATATAAAAAAAAGAATCAACTGCTTATCACCCTCAATCTTTAGGATCATTAGAAAGAAGTCATCAAGATTGAATTTAATATCTCCGTCAATTTAGTAACGCTCAATCTTGGGATGAGAAATTGCGATTTGTATTATTTTCTTACAATACTTCTATTCACGAATCATTACCTGATAAAACTTATAAACAACATTTGCAAACACTTTATTATATGTTTTTATAATAAAAATAAATTCTAAAGTGGACACACGTGTAGATGTGCCACATTTTTGTGTGGGGAGGTGTGGCATCTGGCATCAGTGCCTAGTAAATTTTCCAGGGAATTTTAAATCCTTAATAAATAAACTAAATTTTTCTATTGTAATCTTGAGAGATTCAAATTTAAATATAAATAATAGATTATACAGTATTAATAATAATAATAATATTATTATTATTATTATTAAAATATAGGAAAACCTTAATATCGACATTTAATTTTATTTTCTCTCTCTATCGTGTAATCATTGTATTATTTAAAGATATTGTAAAACTATTATTATAAATAATTATATAAAACTGTAATTAGATATAATATTAATATTAATTTAAGTTTATTATTATTATTAGTGTTTAATTAATTAACGAATATGCATTAAATATTTTACTTATAATTTAAAAATGAAACGAAATTATGATTATGAAATACTGAATTTGTACTTCTTATTATTGATAAGAAAAACTGTGAAATTATATTGTAAATCTTCGTATGACGGTTATTTTATTGCGCAGTTAAAAACTGCGCAGTAGAATGAATGACAATAATGAGTCATTTGTAGGATGCGTAATAATTTAACCTTGAGATCTGTTAAATGCGTAATAATTTAACCTTGACACGTGTCATTATTTTGGGCATTTGGTAAATGCGCAATAACTTGACCTTGAATGTTCAACGCTTATTGGTCAAGTGCCACGTCATCAGCGCTCTGATTGGTTAAGCAAAGAGGGGAGGGTAAACTTCCCCCCTTTTAGTTAGGTATATAAAGAGAGCGCCTGAGACCCAAATACACAGACAATTTTTGAGACTTGAGAAGAGACAACTACTTGCTAGTGCATATCTTTAATCAACGAATCTTATAAAGTGTTAATAAACTAAATCAAACCTTCGACAAGCAATCGTTAAATTAAATATTTAACGATTCAACAATTATTTGTAAAATTAAAATTGTGAAGTGTATATTTAAAAGAAACAATATTTGAACTTAAATAAAATTGGTTTTTTACCCGAAAGGGGTTTTTCCAATTAATTATAAGTGTATATTTATTTATCCCACCTTTAATCTGAATAATAAATTCAAATTTAAATTCAGTGCCCGCTTTAAAGCGGTTATAACAGTAAAAAGAATCCAGCCATTGGTTATTAGTGAATCCAACAAAAATATACGTAAAATATAACCTGTGACGCGACAGGGACCATCCCAAGAAGACTATATACAGGAGAACCAACTCGCCTGCTTGTTCATAGAGAGTAGTGGTCCCGATTTTAACGTACGACTGGGTGTACTACCCCGAGGCGCACTAGTCTTCTGCACATCCCACCACATGCATAACTGTATAAACTCTATCTGTGTATCTTTAGATAATGTGTGTTTGTTTTGTTTACAATTTCTTGGTTATGTGCAAGTTCTGTGACAGTTTATTTTGAAAATATGTAGAGTTTGTATCTTCAGAAATATTTGTGCTTGATTTCATCTTCATTAGTTTTTATAATTTATAAATCCCTTTTAAAATTTAAGTTTTAAGTTAGTTTAGTTGGAAAAATTCCTCTTTTGGAGGTTATGGTTAACCTCAAATACAATGCTATAACAGAAATAAATATAATTGCAGCAATAATAAATATATAATAAATTATATACTATAATAGGAGCGATAATAATTTATAATATAACATGTTCTTTTTTTATTGGAAGATAAAAAATGGTTATGAAAATCCCATTACAACTTTTATTATTTAAATTAACACTCTTCATTAAGACGAATCATAATTAAAAACACTAGTGTTAAATACACTTCTCACTTTTTTTTAGAAATTTTTGTATTAATAATATTAAGTTCACTTAATATTTACACTTATTATTCAATATAGAGGAGATAATAAAAACTTGCAGCTGTCAGATGGAATATATATAAAATATACACAGTTATGCATGTGTTGGGATGTGCAGAACACTAGTGCGCCTCGGGGTAGTACGCTCAGTCATACGTTAAAATCGGGACCATCGGAACCCAACGGGAAGTTGCCAATGTTAACGATTGGTTCAATAATAGGCCATGCTTGGTACCCAATGGTTTTTTCTTGGCAAAACAATTGGCAACCATCATTGGACCACCAATGGTTTAAACTTGGGATGATCACGCTACTGCCAATGATCGGTAGCTAAGCATCGGGCCAATATTAGTTGCCAAGGAATTGCCAAGGAAACAAAACCGATTTTCAAAAGCTTGATTTTTTATTGGCAGCCAACAAAAAACCAAGGTTTTGAAAATTGATTTTTTTTAATTATTAATTAAAATTTATTTTAAAAAAATATATTTTTCAAAAATTTATTTTAAAAAAACATATTTTTTAAAAATATATATTTTTTTAAATTAATAGAACATATTAATTTAATTTGTCACCTCTGGTAAAACAAAGATGAAAGACTGATAAATTCCCTCACTTTATATTTTACAGTGGAGGGATGACTGTGAATGTCTTTGCGAGAGAGGAGCAGGTACTTATATAGAGCCAGTGAGAAAGGTCACAAGCGAGAACAAATCACTAGCATGCACTCTGGCGGCGCTTGTCGGAAGTGGCGCAACGTTGGTTGCCAAGCGCTGTGTCGATAATGTCAGGATATGCATGCGCGCCAGAAAACAGTTCCGACAAGCGCCGCCAGAGTGCATGCTAGTGATTTCTTCTCGCTTGTGACCTGTTTCACTGGCTCTATATAAGTACCTGCTCCTCTCTCGCAAAGACATTCACAGTCATCCCTCCACTGTAAAATATAAAGTGAGGGAATTTATCAGTCTTTCATCTTTGTTTTACCAGAGGTGACAAATTAAATTAATATGTTCTATTAATTTAAAAAAATATATATTATTAAAAAATATATTTTTTTTAAATAAATTTTTGAAAAATATATTTTTAAAAAATATATTTTTTTAAAAATATATTTTTTAAAAATAAATTTTAATTAATAATTAAGAAAAATCAATTTTCAAAACCTTTGTTTTTTGTTGGCTGCCAATAAAAAATCAAGCTTTTGAAAATCGATTTTATTTCCTTGGCAATTCCTTGGCAACTAATATTGGCCCGATGCTTGGCTACCGATCATTGGCAGTAGCGTGATCATCCCAAGTTTAAACCATTGGTGGTCCAATGATGGTTGCCATTAATGTTCCAATAATGGAACGGAGTTCGCCAAGCATGGCCCATTATTGAACCAATCGTTTACTTCCCATTGGGAAATACTCGAGTTGTTCCTCCTGTATATAGGGCGGTATTCATAGAAATTGAATTCAGAAGAATTTTATGAACATTGTTTTAAATAATTATTTTTTTCGAAATGTAATGAATATTATGAAAATTTTATTAGTTTAAAATTTAAATAATTTAATTTTTATGTGGAAAACTTTATTTGTGAAAATAACTGAATTTTCCGCTTAATTAATTTAAAATAGTATTGTTGTTGCCGTAAGAAACAACTAATATTATTTTTAATGAGTTGGTTACTCAACTGAGAGCCAACTCTACTTTATTTATTTTACAAGTAAATAAGTACAAAAATTTGGAGTTAATTAATCCTTACAATTCTTCACTGAGCCTTATTGGAAGACAATCGTGCTATCACTTTGAGTAGCGACTAATTATTATTAATCTGACCACACCTGTTTATGCTTTAGTTTTAAAGGACTGTGAACTCGTCCCCACTCTTTACAATACTCACTCATACTTCATACTGTCGACAGTATAAAAATAATTGAAATTCTTCGATGAGTTTTATTATTTATGAAAATAATTAAATTCAAGCTTAGAATTATTTTATCAAAATTTTTTTTAAAAAATTGATTTTTCATGAAAAATGTTATTATTAGTGAAAGTAATTGAATTATTGTAAAAAATAAATTATATAAAATTTTGTTAAATAATTGATTTTTTCGAAATGGTTTTGAAAATGCTATTTTAAAGTAATTCAATTATTTTGCGAGATTTCATGAAAATACTAAATATTGAAAATAATTAAATTTCGAATATTTTTTGAAAATAATTGAATCTTTTAAAGAATTTGATTATAATTTTTGAGAATAGTTCTTTGATTTCTAGTATTAGCGACTTTAAAGTAGTGAAAATTCTTTAAAAAATTATTATTCATATTATATTAAAGGAGGAAGAAATTCTTTGTTAAAAAAGTTGAATATTATAATAATTTTTTTACCTCCTCTATTCTTCAGAATAATTAAAATTTTCGTAATAAAGATTATGTTTAATTTGAAAATGAAAGTATAAAACAACAATTTTTGCAAAATTCAATTTCTCTTGTACAAGAAAATTTAATTATTTTCAATTTAGAAAATCTGATATCAAATTGGAAATTAGTATCAAAATTTGTTAAAGTTTTTTTTATATACGTTAAAGTTTAAAAATAATATAAATTGAAAATTTAATTCTAATTCTCTACTGTAATAGAAATTTAATTTTCATAGATGCCAATTGGACACCAGTATCTGGATAATATATTAGTGTACAAAATATATTTATTGAAGAAAAAATTACGAAAGTTAGGAAATTACGAAATTGATTTAGAGATAAGTTTTATTTAAATATATCATTAAAAAAATGTACACTGAAAAAAATGATATTGTCGATTTTGTCATACTCGTATGGTTAGGATGTATAGCTGAATCAGCAATACTGTATTTTTGTTCTTCAAATACAGTATTGGTGTCCTTCACATTGGGTAAAGTGCGGATAGATGCCCCCTTTCTCAGATCTCCAATATGAAAGAAACGTCTTACCCACCCAGGTGGGATATATGGCAAAATGCAGACCTTTTCTATTTTTATTCTGATTAATTTATTATTTATTGTAGGTATTTGGTCCATATACATATGTCAATGATAAATAGTAATAGTGTGTAAAAATCGAATAGCCAATTAAAAATAATATTTGTTCAACTTAGATGTAATCTTCGAATTAGGGGACATCTATCCGCACTTTCCCTGACAGAATATGTTAAGTGAGATTTGAGCGAATTCTATCAAAATTCTCTCAGGTTTGATCAAAAGGTTACATTAGAGCTAATAAGTGATATTGGGTAAAAAAATCTATTGAAATTAGTAAATTAAGATTTAGGGAATTAATTTGTGTAATAATTAAGTGTAACAAAGTTGTTATTTAATAATAAACAGTATTTGAAGCGAACGATGTGCGGTGGTTTGGGTCATCAGTTTGGGTCTGCTTGAATTTTCTCTATTTTAACGATAAAAATTCCCAAAATATAAAAAAACTGTTTTTCTTATAATAGAGTAATAGTTAAATTATAAGAAATCCTTAAAATAATGTCTATTCCAGCAGAACGTATATATTTTTGGCAGAAGTATAGACATATAAATATGCAGGCTGATAGACTTGTCAATGTAACATATGCGTGATACTTGTAGCGATTATTAAAATAAATGAATTCATTCAAATAAATATTATTCAAAGCTAAAAAACAGTATTTTACTTAAAAAAATAAATCTGAATAAAAATCTTTTAAACAATTTCATGTAAAAAATAAATAACCTGCACAATTAATTTTGATTGAAAATCAATTATTATTATTATATTTAGTAGAATTATAAAAAATAAAAATGCAGAAAATAAGTAGAATTAATCCTACAATCAATTATACTAAAAAAGATAAAATAGACAATTTTTTCCTATCTTTCTAAAATAATTAGAAAATTTACTTTTCAGACCAACTACAATGAGATTCTAACTCCACCTACTTTAAGAAAGCAATTTTTTTATTCGTTGGTTCAACAGTACAAAAAGGGAGTGAATATTTAATTTTTAAAAAGTTACATTTAGTCTTAACTCATTAAGAAAAAAAAAGACTTCTGGCCAAAAAAAATAAGCTCCTCCTATTTTTAAAGAGCAACTTTTTATTTGTTGGTTGAGTTAAAGAAAATGGAGAAAGCAATTAATATTTAAAAAATAACACATATATAATCCCAACCCCCTAAAAAAAATGGATGATTTAGACCAATAAAAATAATAAACAAACTCCTCCCATTTTCCAAATCAATTTTTCTATTTGTTGGTTGAGTTAAACAAAATGGAGAAAAAATAAATCATATAATTCCAAGCCCCAAAAGGAAAAATGGATGATTTAGACCCATTAAAATAAAATTTAAACTCCTCCTTCTTAAAGAAACCTATTTTTCTATTTGTTGGTTGAGTTAAACAAACTGGAGATAATATTAAACTTTAAAAAATATAAAATTTAGTCTCAACCCCTCACGAAAAAACAGACTTCTATTAGCCAATAAAAAAATCAAACTCCTATATTTTTATTCATTAGTGAGACTAAATTTTATATTTTTTAAAGTTTAATATTTTCTCCAGTTTGTTTAACTCAACCAACAAATAGAAAAATTGATTTGGAAAATGGGAGGAGTTTGTTGATTATTTTTATTGGTCTAAATCATCCATTTTTTTAGGGGGTTGAGATTATATATGTGTTATTTTTTAAATGTTAATTGCTTTCTCCATTTTCTTTAACTCAACCAACAAATAAAAAGTTGCTCTTTGAAAATAGGAGGAGCTTATATTTTTTGGCCAGAAGTCTTTTTTTTCTTAATGAGTTAAGACTAAATGTAACTTTTTAAAAATTAAATATTCACTCCCTTTTTGTACTGTTGAACCAACGAATAAAAAAATTGCTTTCTTAAAGTAGGTGGAGTTAGAATCTCATTGTAGTTGGTCTGAAAAGTAAATTTTCTAATTATTTTAGAAAGATGGGAAAAAATTGTCTATTTTATCTTTTTTAGTATAATTGATTGTAGCATTAATTCTACTTATTTTTTGCATTTTTATTTTTTATAATTCTACTAAATACAATAATAATAATTGATTTTCAATCAAAATTAATTGTGCAGGTTATTTATTTTTTACATGAAATTGTTTAAAAGATTTTTATTCAGATTTATTTTTTTAAGTAAAATACTGTTTTTTAGCTTTGAATAATATTTATTTGAATGAATTCATTTATTTTAATAATCGCTACAAGTATCACGCATATGTTACATTGACAAGTCTCTCAGCCTGCATATTTATATGTCTATACTTCTGCCAAAAATATATACGTTCTGCTGGAATAGACATTATTTTAAGGATTTCTTATAATTTAACTATTACTCTATTATAAGAAAAACAGTTTTTTTATATTTTGGGAATTTTTATCGTTAAAATAGAGAAAATTCAAGCAGTTCCAAACTGACAGGAAACCACCGCACATCGTTCGCTTCAAATACTGTTTATTATTAAGTAACAACTTTGTTACACTTAATTATTACACAAATCAATTCCCTAAATCTTAATTTACTAATTTCAATAGATTTTTTTACCCAATATCACTTATTAGCTCTAATGTAACCTTTTGATCAAACCTGAGAGAATTTTGATAGAATTCGCTCAAATCTCACTCAACACATTCCGTCAGGGTTACCCTACATATTACTGTCTCTCATATACATATGGCTGTTCTACACTGCGTATGGCTGAAACAGCAATACTGTATGACTGTTCCATAATATAATAAGTGAGAATTGGACATATTTATGGCAGTACCATAAATATATTTTTTTCAGTGTATAATAAATTGTTTGTAGGAGAATAATTTTTTTTATATTTTAGGTGGTTTCCAACTATCGTAAATGCTGCTTACAACACATTGTACCATGAATTAGGTAATAAACTTTTAGATTCAAGAATTTCAAAAATGAATTAAAATTTGAAAGAAAAATTCCTCTACGAAAGGAAGTAGGGATAATAATTAAATTATTTATTCATTCGCAGTTTTGCCAGCCAGCCTGTTTCAATATCCATTTTATTCTCCAACTCAACCCGAGTAAGTAATAATATAATCTATAGTAATGAAATCAGACAATCGTAACCGCAAGCGTAAGAATGAGTTAGAGAAGGATAAACAATATACCTATTCTTCTTTAACTCATTCTTACGGTTACGCTTACGATTGCGGTTCCGTTTAAAGTCGGTTCTACAATGAGCACGGTTGTTCGTGTTCGCTATCGTGAACGTGTACGTGCTCCATGCTAAACTAAATGGAACGCGTACACGTTCACGACAGCGAACACGAACGACCGTGCTCATTGTAGAACCGACTTCAAGGCCTAAGCACAACTGGTTCGGTTTCGGGAGACGGTTTCGGGATATGTAAGATTTACATATATTTTGTACGGAAGCGCCTATACGCGCCACGAGGCAAAGAGAGGAAACCTGTTTCTGCTAATGTCGTTTTAGCTTGTGGAACATAGGAACACGTTCGATGGTTCGCTGGTTCGGTGGTTCGATGATGTGATTGTTGCTAAATAAAAAATTTAAAATAAGAAATAAAAATGAACCAAATTAATTTAAATTGACAATTTTAATGTAATAAAATATTTTTTAGGTATTATTTATAACAGATATTAATTACGCGAGGTAAATTAGGTGCTTTAAAAAAAAATCATATATTTTGAGGTTATAAAATGTGTTATGAAGAAGTAATGGAAAAAGGTCAACATTAAGCCTTAAATGTGATAACATTTTATAACCTCAAAATATATGATTTTTTTTAAAGCACCTAATTTACCTCGTAATTAATATCTGTTATAAATAATACCTAAAAAATATTTTACTACATTAAAATTGTCAATTTAAATTAATTTGGTTCATTTTTATTTCTTAGGGTGCGATCCCATGTGAGCAGAATACGTCGACCGAAAGCAGAAAATTATGAGAGTGAAAAGAACAACAATATCTACCTATCTCTTTTGCACTCATGATTTTCTGCTTTCGGTCGACGTATTCTGCTCACATGGGATTGCACCCTTATTTTAAATTTTTAATTTAGCAACAATCACATCATCGAACCACCGAACCAGCGAACCATCGAACGTGTTCCTATGTTTCACAAGCTAAAACGACATTAGCAGGTTTCCTCTCTTTGCCTCATGGCGCGTAGACGCTTCCGTAATATAATTAAGGAGCCGGGAAGAAGAATTCTTCGAGCGCGCGAACGTATTCTTTAATATGAGCGGTGAGCGCCTTTGGGCCTGTCACTGCTACCCGATTGGTATTAGCGCATGCGTTTAAGCGCTCGGCGATAAAGGTACACTCTCACCTCTACTTCTTGCCTGCGCAGGCAGGCGCAATGAGAGTGAGAGAGAAAAAACATTTAATTTGAATTTTTGACTCTCTTACTCTTATGTGTTACCATGACAACTTGCAGGCAGGCAGGCAGTAGGAGCTGTGCTTGCGCCTTTACACTTGCAATCAGAATACTTTATTTGTTAAAAATTGAATCAGTTTATTTTGAATAGGTACTTAATTTTTCGCTACATATTTGATATAATTACACAGAACCAAAAAGGGAAATTGAGGTAGACATGTTCTAAGCATAGGTGAGCTTTATGTTTTTTGGGTCGTTGATTACGATGCCGTTGTCCGTATGACCTTATCACGTCAGCATCAAGGTCAACTCAAGGTCAAACATCTCATTTTGCAATATTTAATTTTTTTGACCCCTGATTCGGAAAGAGCGGAAAATTTTACGTCCGAATACGTTTTGACCATATTTATGAACCAATATTTAAGGGGACATTCCAGTTCAAAATGTCAAAAAAATCGATTTTTTTTCTTTTTTTTCGGATTTCTTATAATAGTGTCAAGAATACTCTCCTAAAATATTATTTTATTGCGGATAAGCAATCGAATGATTTAAATGTTTTCTTATTTGCATTTTTTATGAGACAAACAAAAATGTATTTGGTGTTGCTGATCACAAATTAGATATCAAATTTTCAAAATTCAAAATGGTGGATCCAATATGGCGGAAAAGAAAATTTTTATATTTTAATTTTTTTTCGTTTATTTTTTTTTTCGTTCACCATATTGCATCCGCCATTTTTAATTTTGAAAAAATTATGTCATATTCGTAATCAGCGACCCCAAAAACCCCCCGTAAGTAACGATTTTCAAGCAGATCTAATGATTTTGAAAAAAATGTCCGCCATATTGGATCCGCCATTTTGAATTTTAAAAATCTGATTCCATATTCGTAATTAGCGACACTAAAAACAAAGTCTTCCTTTAAGCCCGAAATTTGTCTTTTTTCAAGGTGTAAACGGAAGTAGACCATGTTGGCTGAATGTCAGTAATGATTAGAAGTTTAAAAAGAATACTCCCCAATTGATACAAGTAAGGTGTTAAATGAACTGAAATTCAACTGTAAGCTAGTAAGAAGGCTAAAATTTAGCCAAACCATCTAGCTAAATTTCAGCCTTCTTACAAGCTTACAGTTGAATTTAAGTTTATTTAACACCTTACTTGTATCAATTGGGGAGTCTTCCGTTTACACCTTGAAAAAAGACAAATTTCGAGCTTAAAGGCGGTGTCAAAGTCGATGCGATTTTTCCATTGAAGCTCAATGCAAAAATCCAATCCACTTTGACACCGCCTCAAAGAAAGACTTTGTTTTTACAGTGTATGTTCATATTCTTGAATAAAATAAACATATGTCACATTTAATTTCTTATAACAAACAACAATTATTAAATCTATCAGTGGAAATTTCTCTCTTTAAGATAAAGAATTAAATGCTAATGCACATATATATTAGGTGAAATTAAGATTATAAAATGTTTATAAACTTGTTTATAATCGAATTAAAATATTAACATACTAATAAAACTAAACTTTCTGTCTAAGATTCACCAATTATAAATATAATTTATGGACTTATATATTATTAATAAAACACGAGTCAAAAGTAATCCGACAAACCGGCGACGCGACGCGCTATGCAGACTTTTCATGCGTCCCTTGTGACGTCACAATCAACTTTTTCAGCCTCGCCAGACTTACAGTCAGCTGTTAGCGTACCTTATTAGAAGTTAATTTCATCTAACTTTTTATTAATACCATTGGATCTGAAATTAAGTCCGGTGTATTACAAATAAATTACAAACTGAGTTTTATTTAACTAAGAGCACAACTAACTTTAATTTTCAGTTAGTTTTTATGATTAAATAAAGTTGATAGCTTAAGATAAGTCAAAAATTAAAACTAGCCACCATTAAATTTAAGACTTTGTTTTTACTGTGTGTGCATCACAACTAATGTAATTTCGTCGACGTTGAATCAAATTACTAATGTAATTTGATTAATCATAATTTTACAAATGTTAATTTGTACTATTTAGGATATTATTATTAATGATATTTTGTTGATATCGGATAGAAATTATTTTGTTTAAATATGAATGAATTAAACCATTGTAGTTTTCGCAAGGACTCGAACTAGTCACATGGATACTCGTAGGAGGGGATAGTTCATCCCCTCTACTCGAAGGAGCTAAGGGCCTCATGGGACCAGATGACCTCAACTACATACCAGATACTTCCGAGCACTCTTTGAGTAAATTGAGACGTAATCAATTACTCTTTGTAAACCTCGACGAACTAACTTTATCATTAAAGCATCTAATTTGAACAAACTTAAGTTGTTATTTCATTTAAAGTAACATTTGAATTTCCCACCATTTTACAGGGTACACTGTGTTTATTTGAGAGTTTTCGAATCAATTAACTTTTCTTACAAAAATAAAGGTTACTACCACAAAGGTGGGACGTGACATATACTATTGTTATTTCTGTTAGTATTATTATTATTATTATTACATTTATTATTAATATTTCAAGTTACGTGCAACTACCCATCCCTATAGACCCAACCTTTTTTACAACAGTGCTTAAGGCCTAAGCACAACTGGTTCGGTTTCGGGATATGGGCTTCCTAACCTCAAAATATATGTAAATCTTACATATCCTGAAACCGTCTCCCGAAACCGAACCAGTTGTGCTTACTCTCTAAATTTGAATAAGCGAAAAGTCGCTGATTCACCGATTCCCGGTCAGAAACCTGAAAACACATGCCTGAATGGACATTCGCCCGAAACCCAATCGCCTGAAAAAAATTTGCCCGAAAGCATTTGCCCGAATCCAAATACCCGAATCTTATTAATTTTCCCGAAAAAAATGCCTGAAAGAAACCCGAAAAAAAAATTACTCATATTATTGTGTACAATAATGAAATTTGTATTTTATTTGTAAATTAAATATTTATTTGTGGAAATTTAATTGTGTGACGTTAAGATATTTGAATGTTATGTGCTATATTAGTTAGGTATTCCAAAATTTGGTTTTCTTCTTTATATCTGTTGTATTCTTCCGTTATTGTGCGTAATCGTCTTTGGAGTGCGATCCAGGTTTTGCGTGGTGCCGCTCTAACGTTGCGTCCAAGACTCAGCTCTGTGAGGCTCGTTTCAGTGTCTTGCTGTTCTTTTTGTATTTGATTAAAAAAAGCATACAAATCTGGAAGGTTTTTATTCACCATTATCCGAAAGCGGTTGTGCCACCCTTCGCTCACATTATCCTGATTAGGTGGATGTTCATGAGGAGATTTTTTTGGGCCTTTTATAACTACTAACTCAGAAGCTGTTTGCATTGTAATCGCCCGAGCTTTGCATTCTTTTTTTCTAACCAACTGACAGTCCCAATAAAATTGATTATTTTTCGACGGTTTCGATCTTACGTAAATGTATCCTGCGATTATTAACTTTTTCCCGACAATTTCTCCCACTTCCACTGTTCCTTCCATTTTCACAGACAATTTAGAATTTTCAATTTATCCCAGTAAAAAAAAACTAATTCAAATGAATTGAAACGAATTAACATTTTTGGTAGGCTCCAATTCGTATTTGTCACAAAGCGGGATTCACTCAAGCTCTTTGTATATTCAATTGAATTTAATTCAATATGTACCAATTTGTCCAAACGAATTCGCATTCGAAAGAAATGGCCAAGGAATGCATTGAATTCGTGCTAACGAATTGAAAAAAATTAAAGGCTCAAAACTTGTCCAGTGAATTGGTACGGATAGAAGGTTCGGAAGTTCAATACAGTTTCACGAATTCAGGAAAATTGCATCATGGCTCCAATTCGTATTTGTCACAAAGCGGGATTCACGAAAGCTCTTTGTGAATTCTTTTTAATTCATTTCAATTAGTTTTCGTTTACTGGGATATGAGTGATGATTCGAACACAAAAAATTTTGACAATTTACTCACGAATAAACAAATGAGCAACACTCTTTTGTTTCATATATTTGGCATATACTTCGTGTACGTGCTTATTGTTAATATTTTTTTAAATTGAATTAAACTTTTTGAAATTTTTCGGGCAAATGGATTCGGGCGATGACGTTCGGGCAAAAAAATTCGGGTAAATGTCAATTCGGGTAAATATCTATTCGGGTGTATGGATTCGGGCGTGTGGTTTCGGGCTGATAAAACACCCAGTAAAAAAAAAAGTATTCAGAATAGAGAAAAAGTATTGGTGGAGACGTTCGGTGAATGCGTTTTCGCGACAAAACCGTATTGGTGGGTTACGGTGAATACATTTTGCTTACCGTGAATACTTTTTTTTTAAACTTTCGATTTAAAGATTCCTAAGCAAAGTTGAGAATATTTATAAAGAGCGTAAGTGACCTGAAGTATAAAAATGACTATTGCGAGAAGGAAATAAGAAATTTTGAGAAAAAACGAAAAATTAAATGTGACAAACAGATTGTCAAATGTTGATCAATTACCATATGCTTTTCTGTGCCTACAACGTACGATGATTAAAAGGAACTTTGACGTTACCGGCGGAACTTAGTTTCACATACATTTACTTGGATTTCTCAAGTTTCTGTCGGTATCGTCAATGTTCCTTTTCATCATCATACGTTGTAGGTTTGTCACATTTAATTTTTCATTTTTTCTCAAAATTTCTTATTTCCTTCTCGCAATCGTCATTTTTATACTTCAGGTCACTTACGCTCTTTATAAATATTCTCAACTTTGCTTATGAATCTTTAAAACGAGAGTTTAAAAAAAATGTATTCACGGTAAGCAAAATGTATTCACCGTAACCCACCAATACGGTTTTGTCGCGAAAACGCATTCACCGAACGTCTCCACCAATACTTTTTCTCTATTCTGAATACTTTTTTTTTTACTGGGCAGCGTATATGCACTGATTTTCCAGCGTATATACGCTGTTTCATCAGCTGCATACTCTGGGCTGGTGAATCAGCGACTTTTCGCTGATTCAAATTTAGAGAGTAGGCCTTTACATGTGATTCGCGTCATTTGTGGTTTTTATTTTGAAAAATGTACAAGTGTTTTTATTGTGCGTACAAGTATTTTTTCTCTTATAATAAAAATAATAAAAATTACAATTTTTAATAAATAATTGTAATGTGTGTTTGTAATTAAAATAAAGTGACATTTATATATTTGTTGGTTATGCATTTGTTATAAGAATAAATCGTATTTCAATACTTACCTTAAATAATATTTATTTTAGTTGCAATATTATATTTAATATATTAAAATTAATAATAATTAATAATGTTTCATTATATATACAGGGTGATTCAGAAAAAGTGTCCCCCACTATAGGGTTAGAAAGTTTGAAACGCGCTGAGAAAAACGTACAAATTAGTTTTTCGATTAATTCAATAGATTTTAAATGAGATGAAATTGAAAATTGGATAAAATTAGCGAATGGCAGAGCATCCATTTTGCTCGAGAGGAATTTTTGTTGAAAAAAATGATTGTCAAAATAAATTGCATATCTTCTCCTAAAGCCAACTTCTGGTTGAAAAATGTTGTGTAACATTGCCTTGAAACGTCAAAACAATTTGCAAAATGTAAACAAACAACTTTGCAAAGTAATTTAAATTAATTAATACAATAAACAATAATGGAAATTAAAAACAATGTGAAAATCAAATAACAAGTGCAAGTGCTTCAAGTGCTTCAAGTGTGGCGATAAATGATTTAATATCGGTAAGTATAAACAAATGTTAATAATATTTTAAAAATAGTTAGGTTAAAAAAATTTTAAATACAATTTTTTATTACATAAATAAAGTTTTTTTCAATTAATTTAATTAATTAAATAATTTAATATTATTATTATTTAATTTAATTAATTAATTAAATTGATTAATTGCAATGATTTTTATCATTGCAAATTTATTTCTTCTTTTTTTAGGAACAATTATTTCTGTTTATTTACAAATGATGAAAATAAGAATTTTAAATTCCTTTTAATTTCAGTCTATTCATAAATTAAAAAAAAAATTGATCCTGGAATTAATCCGTTGATTAATTTCAGGATCAATTTTTTTTTTTGGTCTGTCAAAATGAATTTCACATAAATATTTCATCAACGTAAAGGTTAACATCACTTGTGATGGCTCAGTGGCGACCATGACGGACTTGTAAATTTAAAGTCTGCGTTCGGCTCCCGGGTCGGTTGAATTTTTTTTTTCTTATTATTAAATTTTGCATTTAATTTTTCAGTGATAAAAATAATCATTTTTTAACAAATAATTGAAAGTAATTTTTGTTAATTAATTATGTTGAAAAATAAATCAAGATATTTTACTCATTAAAAAATATTTTTCTAATTGTCCATTAGCAGCTACCATCTCGCGGCGTTTTTTGTCATTACAAATTTATTTTTTGTTGTTTCTTTAATAATGATTAATTAATTAATTAATTACTTTAATTATTGAATTAATTTTTTAATTTAATTATTGAATTAATTTATTAAAAAATTAATTCATTGAACAATAAATTTGAATAATTAATTCAATAATTATTGTTAATTCATTAAATTATTTATTAATTCTTTTAACAATTGTCAATAATTAATTATGTTGAAAATTTAATTTTCATACTTTACTTTCAAATAAACATTTCTTTTAATGGTCCATCAGCAGCTGCCATCTCGCGGCGCTTTTTTTCATTGCAAATTTATTTCTTCTTTCTTTATTAGGAACAATTATTTATGTTGAAATTCATTGAATTGATGGAAACAAGAATTTTTATTTCAGTCTATTTATAAATTAAAACAAAATTGATCCTGGAATTAATCCGTTGATTAATTTCAGGATCAATTTTTTTTTGGTCTGTCAAAATGAATTTCCAATAAATATTTCATCACTGTAAAGGTTAACATTACTCGTGTTGGCTTAGTGGCGACCATGACAGACTTGTAAATTTAAAGTCTGCGTTCGGCTCCTGGGTCGATTAATTATTTTTCCGTTTTTTATTTAATTTTTGCATTTTATTTTTCAGTGATAAAAATAATTATTAATTAACAAATAATTTAAAGTTATTTTTGTTAATTAATTTTAAATGATTGGTTAATGAACAATTAATTAATAATATTACTTATTTCTATTATTTTCTCATTTTATTAAGTTAGGAAAATGAATTTTAATAGTTTACTTTTGAATAAACATTTTTCTAATTGCCTATCAACAGCTGCCATCTCGTGGCGCTTTTTATCATTACAAATTTTTCTTTTCTTTAATAATTATTAATCTAATTAATTAATTAAAATTAATTAATTGATTTAATTAATCAATTTGTATAAATAATTAAACAATTAATTATTTGAACAAAAAATTCATTAATCAATTTAATTAATGAATTAGAATAAATAAATATAAAAATGAATTAATTAAACAAAAAAAAATTCATTAATTCATTTCATATTTAATAATTATTGTTAATTGATTTAATTATTCATTAATTCTTTAAATTTTCTATTATCAATTAATTTTCTGTAATTAACTATGTTGAAAATTTAATTATAATATCATACTCATAAACAAATATTTTTCTAATGGTCCATCAACAGCTGCCATCTCGCGGCGCTTTTTATAATTGCAAATTTATTTCTTCTTTCTTTAGGAACAATTATATCTGTTTATTTACAAATGATGAAAACAAGATTTTTAATTCCTTCTAATTTCAGTCTATTCATAAAATTAAAGAAAAATTGATCCTGAAATTAATCCGTTGATTAATTTCAGGATCAATTTTTTTTTGGTCTGTCAAAATGAATTTCGCATAAATATTTCATCACTGTAAAGGTTAACATCACTTGTGATGGCTCAGTGGCGACCATGACGGACTTGAAAATTTAAAGTCTGCGTTCGACTCCAGGATCGGTTGAATTTTTTTTTCTTTCTTTTCTTTTTATTAAATTTTGCAATTAATTTTTCAGTGACAAAAATAATCATTTTTTAATAAATAATTGAAAGTAATTTTTGTAAATTAATTTTAAATTATTCATTAATGGACAATTAATTTATAATTAATAATATTAGTTATTTCTATTATTTTCCCATTCTATTATGTTGAAAAATAAATTTCAATAGTTTACTTTTGAAGAAACATTTTTCTAATTGCTCATCAACAGCTGCCATCTCGTGGCGCTTTTTGTAATTGCAAATTTATTTCTTCTTTCTTTAGAAACAATTATTTCCGTTTTCAATTGATGAAAACAAGAATTTTAAATTCCTTTTAATTTCAGTCTATTCATAAATTTATAAAAAAAATTGATCCTGGAATTAATCAGTTGATCAATTTCAGGATCAATTTTTTTTTTCGTCTGTCAAAATGAATTTCACATAAATATTTCATCACCGTAAAGGTTAACATCACTTGTGATGGCTCAGTGGCGACCATGACGGACTTGTAATATTAAAATCTGCGTTTGACTCCTGGGTCGATTGAAATTTTTTTTTCTGTTTCTTTTTATTAAATTTTGCATTTAATTTTTCAGTGATAAAAATAATCATTTTTAAACAAATAATTTAAAGTTATTATTGTTAATTAATTTTAAATAATTGGTTAATGAACAATTAATTAATAATATTAGTTATTTCTATTATTTTCTCATTATTTTTAAAAAGCTATCCAGAAATACTTTTTTTTCATGAATTATTTTAGAATAATTTTTTATATCAAAATTATTTCGCTATAAATGTAAGTGTTCCAGGAGACGTTAGTTGAAGTGAGTTCTTTCGCTTGCTGATTATTTGCCTTCTCGATTTAATCACTCAAGACGAATCACTTTTGAGATTTTAAAGATTATTTAATAAATAATGAATTTTTGGGACCAAGAAAATAATTTTTAAATTTAATTTTTATCAATTTTTCGCTATAAATCTAAGTGTCCCTGGAGACGAAAGTTCAAATCAGTTCTTTGGCTTGCTGATCATTTGCCTGCTCGATTTCATCTCTCAGGACGAATCACTTTTGACATTTGTAAGATTTTTTAATCAAAAGTAAATTTTTGGGACCAAGAAAATGATTTATATTTTTTTTTTTCAATTTTTCGCTATAAATCTAAGTGTCCCTGGAGACGAAACTTCAAATCAGTTCTTTGGCTTGCTGATCATTTGCCTTCTCGATTTCATCTCTCCAGACAAATCACTATTGACATTTTTAAGATTTTTTAATGAAAAATAAATTTTTGGGATCAAGAAAATGATTTTTATTTTTATTTTTTTAATTTTTCGCTATAAATCTAAGTGTTCTTGGAGACGAAATTTAAAATTAGTTCTTTGGCTTGCTGATTATTTGCCTGCTCGATTTCATCTCTCAAGACCAATCACTATTGACATTTTTAAGATTTTTTAATGAAAAATAAATTTTTGGGACCAAGAAAATGATTTTTATTTGTCTTTTTTTTCAATTTTTCGCTATAAATCTAAGTGTTCTTGGAGACGAAATTTAAAATTAGTTCTTTGGCTTGCTGATCATTTGCCTGCTCGATTTCATCTCTCAAGACGAATCACTTTTGACATTTGTAAGATTTTTTAATGAAAAGTAAATTTTTGGGACCAAGAAAATGATTTTTATTTTTTTTTTCAATTTTTCGCTATAAATCTAAGTGTCTCTGGAGACGAAAGTTCAAATGAGTTCCTTTGCTTGCTGATTATTTGCCTGCTCAATTTTATCTCTCAAGACAAATCACTATTGACATTTGTAAGATTTTTTAATGAAAAATAAATTTTTGAGACCAAGAAAATGATTTTTATTTTTTTTTCAATTTTTCGCTATAAATCTAAGTGTCTCTGGAGACGAAAGTTCAAATGAGTTCCTTTGCTTGCTGATTATTTGCCTGCTCGATTTCATCTCTCCAGACAAATCACTATTGACATTTTTAAGATTTTTTAATGAAAAATAAATTTTTGGGACCAAGAAAATGATTTTTATTTGTCATTTTTGTCAATTTTTCGCTATAAATCTAAAAATTTCGTCTCTGGAGACGAAAGTTCAAATGCGTTCTTTGGCTTGCTGATCATTTGCCTTCTCGATTTCATCTCTCAAGACAAATCACTATTGACATTTTTAAGATTTTTTAATGAAAAATAAATTTTTGGGACCAAGAAAATGATTTTTATTTGTCTTTTTTTTTCAATTTTTCGCTATAAATCTAAGTGTCCCTGGAGACTAAATTTAAAATTAGTTCTTTGGCTTGCTGATCATTTGCCTGCTCGATTTTATCTCTAAAGACGAATCACTTTTGACATTTGTAAGATTTTTTAATGAAAAGTAAATTTTTGGGACCAAGAAAATGATTTTTATTTGTCTTTTTTTTCAATCTTTCGCTATAAATCTAAGTGTCTCTGGAGACGAAAGTTCAAATGAGTTCCTTTGCTTGCTGATTATTTGCCTTCTCGATTTCATCTCTCAAGACGAATCACTTTTGACATTTGTAAGATTTTTTAATGTAAAATAAATTTTTGGGACCAAGAAAATGATTTTTATTTGTCTTTTTTTTCAATCTTTCGCTATAAATCTAAGTGTCTCTGGAGACGAAAGTTCAAATGAGTTCCTTTGCTTGCTGATTATTTGCCTGTTCGATTTCATCTCTCAAGACAAATCACTTTTGACATTTGTAAGATTTTTTAATGTAAAATAAATTTTTGGGACCAAGAAAATGATTTTTATTTGTCTTTTTTTTCAATCTTTCGCTATAAATCTAAGTGTCTCTGGAGACGAAAGTTCAAATGAGTTCCTTTGCTTGCTGATTATTTGCCTGCTCGATTTCATCTCTCCAGACAAATCACTATTGACATTTTTAAGATTTTTTAATGAAAAATAAATTTTTGGGACCAAGAAAATGATTTTTATTTGTCATTTTTGTCAATTTTTCGCTATAAATCTAAAAATTTCGTCTCTGGAGACGAAAGTTCAAATGCGTTCTTTGGCTTGCTGATCATTTGCCTTCTCGATTTCATCTCTCAAGACAAATCACTATTGACATTTTTAAGATTTTTTAATGAAAAATAAATTTTTGGGACCAAGAAAATGATTTTTATTTGTCATTTTTGTCAATTTTTCTCTATAAATCTAAGTGTCCCTGGAGACGAAACTTCAAATGCGTTCTTTGGCTTGCTGATCATTTGCCTTTCTCGATTTCATCTCTCAAGACGAATCACTTTTGACATTTGTAAGATTTTTTAATAAAAAATAAATTTTTGGGACCAAGAAAATGATTTTTATTTGTCTTTTTTTCAATTTTTCGCTATAAATCTAAGTGTCCCTGGAGACGAAAGTTCAAATGCGTTCTTTGGCTTGCTGATTATTTGCCTTCTCGATTTCATCTCTCAAGACGAATCACTTTTGAGATTTGCAAGAGTTTATAATAAATAATAAATTTTTGGGAACAAGAAAATAATTCTTAAATGTCATTTTTATCAATTTTTCGCTATAAATCTAAGTGTTCCTGGAGACGAAATTTAAAATTAGTTCTTTGGCTTGCTGATCATTTGCCTTCTCGATTTCATCTCTTAAGACGAATCACTTTTGACATTTGTAAGATTTTTTAATGAAAAGTAAATTTTTGGGACCAGGAAAATGATTTTTATTTTTTTTTTTCAATTTTTCGCTATAAATCTAAGTGTCCCTGGAAACGAAAGTTCAAATGCGTTCTTTGGCTTGCTGATTATTTGCCTGCTCGATTTCATCTCTCAAGACGAATCACTTTTGAGATTTGTAAGATTTTTTAATGTAAAATAAATTTTTTGGACCAAGGAAATAATTTTTATTTGTCTTTTTTTTCAATTTTTCGCTATAAATCTAAGTGTTCTTGGAGACGAAATTTAAAATTAGTTCTTTGGCTTGCTGATCATTTGCCTTCTCGATTTCATCTCTTAAGACGAATCACTTTTGACATTTGTAAGATTTTTTAATGAAAAGTAAATTTTTGGGACCAGGAAAATGATTTTTATTTTTTTTTTTCAATTTTTCGCTATAAATCTAAGTGTCCCTGGAAACGAAAGTTCAAATGCGTTCTTTGGCTTGCTGATCATTTGCCTTCTCGATTTCATCTCTCAAGGCAAATCACTATTGACATTTTTAAGATTTTTTAATGAAAAATAAATTTTTGAGACCAAGAAAATGATTTTTATTTTTTCAATTTTTCGCTATAAATCTAAGTGTCTCTGGAGACGAAAGTTCAAATGAGTTCCTTTGCTTGCTGATTATTTGCCTGCTCGATTTCATCTCTCAAGACAAATCACTTTTGACATTTGTAAGATTTTTTAATGTAAAATAAATTTTTTGGACCAAGGAAATAATTTTTATTTGTCTTTTTTTTCAATTTTTCGCTATAAATCTAAGTGTTCTTGGAGACGAAATTTAAAATTAGTTCTTTGGCTTGCTGATCATTTGCCTTCTCGATTTCATCTCTCCAGACAAATCACTATTGACATTTTTAAGATTTTTTAATGAAAAATAAATTTTTGGGACCAAGAAAATGATTTTTATTTGTCTTTTTTTTCAACTTTCCGCTATAAATCTAAGTGTCCCTGGAGGCGAAAGTTCAAATGAGTTCCTTTGCTTGCTGATTATTTGCCTGCTCGATTTCATCTCTCAAGACAAATCACTATTGACATTTTTAAGATTTTTTAATGAAAAATAAATTTTTGGGACCAAGAAAATGATTTTTATTTGTCTTTTTTTTCAATTTTTCGCTATAAATCTAAGTGTTCCTGGAGACGAAATTTAAAATTAGTTCTTTGGCTTGCTGATCATTTGCCTGTTCGATTTCATCTCTCAACACAAATCACTATTGACATTTTTAAGATTTTTTAATGAAAAATAAATTTTTGGGACCAAGAAAATGATTTTTATTTTTTCAATTTTTCGCTATAAATGTAAGTGTCTCTGGAGACGAAAGTTCAAATGAGTTCCTTTGCTTGCTGATTATTTGCCTGCTCGATTTCATCTCTCAAGACAAATCACTATTGACATTTGTAAGATTTTTTAATGAAAAATAAATTTTTGAGACCAAGAAAATGATATTTAAATGAATTTTTCTCCAATTTTTCGTTTTAAACCTAAGTTGTCCCTGGAGACATTAGTTGAAATGAATTCTTTGGCTTTGTGATTAATTCCCAACTCGAATTCATCTCTTGAGACGAGTCACTTTTGAGATTTGTTCTGGTCTTTCCAGGGTCGTCCCAGGGTTAGCAAATACAAAATAATATCAAAGTTCTTCATCCGCGGTTTTTGCAGACCAGGAAAACTGATCCCAGGGTCGTCCCAAAGTTGGCAAATACATGATAAAATCAAATTTCATCAGCAGCGCTTTACCATTCGTTACTATATCTCAACTGTGGATTGAGCGTGGGTCAACAGTATCAACACCGTGCGTTACTATTTCTTAACCGTGGCAATACCATGCATTCCTAATTATTATCAATTATTATCCGTGGAATCAAGTAATTAAATTGGTAGCAAAAGTGACACAGAAAGTTGGAGAAACGGAATTGATTATTATTTATGTTTAAAACGAGTTGATAAATATGTGGATATTCTAAAATGGTGGCAACTACATGAGCACAAGTTTACAAATTTATCGCGAATGGCATAGGATCTCATTAGGAAAAAGCACTGCACGTCAACTTTTATGCATAAAAAGTTTAACATCTCCAAAACAATTTTCTGATTTTAAATTATCTACCTAATGTTTATAATTCTGTAAATTAGTTTAATCACAAATAATTTATAATAAAAAATTGTATAGTTTGTGATTCAATAAACTGCAATTTATAGTAATTTATTAAATTTTTTTTTAAATAATTAATATTGAAAATATTTTAAAATAAAAAATATATTTAAAATATAAAAATTAAAAAGTTGTAATATTTTTTTTCGAATATAGCTACAAAAACACTGCGGTAAATGTCAATAGATTCACACAATCAAGCTTAAAAAATAGTTTAATTTTATTTAATTAATAAACAAAAGGAATAGAGGAATTAGATACATTGTAAAAAAATTAGAGGTATGTAAATTTTTATTAACTCACAATTTAAGAAATTGCATACAAGTCAATTAACAACTTAAAAAATGTTGAAATAATTTATGAACGAAGTAGAAAAATAAATTTACTTAATCAACTCAAACTGTTAAATTACTGAAGCCAAACTGAGTTTTATTTAACTAAACGCAATAGATTTCATCGGATCTTGTAAAACAATATTATTACAAACTAATTTCATGTAATTTAATGTATTCACTGTACAAATTTTATACGACTGCAATTTTTCATAAAAGTATTTCTTCAAAGTTTGTTAACTGTATTAAGATAAGAGAGTGCATAGTTAATTGTCCAATGATTGTAATCGGTGAGCAGCTTAACGTACGGGATCACGATTTTTCGTTCGTTAAATACTATATTTTCTCAATGTTTCTAGTACATAGTTGACTTTGCTATGTGGGATCAGTTGTCTCAAATAAAGGATTTTCTTCTGTTGAAATTTTTTTGAAAAAATGTTTTTGGAATTTTTTTTAAATAAGAGACGTCACAAAGCATTTCAGTGGTCCTACACATTGTATTATTTACAAATTCTAATCACTTCGCATTAATATAATTCTGTTGTAGTTTTTTTTCTCTTTTCATTCAATGAATTACAAATGAGATTAAGATTTTCGGCCAAAGAGCAGTTGAATAAAAAAAAACGTGTCAATAATTTAAATGCTCTTCTATTTTTTGGTTCATTATTTAAATAATGTTCGACTTTTATTTTCTTTATTTTAAAATTTGATTTTTAGTAAGTTTTCATGTCTTATAAACACGTGATAGTCCAGTTATTTGAAAAATGGATTGATTATTATTTAAAAAAACAAGAAAATATTTACGACAAAAAATAAAGAAAAACTTTCGTTTCTAGGGCCGTCTCGATTGAATGCACCATTAAATAAACCTGATTTTCTAAAAAAAATTTCACTTATTAGAACAAAAGCGGTGAAAAATGAAAAAAAAACAAACAATTAATAATTATATACAAAAAAACAAATTTGCTTCTTACAAAAGGTGATCAAGACCAAAAGTGATGAAAAATTAAGAAAACAAAAGCAATTAATAACTATAAACAAAAAAAACAAATTTGCTTTTACAATAGGTGCTCAAAAAGACCGCCGTCCATTTGAATGCAGATTTGTGCTCTCCTGATTAGAGAATCAATACAAGATTCCAGCATTTCGTCTGTTACTGATTCTAAAGCTTCTCTTATAAGATCTTTTAAACGTTCGGCATCATGTTCTACTGGATGTCTATACACGATTGACTTGATGTGTCCCCATAAAAAAAAATCCAGTGGATTCAAATCGGGGGAACGGGCTGGCCATCCAACTGGTCCTCCTCGTCCGATAAATCGGTTGGGGAACAGTTCTCTCAATCGGTCTTGGCATATCTGTGCCGTGTGGTACGGAGCATTGTCGTGTTGATACCACATTTCTTCTATTTCCTCATCCGTAAATCCAGCATCTCTTAGATGATCTTTCACCTGCATCAAAAATTCCTCATACCGTTCGCCATTCATATATCCGTCATAGAAAATAGGTCCAATCTAAAATTATTTTAAATACAAAAAAGATTAAAATAATTTATTTTCGTGTTATTTTTACTTTTTAAATCTGAATTAATTGAATTCTAATAAAAAATAGTAAAATTTTACTAATTTTTAGTAGTTTTCATAACGAACAAACTGACTAATTGACTTGGTTACGTCGAAGTAACTAACTAACTAACTTAGTTAGATTGTTCGAAAGTTAATAAGTAAATAGGTTCGTAAGGTACTTGGCTGGTTAGTTAGTAGGTTACTTATTAAGTTAGTTAGAAAGTTAATTAATAATTAGGTTTGTAAATTAGATAGCTGATTAGTTATTAAGTTAGTTGGTGAATTAGTTGGTAAGTTAAGTTAGTTAGAATGTTAGTGAGTTAATTAGTAATTCGGTTTGTAAATTACTTAGTTATTAAGTTAGTTAAGTAAGTTAGAATGTTAGTTAGAAAATTTATTAATAAATAGGTTCATAAGTTATTTAGCTGGTCAGTTATGAAGTTAGTTAGTGAGTTAGTTATTAATTTAGTTAAATTAGTTAGAATGTTAGTTAGTAAGTTAATTAGTAATTAGGTTTGTAAGTTTCTAAGCTAGTTAGTTATTAAGTTACTTCAGTAAGTTAGTAAGTTATTAGGAAGTTAATTATTAATTAGGTTTATGAGTTAATTTGCTGGTTAGTTATTGACTTAGTTTGTAAGTTAAGTTAGTTAATTAGTTATTAGGTCAGTAAGTTAATGAGCTAGTTAGTTATTAAGTTAGTTAGAATGTTAGTAAGTTAGTTAGAAATTTATTAATAATTAGGTTTATAAGATAGTTAGCTGGTTAGTTATTAAGTTAGTGAGTTAGTTATAATAGTAATAAAGTTACTTAGCTAGTTAGTTATTAAGTTAGTTAAATTAGTTAGAATGTTAGTTAGTAAGTTAGTTAGAAAGTTTATTAATAATTAGGTTTAGTAGTTAGTTATCTTGTTAGTTATTAAGTTAATTAGTGGGTTAGTTAGTAAGTTAATTAGTAATTAGATTAGTATGTTACTTAGCTAGTTAGTTATTAAGTTGGGTAGAATGTTGGTAAGTTAGTTAGAAAATTAATTAATAATTAGGTTCATAAGTTAGTTAGCTGGTTAGTTATGAAGTTAGTTAGTGAGTTAGTAAGTTTATTAGTAATTAGGTTAGTAAGTTACTTAGCTAGTTAGTTATTAAGTTATTTAACTTAGTTAGAATGTTAGTTAGTTAGTTAGTTAGTTAGTTAGTTAGTTAGAAAGTAATTAGGTTTGGAAATTAGTTTGCTTGTTAGTTATTAAGTTTGTTAGTTAGTTATTAATTAATTTAGCTAATTTATTTCATTTTTATTAATTTATTTTTAATTATTATTTACCAGGGTATCACCAACTATTGCAGCCCATACGTTGACAGAAAGTCTGTATTGAGTATCCCGTGGTGTTGTTAAACGAGGATTATCTGTCGCCCAAACATGGTAATTGTGTGTATTCCACATATCGGCCCTTCTAAAGTGAGATTCGTCTGAAAATATTACTTTTCTAAGCAGAGTTCTGTCTTGTCGATTGGTATCCAGTACCCATTGGCAAAATTGACGCCTGTCTTCAAAATCCGGAGGAAGAAGATTTTGAACTTTTTGATAATGATAGGGATGGTATTTCTCTGCTTTTAGAGTTCTTTGAACTGTTCCAAATGACAGATTTAAACTTGCCGCTGCCGTACGAATACTCTCTTCGGGATTTTCTTCTATAAATTCTATTATTCTTTCCTCGTTTCGCGCCGTCCGTGCGGTTCTGGGAGCACCAGAATTTTTGTGATTGGGCATTAAATTCCCTGTTTCCCGCGATCTCATTACACACCGATTAATTGTCTTTCTATTAGGATAATATTCGCGATTCGGGTGATACTCGCGAAAAAGGTTTGCTGCTTGTTGCGCATCATTGCCTGCCCTGCCATAAAAAATTATCATATCCGTATACTCCGCTGCAGTATATGTATTTTGCGGCATTTTAAAAAGAAGGGTAAAACACACTTTTATAATCAAATAAAACGAATAAAACACGAATAAAAACACGAATAAACATTAATAAAAATACGAATAAAAACGAAATAGAATAACGAATAAAACACAAAAAGTCAATCACGTATTTTACAAATGTCACACAATTGTATAGTATGAACTTAGCAATATTTAAAAAACAATCGAAGATAGCAAATTTATTTAAATGTGTAAAAAATCTATATTAATAAAGTGTATGATCCGGTAATCTGTTCGCAGTTTGAAGTTAGTCGTTGTTTGCTTTTTTGTTTTTTAACTTTTTCAAAATAATTTTTCATTTTTTAATATTTTCAATCTTGAAATTAATGTATTAAAAATCATCTACTTATTTCAAAGAATTTTATCAAAAATAAAAAAAAATTAATAATAGAATTCCTTCGAAGAATTTTATTATTTAGGAAAATAATTTAATTCTCGCGAAGAATTTTGATAACATTTTTGAAAATTCTAATTAATTTCTTTTTTCAGAATTTCTTTGAATATTTTTTAAAAATAATAAAATTTCTTTAATATTTTTAATTAAAAATTTTGAAAATAATTGAATTTTCTGAACAATTAAATTAAATTTCATTAAAATTTTCGAAAATAATTGGATTATTGCTAATAATTTTATTATTTGTAAAAAGACAATAGAATATTACCAAGAATTTTATTTAAATTCATTAAAATAATTGAATTTTTTTTACAGAAATTTTATTATTTATAAAAATAATAGAATATTTTCCAAATATTTTATTACTCATAAAAATAATTAAATTTTTGGAAATAAATTTATGAACTATAAAACATAATTGAAATTTTTTCAATAATTTTTTTATTTCTGAACATAATTGAATTTTTTGCCAAGAATTTTATTAAAATTGATTAAAATAATTGAAATTTTGGAAAAAATTTTATTATTTCTGAAGAGAATTGAATTTTTCGACAAAAATTTCATTTAAACTCATAAAAATAATTGAATTTTTTTTACAGAAATTTTATTATTTATAAAAATAATTGAATATTTTCAAAAGATTTTATTACTTCTAAAAATAATTAAATTTTTGGAAATAAATTTTTTAACTACAAATATAATTGAATTTTTTACCAATAATTTTATTATTTATGAACATAATTGAATTTTTTGCCAAAAATTTTATTAAAATTGATGAAAATAATTCAAATTTTGAAAAAATTTTATTATTTCTGAAGAGAATTGAATTTTTCGACAAAAATTTTATTAAAATTCATGAAAATAATTGAATTTTTGCAGAGAATTTATTAAAATTTTAGAAAATAATTGAATTCTTTTCAAATTTTTTATAACAAATTATGAAAAAAATTAAATTCTTTCGTAAAATAAGTTTTGAATATAAATGAATTCTTTTGAAATATTTTATAACGAATTAAGAATAAAAATTTAATTCTTTCGTGACATTTCTTTGAAAATAATTGAATTTTTGTAAAGAAATTACTACTTAAAAAATAATTGAACTGATTTGAAGGATTTATTAAAATTTTAGAAAATAATTATATTCATTTGCGAAATTTTATTCAAATTTTGTTTAAAAATAATTGAATTTTTGCAAAAAAAAATTTGCTATTTATAAAAATAATTGAATTTTTACGAAGAATGTTATTATTTATGAAAATAATTACATTTTTGCGAAGAATTCTATTAAAATTTTTGAAATTAATAAACAAGAATAATTAATTAGTAAATTAGTTATTAATTGAATTTTTTTTAAAGTTTGAATCTGAAATTATTCAAAAATTCATATTTGAAAATAAAAAATTTTGTAATTTGAATAATAGGTAATAAAGAAATGGAATATCATTTCCGCGCGCTGGCGCGCGTAATATTTACTAGTACTAGTAATGAATTATATGAATACAAAAGTAATCAATTTATTGAATAATTGAATGTTTCTTAAAATTGAATTCTCATAAAAATAAAATAAAATTTTTATTGAAATTTTTACAAATAATTAAGTCTTTCCACTTATTTATAATTTCTTTAAAATTCTCAAAATGATACTGCACAATATACGGGCTTTTCGTAAATAAATAATAAATTTTCGTAATAAATAAAAACGTAATAATACTGATAAATTAAAAAAAATTAACTATAATAATCTTCGTATTTCATTCTTTCATTCTACCTGTCCACACTTTCCCGTGTAGAAATTGCCCTACTAGGGCCATAGTAAGGAATGAAACGCCGCGCCCGATCAGGGCCAGATCGGGGCGACAAGAAAATGTGGATTTCCTGATCAGGGCCACATCGGGCGCGGCGTTTCATTCCCTAATAGGTCGGCCCTATCCGGCCCTGATCAGGGCCCCAGCGAAATTTCTACACGGGTTGAAGTTAGTTTTTGTTTATTTCTTTTTTTCATTTAAAAATACTGTTTGACAAATCGAAAATATGATTGTATTTTTTCCTGATTTATAATAAAATACTTCCTCATTGAGGAAGCAATAATGGTTGAAATTAAAATTTTTTTAAAATTATTAATAAATAAGTCTTGTTTATAATAAATTTTTTTATAACAATTTTCGTTTGACTGATCTAACTTATGGCAATTTTTTTTTTACTTTTTATTCATTTCAACTAGTTATACTTTATTATTATTGTGAAAATTACAATACTTTTTATTTTCAACAAAATTTAAATAAATCTTTCAACACAATTTTTTTTTTTTTTTATTTGAACCAAAAAATACAGCCAGTGGTAAACCATTGTAGGCACTACAAAGTAAAGTATTACATATTGAATTATTTTTCAAAATATATTTAATAGGGAAGAAGTTATCAATAATTTTAAAAAATATTTTTAAAATAGTTAAACCTTTGGAAAAATTCAATTATTATGAATAAAATTTCACGAAAAAATTCAATGTATTTCAAAAATTTGAATAAAATAATAATTTGAATAAATTTTTTAAATTTCTTTAAAAATTTAAATTTTCATCGAAACAATTATATTATTTTTTAATATTTTAAATGAAAATCTTGGTAAGATTTTAATTATTTTCATAAATAACAACATTTTTCAAATAATATCAATAATTTTCAAAAATTTTAATAAAATTCTTCGCAAGAATTCAATTATATTCGAAAAAGAAAACTTCTTTTAAAGATTTCAATTATTTTCTTAAATAATAATTTTCTTAAATAATAAAATTCTTTCGAGGATTTAAATTATTTTCAACAATACAATTTTAATAAACTTTAAATATAAAATATTCCATTATAATTATTAACAGCCACGATTATTTTAAAACGTTGAAAAATTTCTTTGTTTAATTCAATTATTTTCATAATTTTTAATTTTTTTAAAAAAATACTAAGAAATTCTTAAAAATAAATTTATTATTTGCAAAAATTCTAATAAAATTATTTAAAACAGTTTAATTTTCTATTAATGATTTTAATATATAATTCAGTTATTAAATATTTAATTTAAATTATCTAAAATTAAGAAACGAACGATTATTTTTAAATTTTATAAAAAAAATTTAATCATACAATTCCATTACTTTTAAAGTTTTCTATTAAAATTAATAAAAACAACTCCATTACTTGAAAAAATTTCAAAGAAATTCTTAAAAAAATAGATTAAAAAAATTTTTATAAATTGTATTTGTTAATTCCCTGGTTAAAAAACCGGACAGATTTCGGACTAATCCGAAATTTGTCCGAAACAATGCGGTTTATGGTCAGGTTTTTGTCATCCGCAATCAATCCGGAAAAATCCGAATTCTATACGGTTTGTGAACAACTAGTGAAATCGGAGTTGGTCCGATGAAGTCCGAAATTAATCAGTTAATTTTAACTAGTGAATCCGGAATTAGTCCGAAACTGTCAAAAGTTAGTCCGGACAATTTAGTGAATGTTAATAAAAAATAATTATACAAGTTTTACATATTAATTATTATTACTTTATGCTTTATTCATCATATTTTTCGATTTACCTATCGCAATTTTATTTACATTAACTTAAAATTTCTAACGCTTGGGGATTCGAACCTACACCTATCTAACATTATATCGCACCGAAATCGAATACACTAACCACCATACTACGCTCGCATGGGAGTTCAAAATCATAATAGAATTTATGAAGTGCCACGAAAAGAAATGACAAGAAACTAACACATCAGTGTTAATTTTAATATTGAAACAAGATAACTAATAATACTAGTAAATTTGTAAAAACAAATTGACTGCAGAATTAAATATTTTATTTACCATAAGTAAATACCCTGAATAAAAAGTGGGACCGATTTCAGACTAATCCGAAATTTGTCCGCAACAGTACGATTTATTGTGAAGTTTTTTTACCATGAATTAAGTTTGAAATCAATACCGTTTTTTACAACTATTGAATCCGTAATTAGTCCGGATTAGTCTGCAGTTAGTCCGATCATATGCAACTAGTAAACGCAGAATAATCCGGTTGGTTTAACCAGTGAATCCGCAGCTAATCCGAAACAGTCTGCTTATGGACAGGTTTTTGTCGCTCGGAATTTGTCCGGATAAATTCAAACTCAATGCGGTTTGTGTAAAACCAGTGAATCCGGAATTAGTCCGAAGTTAGTCTGATAATACGCAACTTGCAAATGTGAAATTATTAAATCCGAAATTAATCTGGTTTTGGTCAGGTTTTTGTCACACGAAATTATAATTATAGTTTGAATTTATCTGCATTTTATACAAATTGTTTTTAATATACCAATTCAATATTATAACAAAATCATTCCGGATTAAGTCTTTGAATTGGATTGAATATGGATTGTTTTGAACTGTCTGTGGATTGTACATATTTACAAAATCTGATGATAATAAGACTTATTTTCGGACTGGGGTGTTTTGATCGGATATTATTCGGATTGACGCTGACTATTACCGGATTCTTTGCATACAGATTTTTGATTGTTCCATACTTGTTTCGGATTAAAATACTTTTAACTGGATTAAATTCGGATTATTGCGGACTGAATTCCTATTCTTTACATATTGATTTCGGATTATTTCGTATTTGTTTCGGATTATACCTTTTAGTTGGATTAAATCCGGATTGTTGCAGACAATTTTCGGATTCTTATCATACAGATTTCGGATTATTTCGTACTTCTTTCGGAATAGGATTTTGCCACACTTAGTTTCAAATTATTGCGGACTGATTCCGTATTCTTTACATATTGATATCGGATAATTCCGTACTTATTTTAGAAGAATTCTTCACTGGTAATAAATTCGGATTCTTGCGGACTAATTACGTACTGAATTCGTAGACATTCAGGATTACTCCGGAGTGTTTTCGGATTCAGGTTTTCGTTCGGATTGATATCGGACTAGCGCGGATCATTTTCGGACCTTTTTCGTACAATTTTCGGACTAATCCGTACTAATCTGTCCGTATTTAATCCGGAATTAGTCCGAAATTTTTACCAGGGTTGCAAATTCTAATTGAAAATGAAATAGAAAATTTGTAAATTTTTAGAAAATAAAGGAAAAAAGTTCACTCGAAACGATGTTGTGTTAAATTTATTTACGAATAATTATTATTTTACATTAATATCGAAAATAAAAAAATCAATAATAATAATCAGTAATACAGAACAGTAGAAACATATTTGAATAATTTGTGTTTTTCTTTTCTTATTACAAGAAACTTCGGTTAGCCTTAATAATCTTCACTCTTTCGCGCAACAAAATGGCCACTAATTTCTTCTCAAATCCATTGAGCATAAAATCTTTATTATCTTTTTTTCTGATCGCTGCTTTCAAAATAGTAAAAACTATTAAAGAATTTTCATGAGTATCTCACAATTCCTACAGAATCCGTAAAAAATTATGACAGGAATTCGTGTGGCGTTATGAAAAAGAATTCGTACGAAGTTCGTGCAAAGTTTTATATTGTAACATCCGAGTACTCGAAATTTTCTAGTACTCGATTTGATTCGAGCTTTTAAATTTAAAAAAAAATTTATATAAAAAGAAATTTAGTGAAAAATTAGAATAGATAATTTTTGATTTACTAAAAAGCTCGAATCAAATCGGGTACACGAAAGTTTCGAGTATCCGAAAAATTCGAGCTTTTTATGAGGCTCGACTCGGCCTGAGCTCGGCATGAGAAATGAAATGCTCGAAAATACTCGATCGAGCTTCGAGCTTTTTGCACACCTATAATTTGTTATAAAATTTCCGCTCACTTTTCGGTACGAATTCCGCTAGTAATTCGTGTTTATTACTAACGGATTTTTATACAAAGTTATTAAAAAATTTCTCTTGGAATTGCGAATGGAAATCCGGACGTAACATCTACTGAACATTTTTTTGGAACAATTTCCCCTCTCTTTTTCGTATGAATTCCGTTAGTACTTCGTGTGTATTATTACAAATTTTTAATTTTCAATTAAATTCATTGGTAATACGCACGAAGTACTTGAGGAATTGGAACCGAAAAGTGGACGACAATTTATCCAAAAATATTTTTAGCTGATATTACTTACGGAATTCCATTCGCAATTCCTAACGGAATTTTTTAAATGTTAAATAAAAATTCTTTATCAATTCACATGAAATTCGTACAAAAAAGTGACCAGAAAATTTTTATAAAAAATATTGGATCCGCCATTTTGAATTTTGAAAAACTAACATCAGATTCGTTATCAGCGAACCCGAAAACTCTCGAGTAACTAGCTTTAAGCGAAATAGATTAATTTTTAACTTTATAGTCGGCCATATTAGATCTGGCATTTTGAATTTTGAAAAACTAACGTCGGATTCGTAATCAGCGAACCCGGAAACCCCCGAGTAATGAGTTTCAAGCGAAATAAATTTTTCAAAGAACTTTTATCGTCTTTGCTGAGAAAGTGCTAAAATGGGGTGGTATTAAATAACTATACAAAAGATGGATTATTTTTTAAAAATTTATTAAATTCCTATTTTACGAGATAAAAAATACAAACAAGAAGTAGGATTTTTTATTATTATAAAAAAAATAGAATTTTTATTAGAATTGAACAAAAAAACATTAATAATGTCCCATGACGGCGTGAAAGCGTCGGCGTAAAGCGTAATCCATGTGAGTGAGTGAGAACGTTATATCGGTTCATCTCTTTCTATAGCACGATTTCTGCTTTACGCCGACGCTTTTAAGCCATCATGGGACGATACCTTAAGTTCCCAAATGCGCCACTGGACAAATGCCCCACTGGCCAAATGCGCCATTTTTTTGTCAACTACCCAACCTTGCTTATTGAAATTTCTGAAAATTTCATCAAGCAAAGTTGAGCAGCTAGCAAAAAATTAAAAAAATTTTTTGTTAGCTGCCCAACTTTGCTCGATGAAGTTTTCAGAGGGTGTTTCCGACATTCGCTCTTGGAGTACACTCAGAGCGCCAACGGGTACTCAACCATTTTGAAAAGTTACTTTAGTAACACTTGCTTTTCATTGTCCGAGCACGCTATGCATGTTATCTAAACTTTAGATTATAGTAAAATTCTACAAATAGGTAACGTTCAATTTTGGTTTATTGTGAAATTAATAGAAAAGAGTGCGTTGAAAACTTTTCTGTATTCTAATTTCGTGTAACTTTTTTCCTTTTTTCGATCTTATTCTGCCATTTTTGAACTTTATGTCTTCGCGCTATTAACACTTCAAACTCTCACTCCGAATAAATTCACGGAGCACGAAATTAGAATACACAAAAGTTTTCAACGCACTCTTTTCTATTAATTTCATAAAAAACCCAAATTGAACGTAACCTATTTGTAGAATTTTACTATAATCTAAAGTTTAGATAACATGCATAGCGCGCTCGGCCAATGAAAAGCAAGTGTTACTAAAGTAACTTTTCAAAATGGTTGAGTACCCCTTCTAGCAGGGGATAGGAAAAAGAGTAGGGATAGAGCCAAGAATTCACTTTTACCAACAGAGGTCATTCAACTTCTAGCAGGGGATAGGAACAAGAGTAGGGAATAAGCAATGAATGTATGTTTACCTCAATTTAAAACTGATTAAATTTACATTTCGAACCGCCATTTCTCATCTGTCAGTACGTCCATTCATTACTCAACAAACTAGAGCTACAGGTTATGTAAAAAAGCAACTTCCAACAGAGGTCATTCAACTTCTAGCAGGGGATAGGAACAAGAGTAGGGAATAAGCAATGATTTTACGTTTACCTCAATTTAAAACTGATTAGATTTTAATTTCGAACCGCCATTTCTCATCTGTCAGTACGTTCATTCATTACTCAACAAACTAGAGATACATGTTAGGTAAAAAAGCAACTTCCAACAGAGGTCATTAAACTTCTAGCAAGGGATAAAAACCAGAGTAGGGATTGAGCCAGGTATTCACGTTTACCTCAATTTAAAACTGATTAGCTAATCAGTTTTAAATTGAGGTAAACGTGAATTTCATTTCGAACCGTTATTTCTAATCTGTCAGTATGTTTGTTCATTACTCAACTACCTAGAGCTACAAGTTATGTAAAAAAGCAACTTCCAACAGAGTTCATTCAACTTCTAGCAGGGGATACGACTAAAAGCAGAGAATGATCCAAAAATTTACGTTTACAATTTAAATCTGATTAAATTTTAATTTCGAACTGTCATATCTCATCTGTCAGAACGTTTATTTATTACTCAACTAACTGGAGTTGAAAGTTAGGTAAGATAGCAATTTCCAACAGAGGTCATTCAACTTGTTGCAGGGGATAGAAACCAGAGTAGAGAATGATCCAAGTATTCACGTTTACCTCAATTTAAAACTGATTAGCTTTTCATTTAGAACCGTCATTTCTCATCTGTCATTACGTCCATTCATTACTCAACAAACTAGAGCTACACGTTATGTAAAAAAGCAATTTCCAACGGTGGTCATTCAACTTCAAGCAGGGGACAGGATCCAGAACCATCATTTCTCATATGTGGACGTCCACATGAAAAGGGCCCATTTTGGCACTATTGGACTTATCTATATGGGCGGATTCCTTGCAAAATTTGGAAAGTTTTGAGTGGTCATACAACTTTTTTGGTCAAAAATTCGATGAGTTACAGAATTTCAAAGTTCACAGTTCCAAATACCTCATTTCGAGAGGTTATTCAGATAATAATTGTTTTCATTCAAGGGGACCTTAAAGATGAAAAACCAATAGGTTTTAAATTTTGAAAACCACCCCCCTCCCCTTAATTTTGAAAATACATAAAACCGACAAAATGGGCCCTTTTCTAAAAAAGGGATTTTTCTTATTAATAAACCATTTTTTACAAGGTTTATGATTGGGAACGGTTTTATTCTGTCATTTGAAGATAAAGAATAGAAGTTATACTTATTTAAAATTTTTTAACAGTCTTTATTATGAATAATTTGACGAAATATCGAAATTTTTACTTCCACGACTACGTCATCAAAGACTCTAATATCAATATCTCTGGATCTTCTAGGAAGTTATTCAGATAATAATTGTTTTGAGTTCAGGGCACCTTAAAGATGAAAAACCAATAAGTTTAAAATTTTTAAAACCACCCCACCCCCTCTTTCAGTTTGAAAATAAGAAAAACCGACAAAATGGGCCCTTTTCTAAAAAAGGCGATTTTCTTATTTATGAACCATTTTTTTACAAGGTTTATGATTGGGAACGATTTTATTCTGTCATTTGAAGATAAAGAATAGAAATTAAACTTATTTAACATTTTTAACAGGTTTTATTATAAAATTTTGACGAAATATCGAAATTTTTTACTTTCACGACTATGTAATCAAAGACTCTATTATCAATATCTCTGGATCTTCTACGAAGTTATTCAGATAATAATTGTTTTGAGTTCAGGGCACCTTAAAGATGAAAAACCAATAAGTTTAAAATTTTTAAAACCACCCCACCCCCTCTTTCAGTTTGAAAATAAGAAAAACCGACAAAATGGGCCCTTTTCTAAAAAAGGCGATTTTCTTATTTATGAACCATTTTTTTACAAGGTTTATGATTGGGAACGATTTTATTCTGTCATTTGAAGATAAAGAATAGAAATTAAACTTATTTAACATTTTTAACAGGTTTTATTATAAAATTTTGACGAAATATCGAAATTTTTTACTTTCATGACTATGTAATCAAAGACTCTGTGACGATAATGAAGTGAAATCAAAACATTATTATTTTATTGTTTTTAAAATATGCGTTTATACTCGACGAACGAAATTTGTTGTACGCTCCTGAGTGCCGATTGTGCGCGTGCGCTCAGCCTACGACCAATAGCGAGCGAGTATGTCTCTCCACCGAGATCTTCTCCCTCCAACAACGCACCGAATCGAGGACCCCGAATGCACGGTCCAAGAGCGTCACTTCTCGAAGCGGTATTACCGCGATAGGGTCTCTGATGTGGTATTACCACGATGAGATCGAAGTGGTTTCACCACAAGCGGTATCACCGCATAGGAGATAAAGAGGTGTTACCTCACGGGTAGGAACGCGCTCTCCCACGAAATCGTTCGGTGCCGTTTCGAAAGTCGTCGTTGTCCGAAATGTCGTTTATTGTATTGTAACTCGTCGCGTTACTATACTAAAATCCGTGTTTGCTTTATGTTATCGTTTTATCGTTTTGTAACTCGCCGCGTTACTCTTTTACGGAAATCCGCGTCTCGCACGTTAATGTTTTTTATTGTAAATTAAACTAATCGTCAACGTCGTCGAAATCACGGTTAACGCACGAATTTATGTCGCTTTATGTACTTCGTTAATATTCGCGATATTACGTTTACGTCGTTTTTCTCGTCTCCGCGCGGACGAATTTAGTCAATTTCTGTACTCATTATTTGTATCTCACATTTTATCGCTTTGTTGTTTTGTAAATATATTTTTTGAAATTCGATTCTGTAATTAAAATGTTAAAATTCTTAAACGAACCCTGACCGACGAGCAATCCACACCCTTAACATTCATTACAACTCTATTATCAATATCTCTGGATCTTCTACGAAGTTATTCAGATAATAATTGTTTTGAGTTCAGGGTACCTTAAAGATGAAAAATCAAAATGTTTTAATTTTTTTGCCCCTCTATTTTAAAAATACGGAATATTTTTGCAAAAGACCGACAAAATGGGCCCTTTTCTTTTTTTAAAGAATCGTTAAAATCAAACACTTAAATTAACGATATATTAATGAAAACCTCATGATTTGACTTTTCAAAAGATGTAGATTGATAATAAAAAATAAAAAAAAATTAAGGTTTTTCTCAAAAAATATTAAATTGCAAATAACTCGAAAACTAGAACCGACAAAATGGACCCTTTTCATGTGGACGTCCACATATGTCTGTACATCCATTCATTACTCAACTAAGTAGTGTTAGAGGTATTTATTCATTTCCAAATTAAGTTGAAGTCAAATCATTGGCTAATTCCCTACTTTGTTCCTGACCACCTGCTAGTAGTTGATTGGTCTCTGTTGGAATTTGTTTTCTTTCCTTACCTTTGACTCTAGTCAGTTTGAGAAGTAAATGGGCGTACTGACAGTTTAGATGCACGGAGAGAAATGTGTTACGAATAATGCTAGAGACATTTTGATTCGCTTTTCGCATAGACGTCTGTACCTAATTTTGCAAAGGCCGGTGCTAACTTTGCACAGCTTTTTTCCACTTGTGCCACAGTTGCTCAAATCCATGAAAAATCAGCATGGATTTCTTGCAACTTTCGCATGGTGGTGTGTATGCGGTTTTAGTACGGCCTGCTCATGCGCTAAGAGCAACAGATTTCTCTCCGTGTGGAATGGATCGAAATGGAAATGTAATAATTTCCAAATTGAGTTAATTTTATAATCTTGGCTCATTCCCTTTTCTATTTTTTTCAGTCGCTAAGGTTAGACTGAACACGGTTGGAAATTCTAGTTTTATTTCGAGAATGTTGGATAAGGAAAAGGAATTCTTGACGGACCCCCTACAAAAATACTCACCTGAAAAATTTACTGGTTATATTTACTGATTCGCCTCGTAGTGTGTTTCTTTTGAAATTTCGCATTTAAAAACTTGAAATTATGAAAAAATTCAATTTATAGTTGCGAAACTTTTGGTATTTTTTTCACGTGGGTATTCTAATAGAAAGGTAGTGAGACGGGGAACAAAAATAGAGTTAATTGAATATCTTAATTGATCCTGAAATCAATCAAAAGATTGATTTCTGGATCAATTTTTTTTTTCGACCGTCGAAACGAATTTCACATAAATATTTCATCACTGCAAAGGTTGACATCACTTGAGACGGCTCAGTGGCAACCATTACAGACATGTAAATTTAATGTTTGCGTTCGACTCCCGGGTCGGTTGAAATTTATTTTTCTGTTTCTTTTTTTATTAAATTTTGCATTTAATTTTTCAGTGATAAAAATAATCAATTTTTAACAAATAATTTAAAGTTATTATTATTATTAATTAATTTTATGTGATTCATTAATGAACAATTAATTAATAATAAATAATATTAGTTTTTTCTATTATTTTCCCATCCTATTATGTTGAAAAATAAATTTCAATACTTTACTTTTGAATAAACATTTTTCTAATTGCCCATCAACAGTTGCTATCTCGTGGCGCTTTTTATCATTACAAATTTTTCTTTTCTTTAATAATTATTAATTTAATTAATTATTTAAAATAAATAATTGATTTAATTAATCAATTTGTATAAATAATTAAACAATTAATTATTTCAACAAAAAATTCATTAATTAATTTAATTATTTAATTAGAATAAATAATTAAACAATTAATTATTTAAACAAATAAATAAATTATTTTAATTAATGAATTAGAATAAATAAATAAATATAAAAATGAATTAATTAAACAAAAAAAAATTCATTAATTCTTTTCATATTTAATAATTATTGTTTATCGATTTAATTATGCATTAATTTTTCAAATTCTCTATTATCAATTAATTTTCTATAATTAACTATGTTGAAAAATTAATCACAATATCATACTCATAAACAAATATTTTTCTAATGGTCCATCAACAGCTGCCATATCGCGGCGCTTTTTATAATTGCAAATTTATTTCTTCTTTCTTTAGGAACAATTATTTCTGTTTATTTAAAAATGATGAAAACAAGAATTTTAAATTCCTTCTAATTTCTGTCTATACACAAATTAAAAAAAATTGATCCTGGAATTAATCCGTTGATTAATTTCAGGATCAATTTTTTTTGGTCTGTCAAAATGAATTTCGCATAAATATTTCATCACTGTAAAGGTTAACATCACTTGTGATGGCTCATTGGCGACCATGACGGACTTGTAAATTAAAAGTCAGCGTTCGACTACCGGGTCGGTTGAATTTTTTTTTCCTTCGTTTCTTTTTATTAAATTTTGCAAATAATTTTTCAGTGACAAAAATAATCATTTTTTAATAAATAATTAAAAGTTATTTTTGTTAATTAATTTTAAATTATTTATTAATAGACAATTAATTAATAATTAATAATATTAGTTATTGCTGTTATTTTCCCATCCTATTATGTTGAAAAATGAATTTCAATAGTTTACTTTTGAAGAAACATTTTTCTAATTGCCCATCAACAGCTGCCATCTCGTGGCGCTTTTTATCATTACAAATTCATTTCTTCTTTCTTTAGGAACAATTATTTCTGTTTATTTACAAATGATGAAAACAAGAATTTTAAATTCCTTTTAATTTCAGTCTATTCCTAAATTAAAAAAAAATTGATCCTGAAATTAATCCGTTGATTAATTTCAGGATCAATTTTTTTTTGGTCTGTCAAAATGAATTTCGCATAAATATTTCATCACTGTAAAGGTTAACATCACTTCCCAGTAAACGAAAACTAATTGAAATGAATTAAAAAGAATTCACAAAGAGCTTTCGTGAATCCCGCTTTGTGACAGATACGAATTGGAGCCATGATGCAATTTTCCTGAATTCGTGAAACTGTATTGAACTTCCGAACCTTCTATCCGTACCAATTCACTGGACAAGTTTTGAGCCTTTAATTTTTTTCAATTCGTTAGCACGAATTCAATGCATTCCTTGGCCATTTCTTTCGAATGCGAATTCGTTTGGACAAATTGGTACATATTGAATTAAATTCAATTGAATATACAAAGAGCTTGAGTGAATCCCGCTTTGTGACAAATACGAATTGGAGCCTACCAAAAATGTTAATTCGTTTCAATTCATTTGAATTAGTTTTTTTTTACTGGGTTGTGATGGCTCATTGGCGACCATGACGGACTTGTAAATTAAAAGTCAGCGTTCGACTACCGGGTCGGTTGAATTTTTTTTTCCTTCGTTTCTTTTTATTAAATTTTGCAAATAATTTTTCAGTGAAAAAAATAATCATTTTTTAATAAATAATTTAAAGTAATTTTTGTAAATTAATTTTAAATTATTCATTAATGGACAATTAATTTATAATTAATAATATTAGTTTTTTCTATTATTTTCCCATCCTATTATGTTGAAAAATAAATTTCAATACTTTACTTTTGAATAAACATTTTTCTAATTGCCCATCAACAGCTGCCATCTCGTGGCGCTTTTTATCATTACAAATTCATTTCTTCTTTCTTTAGGAACAATTATTTCTGTTTATTTACAAATGATGAAAACAAGAATTTTAAATTCCTTTGATTTCAGTCTATTCATAAATTAAAAAAAAATTGATCCTGAAATTAATCCGTTGATTAATTTCAGGATCAATTTTTTTTTTGGTCAGTAAAAATGAATTTTACATAAATATTTCATCACTGCATAGGTTAACATCACGTGAGATGGTTCAGTGGCGATCATAACGGACTTGAAAATTTAAATTCTGCGTTCGACTCCAGGATCGGTTGAAATTTTCTTTTTTCTTTTTATTATATTTTGCATTTAATTTCTCAGTGATAAAAATAATCATTTATTAACAAATGATTTAAAGTTATTATTATTAATTAATTGTAAATGATTCATTAATGAACAATTAATTTATAATTTATAATATTAGTTATTTCTATTTCTTTCTCATTTTATTATGTTGAAAAATTGATTTTCAATAGTATACTATTGAATAAATATTTTTTTTTATTCTCAATCAACAGCTGCCATCTCGTGTCACTTTTTATCATTACAAAACTTATTTTTTCTTTCTTTTTTAATAATTATTAATTAATTTAATTATTGAATTAATTTATTAAAAAATTAATTCATTCGACAATAAAATTGAATAATTAATTAATTATTCGTAATTACTTTAGTTATTTATTAATTCTATAGTCCACGCTATTGACACGGTGGACACACGCTATCCCCACGCTATTACGTTATCATCACATTCTATAAATTATTTATTATATTAATTAATTATTGTTAATAAATTAAATTAATTTTTACTAGTTAATTATTTCTATTATTTTCTTAATTTAATATGTTAAAAAAATGAATTTAAATAGTTTATTTTTGAATAAACATTTTTTTATTGGTCCATCAGTAGCTGCCATCTTGCGCCGCTTTTTACCATTGCAGATTTGAGTGATTTTACAAAAGAGGGAATTTTGATGTCTGAAGCATGTTTTGTATATTAATTTTGGAAATAATAATTTTACTTTTAATGAAAACTGTAAATCTTAATGGTTTCTATTATGGCACAGAAAAAAAACCGATGAAAAAAAATATTTGTTTGCAAAAAATACACATTATAGTGCTAAATTCTCATTCGTCTGGCATGTCCCTTTGGGAAAATGACAGTTCACATTAAGAATAAATATCACTTTTTCAAATGTTTTGCGGGAAATTCATACTGAATTAGTAATTTTGAATAGTTGTAGATTACTAATATGGAAATAATTATGGCGTTTCTCTATATCTTATTTATAAAATATCTTCGCGAAGTTTGTTCCCTGAATTTGTTATCATTCGTCTGGCAGTGCAACAAATGTAAAAATTATTAAACATCAACATTCTGATGAAGTTACTGTTCGTTGTAGTTGTTAATTAAACTAAACTAAATGTGATACCAATCGGGTTTTATTGAATCTTCTAATCTATTAACCAAGATTTCTCAATTTGTGACGGAGATTGTGTTGTGACCAGACAAATTCTCATTCGTCTGGTATACATTTTTTAAAGAAATATTTTATTTTTTGGTTATTCTATAAACTTATGTTTTGTAGATTATTAGGGGAGGGTGGGGGGCAAGACGGGGTACCGGCCTTATTTAACAAACGAATTAAACAATCGCGATTATATTTTACATAATACTGCACCGAGACGATAGTATCTTGTTTATAAAACCTAAAAGTCATGAGAACAAATCTTTTATCTGTTTTCCTAAAAAAACTGTTTTCGACGATTTTCTTGTCATTTTTTCACTTTTTTTAGGAGGTGTTTATTATTTAATAATAACAGTTAATGAACTGTATACATTTTTTTCTAACTGTCAAGGGTTACAGGAGAAAGGAAGCATATGTTTTTTTTCTTTGTTGAATCGTAAATAGTAGTAATTAATCTTTTTCTTCAATTTCGTAGGTGGGGGCAAGATGGGGTAGGAGAGGGTGGGTCAAGACGGGGTTCACAAATTAAGCCAAAGAAAAGAGAAATAAGAGAAGTTAAGAAAACTACTAAAATCAAGACTGAATAAAATAAGAGTGACCAAAAAGAAAAAAGCTTGTCAGGTTAAATCATCAATTAGCGATGGTAAAGGGGAAAATACACCTTGTCTCTATTGTAATGGTTATTATTTAGACTCAAATGAAGGCTGGGCTGCTTTTTTTGTCTGCGACCAATGGGCTCACTGCAGTTATGCATGAAGATGAAGATGCAACCTTCACCTGTAAAATTTTTCGACAAAAATAGGTTGTTTCTTTTAGTACCCCATCTTGCCCCACCAGGGGGCAAGATGGGGTGATTTGCAATTTTTTCTATATTATTAATTATAAGCTATTTAAGAATCAGATGGCCTTTGTACGGCTTTTTTACGAAAGACTGATTCCCAAAGATGATTAAAAAAATAATAATAAAGTATATATTACATATTTTTCGTTTTTTTGCGCTTTAAACCTTAAGTACCCCGTCTTGCCCCACCCTCCCCTATTCTTTATAAGATAGTACTAAAGGATTTTTTCATTTAATGTTATTTTTCTATTATTTAAACAAAAAATGCCAAATTCTCATTCGTCTGGTTCTCATTCGTCTGGCACTTATGAGATAGGATGTATACTATATCACTATAATAATGAAATATTTATAAAATGTGCATAAACTTGATTTTTTGTTTAATGATAAAATTTGTGGGCTCAGGGCTGCACGGCAATTATGAACTCCATCGGAGCAGCTCTATAAACAATAGCTCCCAAATTGGAAGATTTTTTATATAAATGCTTGAAAATAATATGAATTACAGTTAAATATAAGAACAAAATGATGGCAATGTTTTATTTCATTTAAAAAAATTCTTTCGGTAGAAAAAAATTCACGAAAAACTGCTAAAAAACAGCGTTCTAATGTGGTTTCCCCCCTTAATTCAATGAGTTTAAATATTTATTTTAATAACATTTTCCATAAGAATTCAATTATTAAAAAAATTTAGTAAAATTCTACGCAAAAAATTAATTATTTTCATAAAATATTCAAGTGGAATATTGCAGGGATCTTAAAGTAATATTTAAATGTCCACATCACAGAAATATTCCAAAATAACACTGAGAGAATGTTAAACAGTTATATCGAAGTAATATTACAGGATGATGTTTAGTTAATGTTCAACCGTAATATTAATGAAATATTCCAGAGTGATGTTAAAGGAATATTGCAAAATTTCATACTTTTTTCAGTAAATTCTTCGCAGAATGTAATTGTTTTAAAAATCTTATTAAAATTCTTAGAAAAAATTAAATTAGGGGAATGTAGTCAAGGTTGGCCTACTGTCTAGGTAGGCCACTCGCGTTTTTTTGTCAAGTTCACTAGCGCCACCTACGCGCATTTTTGTCGAAGCTTGTCTTAGTGAAACCTAACTTTTTGTTCAATTACATTTTCGGAAAATCGAAAATTGTGTTTTCTGTGACGTCGGTACAAAAAAAGCTCAAAAAAAGTTTTGTGCATAATGTGAAAAACCATTAATAAAAGATAAAAAACAAATTGAATCGTCAAGGCAAGTATGCAGAAAATTTGTGGGACTCATGGTTGAAAGGAAAACAAAGTAAAAAATCGAATCCCGAAACGTATTTCTTTATGGTTACAACAATTCGGTAATGTTACTTACTGTCAAGGTCGGCCACTATGTGTTTAAAATGCGCAAAGTTGAGGACGAGCTACTTCATTTGCAAAAACTGCAATTCTGTATAACTCATAATATAATTGATCATCTTATTAATATTTTTATTTAATTTTATTAATATTTTAGTGCAAAATTTTTTTTTATTTATATTTACTTTTTTATATTGTTTATTTTTATTATTTTATTATTTCATTAAGTTACAAGCTGTAAACAATAAAGAATCAATTTTCCGTAACTCCAAACATGTTATTTTTTTTTTTAACGATTAATGCCCTTTGAATTTTAAACATGGCCGACCTTGACTGTAATGGCCAACCTGGACTACAAATTTTTTTTTTTTTAAATCTTTATAACTTTTTCATTTTTAAACCTGTCAATTTACTTTGTACAGAAAAAATGTTCCTATTAAACAGGACTTTCCAACCATATACTTCAATTGTCCAAATTCATTTTTAAAAAAAAGTTATAAACAAAAGTCAAAAAGGTGGCCGACCTAGACTATGTTCCCCTATTAATTATTTTTATTAATGTTTGAAAAATTCCTTCAAAATTTCCAAATCTGTCTGTTTACGATTCAATTTTATGAATTTTTCAATTATTCAGAAATTGTTTAAGTAAATATTTAAAAAATAAAAACTTGAAATAATTTTAAAAAAGAAAATTCAATTACATTTTTTTAAAGAAATTAATTGTTACTAAAAGTATAAATAATTCTAAATTTTAAAATAATTAGATAAATATTTTTGGAGAAAAGTGGACGAAAGATTACAAAATCAAATTTAAAATTAAACCAAAATTACTAAAAACTAAAGAAAAAATTATGATATTCTAAATTAAATATGCACTGAATTTAAAAAATATAATTTTTCGCTTTTGTTTAATCACTAAAAAAAGAATAAAAGTTTATATTTTCTATTTTTCTGTTTTACCAACTATTATTCAAAATATTTCAAAACTTCTATAAATGCAGATGGCAGTATTATTAAATAAATCTTCTTTTGTTTTATTCATTTTTATTTGAGGTTAATTTTTAATCAAGGTGAATTTAACAATTTGTCAGAAGTAAGTTTTTAATTTTATCGTTTTTATTTTTAAAATGAATAATATTTGTGTAAATTTAAATTAATTTTTTATTCCTTTTTTAGTGGTACACTGAAAAAAATTAGGCTGACAAATTCAACTACCTTTGGGTAGTTAAGTGAAAAGTAGTAAAAACAACTACTTTTTTAGTTAGTCTAACCCGGTTTGCGTAGTTAATTTAACTATTTTTATGTAGTTGATAAATAGTAGTTGATTCTACTAATATATGTAGTTAAATTTTAACAACAGGTAAGTTGTAGAATTGACTACAGTGCTGAAGTAAGAACAACTAAGATAATAGTTTACTCAACATTTCATAAGTAGTAAATTTAACAATTTTATAGTAATAAATAGAAAGTAGTAAAAGGGACTACTTTTGTAAGTAACGTAACACTTTCTTAACTAGTAAATTTTACTACTTTAATATAGTTAACACCAAATTGTTGAATTAAAGAATTTATACGGTTGAATTTGAAACAACACGTGACTTGCACAACTGACTATCGTGAAGTAGTAGAGGGAACTAATTTTTTTATTAGTCAAACCTTTTTCGTGTAATAGACTTTACAACTTTTATGTAGTTATAGTAGTTGATTTGACTTCAACATTAGAGTAATAAAAATAAATGAATAATATTGTTGAAGCCTATCGAACCACTCTAAGTAGCAAAATCTACTACACAATGCAGTAGTTTTGGTGAGAAAATAATAGATAATTTTAACTTTTTGAACTTAAGTTTTACTACATTGAGTAGTAGATTGTACTACTTAAAGTAATTAGAAAGGATTGAACAGCATTTTTAAATAAAGCAAAGTTCAGAAATAAGAATTTAAAGAAGATAAAAAGAACTAGTAAAAGTAGTAAATACTACTACATTACATTGTAAAATGAACTACAGTTGTCGGTTGATCTATGTCAAGAATGTCATCAGGTTTCATGCAGACCATCGTAGCGTGCGAGCGTGGTTAGGTGGTTAGGTTATCGGTTTGCGAATGTTAGGGTCGTGCGTTCAATCCCCGGCGTTTGAGGATTTTTCTCCATTATGTACATAAGTGTTGAAAATTATAAAGTATATGTGACCAATAGGAATGCTAGAGGAGATGAAAAATGAATTTCAGTAATAATAATAATTAATAAATAATAATAAATAATTCTACTACTTTTAAGTAGTTGCTGACAAAAACAAAAAGATGTTAATTTTTACTTTATAAAACAGATCATTAACTACTTTTAATAGTTAATTCTACAACAGAAATGTCGTTAAAGCCTATCGAATTACTTTAGGTAGTAAAATCTACTACTTAAAGTAGTAGATTTAAAAACAAAATAATAGTTAATTCTACAACAAAAATGTCGTTAAAGCCTATCGAATTACTTTAGGTAGTAAAACCTACTACTTAAAGTAGTAGATTTAAAAACAAAATAATAGTTAATTCTACAACAAAAATGTCGTTAAAGCCTATCGAATTACTTTAGGTAGTAAAACCTACTACTTAAAGTAGTAGATTTAAAAACAAAATAATAGTTAATTCTACAACAAAAATGTCGTTAAAGCCTATCGAATTACTTTAAGTAGTAAAATCTACTACCAAAATCTTAGTTGTTATAATTACTTTAAAGTTAGTCAAATAAACTACTAAATCACATTCAACCAACTACATTCTTAGTTGTCTTAACTGCTTTTATGACAGTTAGTACAACTATTTGAATTCAGTTGAGGACCTATTGAATTACGTAGAGTAGTTAAAAAGTAGTCAAATCTACTAGTTTTTTTTTTCAGTGTAAATAAAGAAGAAAGAATTAGAATTAGCAAAATAAATAATTTTCAAAAATTGAAAATTCTCGAGTACGCTAGGAGATTTCCATTTCTATTAATGTCAAAGCGATGGAAATCTTCCAGAAATATTGACGATTCTCCCTTATGGGGAGATATTAAATTTGAATTAAATGGAATGAATCCGACAAGCTCTAGGGAAGCAGAAGAATGGAGACAGGTTAGTTTAATAATAATTATTATTTAAATTCAATAATCTATATTAATAATAATTAATTTAATTAATTTTTATTTATGATTTTATTAAAAATATTGAAAATAATTGAATTTTCTTTTATATTTAAAACAAAATTATATTCCTTTGAGAAATTTTATTAAGATTGTATTGCAAATAATTTAATCTTATCGAAAAACTACTATTTATAAAAATAATTGAATTTTTTTAAAGAATGTTTTTATTTAATAATATAATTAAATTTTGTGAAGAATTATATTTAAATTATTAAATATTTAATTTGTTTTTTTTTATAGACTGTGATGACGTGGTTGGCGAGGACTCGGCGTAGGTACCGAAATGGAATTATGCTAACTGCATTAGATAGGATGTTATTAGATGCCTATTCTGATTAAAACTAGTTATAATTTTCAAAAAATATCTTTATAAAATTCAAAATAATTTTTAAGAGAGACTTACGAAAAAATAAAAAATATCTTTTTATTTTCACCACTTACTCAATTTAAAATACTTGGTATTGAAAATTGAATAGTTTCTGCACTGTTCCACAAAAATAATTTCACCCTAACCTGAAAAATCGTTGAATTTCTGTAACTTAAGGATTTTTGTGAGTTGGCCTTTGAGACTTACGAAAAAATTAAAAAATCTAATGTATTTGAAAATTTTCTTAATTTAAAATTCTTGGTATTAAAAATTCAATAGTTTCTGCACTGTTCCACAAAAATAACTTTATCCTAATCTGAAAAATCGTTCAATACTAGTAACTTAAGGTTATTTGTGAGTTGGCCTGTGAGACTTACGAAAAAATAAAAAATATCTTTTTATTTTCACCACTTACTCAATTTAAAATACTTGGTACCCAGTAAACGAAAACTAATTGAAATGAATTAAAAAGAATTCAACAAAAAAGAGCTTTCAAAAAAAAAAAAATTCAAAAGAAAAAAAAAAGAAAAAAAAAAAAAGAAAAAAAAAGAAAAAAAAGAATTCAAAAGAGCTTTCGTGAATCCCGCTTTGTGACAAATACGAATTGGAGCCATGATGCAATTTTCCTGAATTGGTGAAACTGTATTGAACTTCCGAACCTTCTATCCGTACCACTTCACTGGACAAGTTTTGAGCCTTTAATTTTTTTCAATTCGTTAGCACGAATTCAATGCATTCCTTGGCCATTTCTTTCGAATGCGAATTCGTTTGGACAAATTGGTACATATTGAATTAAATTCAATTGAATATACAAAGAGCTTGAGTGAATCCCGCTTTGTGACAAATACGAATTGGAGCCTACCAAAAATGTTAATTCGTTTCAATTCATTTGAATTAGTTTTTTTTTACTGGGTATTGAAAATTGAATAGGTTTTGCACTGTTCCACAAAAATAATTTCACCCTAACCTGAAAAATCATAAAATGCTAGTAACTTAAAGATTGTGAGTTGGCCCGTGAGACTTACGAAAAAATAAAAAATATCTTTTTATTTTCACCACTTACTCAATTTAAAATACATGGTATTGAAAATTCAATAGTTTCTGCACTGTTCCACAAAAATAACTTCATCCTAACCTGAAAAATCGTTCAATACTAGTAACTTAAGGTTTTTTGTGAGTTGGCCTTTGAGACTTACGAAAAAATTACAAAATATCTTTTTACTTTCACCACTTACTCAATTTAAAATACTTGGTATTGAAAATTGAAAAGTTTCTGCACTGTTCCACAAAAATAACTTCATCCTAACCTGAAAAATCGTTGAATGCTAGTAACTTAAGGATTTTGTGAGTTGGCCTGTGAGACTTACGCGCAAATTAAAAGAAATTAATTTATTTGCAGAATTTTCTCAATTTAAAACACTTGGTATTTGAAATTAAAAAGTTTCTGTTTTGTTCCACAAAAATTAATTTATCCTAACCTATAAAATCGTTGAATTCTAGTAACTTAAGGATTGTGAGTTGGCCTGTGAGACTTACGAAAAAATTAAAAAATATCTTTTTATTTTCACCACTTACTCAATTTAAAATACTTGGTATTGAAAATTGAATAGTTTTTGCACTGTTCCACAAAAATAACTTCATCCTAACCTGAAAAATCGTTGAATTCTAGGCTGTTTTCGGCACTCACCCAGGGTTAACCCCGAGTTAAATATTATCCAATCATCAAAAACATTCTGTTGGTCTAACCAATCACCATTAACCCGGAGTTAACTCGGGGCGAGTGCCAAAAACAGCCCTAGTAACTTAAGGTTTTTTGTGAGTTGGCCTGTGAGACTTACGAAAAAATAAATTGAAAATTGAATAGTTTCTGCACTGTTCCACAAAAATAACTTCCCAGTAAAAAAAAACTAATTCAAATGAATTGAAACGAATTAACATTTTTGGTAGGCTCCAATTCGTATTTGTCACGCAAAGCGGGATTCACTCAAGCTCTTTGTATATTCAATTGAATTTAATTCAATATGTACCAATTTGTCCAAACGAATTCGCATTCAAAATAAATGGCCAAGGAATGCATTGAATTCGTGCTAACGAATTGAAAAAAATTAAAGGCTCAAAACTTGTCCAGTGAATTGGTACGGATAGAAGGTTCGGAAGTTCAATACAGTTTCACGAATTCAGGAAAATTGCATCATGGCTCCAATTCGTATTTGTCACAAAGCGGGATTCGAGAAAGCTCTTTGTGAATTCTTTTTAATTCATTTCAATTAGTTTTCGTTTACTGGGTTCATCCTAACCTGAAAAATCGTTGAATGCTAGTAACTTAAGGATTTTGTGAGTTGGCCTGTGAGACTTACGAAAGAATTAAAAAATATCTTTTTATTTTCACCACTTACTCAATTTAAAATACTTGGTATTGAAAATTGAATAGGTTTTGCACTGTTCCACAAAAATAATTTCACCCTAACCTGAAAAATCGTTGAATGCTAGTAACTTGAAAATTTTTGTGAGTTGTCCAGTAAGACGTTTGCGAAAATTGAAAATATTAAAATTAAATAAAAATTAAAAATTTTAATTTAATTTAAAATTAATTTTTTTTTTACTCAACGTGAAATTTATTGAGAATTGTACTTAGCATTTTTCAATATATATGCTTTCGGCATCATATATTTCTGTGCGTGCATCTCGGAAAAACGGCTTAACCGATTAAAGCGAAATTTAGCAGTCTATTAGGTATTAGTTCAACTTGAAAGCTTAGACATATTTGATTATAAAATATTAAATCGAAAAAAAGTTATGGATTTTATAAAAATTATAAATTATCAAAATTAATTAATAAATATTAAAGTTAATAAGCCTTTATTTTTCTAAACCATTGTTAATATTTTATATTTCAACTGAAAATTCCAACACTTATTTAAAAACACTCAGTGCTAGTGACAATTTAAACTAATCGAAAATATCAAAATTTCTAACAGTTCAAGTGACCTTTGATATTTAAAAAATTATCAAAATTATCAATTTCATAGTTTTAAGTTATTCTTGACTTTTCTACCTTCGCCTCTTTTTTCTGAGCTACTGACAATTTAAACTAATCGAAAATATCAAAATTCCTTACAGTTCGAGTGACCTTTGATATTTAAAAAATTATCAAAATTATCAATTTCATAGTTTTTGGTTATTCTTGACTTTTCTACCTTCCCCTCTTTTTTCTGAGCTAGTGACAATTTAAACTAATCGAAAATATCAAAATTCCTTACAGTTCGAGTGACCTTTGATATTTCAAAATTAGTCAAAATTTATCAATTTCATAGGTTTA